>NC_143402.1:39334926-39692649 GCF_052110815.1 Crocodylus siamensis | reverse complement strand
GCAGGGAGCAAACCAGGAAAGCCAAGGCTATGACTGAACTCAATCTAGCTACAAGTATCAAGGACAATAATAAGTCCTTTTTTAGATCTGTGGGGAGCGGGAGGAAAAGCAAGGGCAACATTGGACCCCCGCTAAACCAGATGGAACAACTGACAACTGCTGCCCAGGAAAAAGCCCACTTTCTAAATGGGTACTTTGCATCAGTTATTCACCAAGGGGGCCCATTACAGGACAAGAACACCTGGGTTAGGATGATTCCTTACCCTCCATGAATACTGACCTCATGAAGGAACTCCTAGAGAGGCTGGACATCTTCAAGTCAACCGGCCCTGACAGCTTACACCCCAGGGTACTCAAGGAGCTGGCAAGCATCATAGCTCAGCCCCTGGCACAGATCTTCAAGAACTCCTGGCACTCTGGTGAAGTGCCTGAGGACTGGAAGAAGGCCAATGTAGTGCCTATCTTCAAGAAGGGGAGGAAAGTAGATCTGGCAAACTATAGGCCCGTCAGCCTGACCTCTATTCTGGGGAAGGTCTTAGAAAAGATTATCAAAGAGGCCATTCTTAACAGACTGGCTGACAACACCATCCTGAGGGATAACAAGCATGGGTTTGTTGTGGGTAGATCTTGCTTGACCAACCTTATCTCCTTTTATGACCAGGTGACCTATCACCTGGACAAGGGAGAGGTGATTGACACTGTGTATCTTGACTTTAAAAAAGCCTTTGATTTGGTATCCCATGATCACCTCTTTGCAAAACTGGCCAACTGCGGCCTCAGCTTCACCATAATCTGAATTGGCTCCATGGTCAGACCCAGAGGGTGGTGGTTGATGGAAGTCAATCGTCGTGGTGCCCTGTGACTAGTGGAGTCCCTCAAGGCTCTGTCCTTGGGACAACACTATTCATCATCTTCATTAATGATGTGGACATTGGTATCAGCAGCGAACTGGCCAAGTTCACCAATGACACCAAACTCTGGGGTAAAACATCCACACCTGAGGAAAGGAAGGTGATCCAGGCTGATGTTGACAGGCTCAGGTAATGGGCAGATGAGAACCTGATGGTGTTTAATACCGAAAAATGCAAGGTTCTCCACCTTGGGAAGAAAAACCTGCAGCATGCTTATAGGTTGAGCAGTGCTACACTGGCTAGCACTACAGATGAAAAGGACGTGGGGATCATGATTAACCACAAGATGAACATGAGCCTTCAGTGTGATGCTGCAGCTAGTAAAGCAAGCAAAAAGCTGGCTTGCATCCACTGATGCTTCTCAGGCAAATCCCAGGACTTCATTCTCCTGTTGTACTTGGCCTTGGTGAGGCCGCAGCTGGAGTACTGCGTCCAGTTTTGGGCTCCACAATTCAAAAAGGATGTGGAGAAGCTTGAGAGAGTCCAGAGGAGAGCCACACACATGATCAGAGATCAGGCAAACAGACCTTATGGTGAGAGGCTGAGAGCTATGAAACTCTTCAGCCTGGAAAAACGTAGGCTCAGGGGTGATCTGGTGGCTGCCTATAAGTTTATTAGGGGTGCTCACCAGGATCTGGGGGAAAGTCCATTCACCAGAGCACCCCAGGGGATGACAAGGTTGAATGGTCACAAACTCCTTCAGGACTGTTTCAGGCTGGACATAAAGAAGAACTTCTTTAGAGTCCAAGCCCCCAAGGTCTGGAATAGACTGCCGCTGGAGGTGATTCAAGCACCTACTTTGAACACCTTCAAGAGAAATTTGGATGTTTATCTTGCTGGGATCCTATGATCCCTGCTGACTTCCTGCCCCTGGGGCAGGGGGCTGGACTCGATGATCTTCCAAGGTCCCTTCCTGCCCTAATGTCTATGAAATCTATGAAATTCTGGAGGCCTGATTTTGGCTGCGAGCATAAAGATTATGGTAAGATAAAACTTTAAAACACAAAAATGGTTATACCAGTATAATAGAGTAGTGTTTGGCATTGCCACCACTATTGCTATATGCAAGAGTAATGGATAGAGTGTTGTGTTATAAGGCATTCCAAGAACACTGTTATTTGTGTAACCCTAGCCACAATGCTACCTGCAGTCATGTACAGATTCAGGGTCCTGGGGTGTCAAATCGCCTTGGTCAACCTCTCAGCCCTAAAACCTGGGGCCACCTCTCTGTGCAGTGTTTTCTTCTTGTTTCCCCACACACTGGAGTCCCCACAGTCTAGCTGTTTACTAGGGCTGTGCGAAATTTTGCTGCCTGTTTTGGTTCAACGCTGTTTCAAGCCGTTTTGACCTCAAAACAGCAAAGTCGGAATGAAACAGGATCAAAATGAAACAGGGCAGGTCAAAATGTTTTGAAAAGTTTGAAACGTTTTGAATTTCAACTATGAAGTTGGGTTTACCTTTAATGGCTTCCGTGGAGGGAAACAGAAAGTAAACTAAGGGGAGGGAGGGGAAGGAGGGGGGAAGATGGGGAAGAAGGAGTGCTCTCTCTATTTTCATATGTAGCTGGCCAATGACTGTCACCCTTCTCTGAGGTCCCTTCCAACCTCAGTGCTCTGGGAGGGGGGACAGAAAAACTTCATAAAAGGCAGCATTTGTTAAACTGCCCTGCTTTCTGCTTTGGGATCACTTAGTGAGCTGTCTATTCTAGCAGCGCACTGTCAGCCCACTACAGCTAGGAGCACTGATTTTCTAAAGGATTTCCTGCTTGCTACCCTAGCAAGAGGGATGTCAGAATACCTTCTTCTTGTAGGTGCTTTTATTTTATTATTATATTAATTGATTATTCTTTTGAATCTTATATTGGATAGGGCTACTATAGAATATATTCTGTATAGGAATTTACTATATATATATATATATATATATTTGTTTTTATATGTTCATTCTGTCTACCACACCAACACTTTTGAGTTTATCTACACACACAGACATATTTCTATCGGGTTCATAAATCTCATTACTACATAACAGCTCCTTTTGAGTTTATCTACATACAGACATATTTCTATCGGGTTCATAAATCTCATTATTGCACCTCAGCTCCTTTTGAGTTTATCTACACACACAGACATATTTCTATTAGGTTCATAAATCTCATCAATGCACCACACCTACAGTTTTCAGTTTATATAGAAATGCAAATACATTTATATATTTCTTGAAAAGGAAGACATGAAACACATCATGAAGCATGGTGGAAAGGCAGGTGACCACACTGGCCAGCCTTCAGGGTGGGGTAGAAGAGGGAGTAGAGGGAAAGCTGTAAGTTATCCCCCACCAAACAGATGCAGCCTCTTTCCTCCAGCTAAAATGGATGAGATCTTCTACAAGCAGCAAGGGAAGGGTAGCAGTCGCACAGCCACTGTTTGTACCCGAGACTGCATCCTGTCCACATGCAGCAGCCATAACCCCTCTCCACCCCCACCATGACGACAACCACAACCAGCAACACCAGCACAGCAGCCTACTCCACCACTTTGTCACTTCCCATGCTGAATATTCCAGTACCAGAAGAAGAGCTGGCGCTGGATCTAGATCCTAGTGCTATAGCAAGGGAAATTCTGGGGAAGGAGGGGGAATCAGCTGAGTTTGTGCTTGACACCCCTCAAGTTTCCCTTCAAGCCAGGTCTCCTTCCCCAGAAGGCACTTTGGAGAAGGTTGATATAGAGGTGGAGGCAGTGGCTCAGCTCAGTCTGCTCCTTCACTTGCTGTGCCTCTGCCTGCTGAGGAGGGGGAAAGTGCAGCAGCATCCACAGATGCACCCAGACCCCAGAAGTGAGTGGGTAGTGTGGTCTGGGATCATTCTGAGCTGGCAGATGATCCCACGTATGCTATTTGCCTGCACTGGTGAGCCAAAACTGACTGGGGTAAGGGAACAAAACATATGATCACCATAGAGATGCTGATGCATCTGCACAGGGACCACCCTATTGCTCTTGCTCCTCCTCAGCCTGGTACCAGCAGGAGAGTGCCCAAAAGGAAGTCCCCCACTCACTCCAAAGCCCACATCCCCCCAAAGTAGAGGCAGGCCACACTGGAACAGTGCGGGAAAGGTGGATAGAAAGTGGGGTGTGTTGCAAGGCCGAGCGAGCTCACCCAGAGCATTAGGGAGGTGCTTGCTGTTGATGGCCAGCCCTTCTCCTTCATTGAGCAGCCAGGGTTCAGGCGGCTCATGGCACTTGCACTCCCATCATATCAAGTGCCCACATGCACCACCTTCAGTAGGAAGGTGGTACCATCCCTGTATAATGGGAGTACTTGAGGAGGAGCTGCATAAGGCAGGTCTGCAGGTGGCCTTACACTTCACCTCGGACATCTGGAGCAGCTGGGGTGGAGATCTTGCCTACCTCTCCCTCTCAGGACACTGGTGTGACTAGTCAGGCCGTTGGTGGGCTCTTCTTCAAGCCGAGGTGCTGGATGAGTCCCACACAGCAGCAGAGATCAGGGGGGCCATGAACCACCTGGTGCAGGCGTGGCTTACTGAGCAGGGCAAGCTTACCCACGGCTTCATGGTCACCGACAATGGGGCCAATATGGTAAAGGCGGTCCATGATGCCAACTTTGTTGGCATCCGCTGTGTGGTGCACAAGTTGCACCTTGTTGTCAGGGATGCCTTGGAGGGCTGCTGGTGATGGTGCCAGCACCACCAGCAAGCTCATTTCCAAATGCAGGAAGGTGGCAGGCTACTTCCACCAGAGTATCAAGGCGAGGCAAGATGCTGCTGGACAAACAAACAGAGCTGAACATCCTGCAACACAGAATCATGCAGGATGTGGAGACTTGGTGGAACTTCACATACCTGATGCTCAAGAGGCTGGTGGAGCAACAGAAGACTATCAATGAGATGGTCCTGCTCAGGGAGATTGGTATTAGTGGCCCTCTGAACAAAGCTGAGTGGAAAACCATCTCCCAGATCTTGGTTGTCCTCAAGTCCTTCTTCAAGGCCACCAAGAGCCTCAGTGCTGCTGATGCCCTCCTTAGCCAGGTGATCCCCATAATGAGGGAACTTCAGAGCCAAACGGAGAGCTTCCAGGAGATCAGTGTTCCTGGCTGGGGCAAGCCACTGTCACCAGATGCGCAGGCACTGGTGAGGCAGCTGAAAGAGGGCATCAGGAAATGGCTTGATTCCTTGTGGTCCACTACAGTCCATATGCTGGCTACCATGTGTGACCCAAGGGTGAAGGGCACTGTATGTGGCAGCCAAACACTGAATCAGTGGACAGAGGTGCTGGTAAGGAAAGTCAGGGAGGCAGAATGGCAGAGGCGGGGGGACGTGGAACAGGCAGATCCACTGTCTCATGCTAGCACGCCATCCATGAGCCAGTCTTATCCTCCACCACAGGCACTGCCAATATGAACTAAAGGCATGGTTTCTATGGTAGGGTCCAGAGCCACCAGACCTCAGCATCAGGCAGGTAGCACCTACACCTTGGTGGCTGCCTGTCTTGCTAAGGATGTGGAGCCTCTGCTGTGCGACCCCTTGGCCTACTGGGCAAGCCACAACCTGGTGTGGCCAGATCTGGCGACAGCTGCCTGGCAACACCTGTCCTGTCCACCGGCCAGTGTGCCAAGCAAGAGGGTGTTCAGCATTGCTGGGGATGTTGTGACACCCCACTGCACCTGCTTTGATGCTGGTTTGGTAGAGCAGCTGGTGTTCCTGAAGGTGAACCTCCCACTTCTGGGGTTCCCCAGCTTCAGGTGCAGATGGACGGAATGCCACCCTCCTCACTCCATCCACACCTATTTCCTTTTTTCAAAAACCAGGTAATGCCCCACTTCTCAGCTGGAGGGGGCACTAACTGCATCACTAGTCAACAGGGGAAGAACATGTCCCTGCTGAGCTCATTCAACTGCCGGGACAAACTTGGAGATATGGGATGAGGCCCCAGGTACTGGGCATGACCACTAAAACTGCACTCTGCCAGGGTAGGGAGGCCTGGTGTGACTGCTGGTGACACAGCAGCCCCATAAATGTCGGGACCAATGATCCTCTGGCGAAAGGTGGGTAGGAGGCACAATAACCTCCAGCTAATACACGCACGCACGCACACAGTCCTGGCTGGGGAAAGCCCAGACCTGTCATGTCTTTGACAGGCCTGACACTTGCTGGTTGCTGTGCAGTTGTGAGGCTCCCAGTGTGCTCAGCTTAGCTGCCCAGGATGCCAGCTTTCAGGTTGAAAAACCCTTTCTCAGGCTGAGGAAGTACCTGCAGTTAGTGTGTCTCCTGATCCTGGATGGAAGGAATAGTAAAGGAGCCAGAGGCTGCCCTGGCCCACAATGCAGGCAAGAAAGCCAGTCAGTGAAAATGGAAATGGAGGCGTCAGGGGGTGAGGGACAGGCTGGGGTGAGGGGTGGGGGTAGGGGGCAAAAGGAGATGTAGCAGCAAAGGTAAAAGTGCAGAGGTACCTGTGGAGTCAGATGTCCAGCAGGTTGCAGTGTGTCAGAATTCCACTGTCAGTGTCTATATTGAGTCCATGAGTTTGTGTACCTACTACCTAGGAGGCTGATGAAGTGCAGTTCATAGGCCCAGCTGTGATAAGTGGTTTGTAATTTCAAACAAGCACCTAACCTCATCACCAGAACTGAAGTTAATCTGAGCTAGTAACAAAACTATTACTATGTTGTGTTAGAAAAACTTCTCACAGTGATAAAAAAAGGAAAGAAACATCATGCGAGCAAACTCAAGGCCATAAGCTGCTTGCAAGAAACAAGGCCAGCTGATATTGCAAACACCAGCAAAATGAAAAGTTCAGATAACAATAAGACTATACAGAACTTTAGGCTGAATGTAAAGAAAACTTTAAACAATAATTCACCACTCTATAAACAGGTGCAAATTTAAAGCATAAAATATAACAAACTACCCTAACAGGGGGAGTCACAGTGGAGAACTTACTGCTCATGCATCTGGCACCCGAGACCAGTGCTTGGCAGCAAACTGTCAATGAAATGGGGTATAATCATGTTAGAAATATTATTAAAAATGCATTATCAATAGCAGATTTAGAAAAACACAGCTGCTAGCCCTCCTTGTCTCCTTAATGGGAGAGGGAAGGGGGGTTGGAAATTGAAGGGAAAACTACCAAGGGCTCTTTGTACTAAGGTATCACTCTCTCTTTGTTCTGCAAATTTACTATCTCTTTGTTACACTAAATCACACTTTCTTTCATGGCTCCCACATTTCTTAGGCTAAGATAAGAGTAATTGCAATCTTAGCCTTGGGGTTGAACCCTTCATAACCTCGGGTCCCTTCTAAGCACGCGCAATAAGCTAATACATATTAAGCCTATCCGCCCCGCATACTTAAGTAGTTAATTATAATACACATGCGACGCATGATGTGACGTATTCACATGCATGTTTGTATGAACCGGAAATGAGTTGTAAGAGTTCCTGCTTCTCTACATGTGTTCAGGAGAGAGGGGATAAAAGCCTGCTGATGGGTGTTCTGGGCGGGCAGAGGGTTTTGATCTTTTGTCTTCTCTCTCTGACCCTATTTGTAAATATATACCCTTTTGTATCACCAACAATGTGTGCCTGAAGGATCATTAATATTCATTGAGCCTCCAAAGAAACGAACCGAGAGAGAGTTTTTTACCTCAATCACATCACCACGCACCCCCTGGATCAGCTCCTTGGCCTGGGTCTTACAGGAAAGTGACTTCTTGGAAAGATACTGAGCTGCAGCTGACAACATTTTACTGTGGTAGTACAACAGAGATGGATTGGCACCTGCAGCACAGGACATAAGAGTCATTCCAATGACCCAGACTTATGTGTGCCTCCCATCAAACCACTTCATCTTGTTCTTTCTCTTTGAGTTGGTTTGATATTGCTGCTTATCCTATTTGTGATGACAGAGTTCTCTGTACTCCCCTCTTTCCCACCACAGTTACACTTGCTCCTACCCAGTTTCAAGAAGCAAGCATTCAAGAATTCCTGATGTTTAAATGTTGATGCAGCCTGAAGGGACAAATAAAGGTTAAATACATTTATTTCAGGGCATACCATGTAATGCCATTGGGCTGGATCCCTAGCTAGTGTGAATCAGAGCAGTTCCTCTGAAGTCAACAGGGTCACATCAGTTTATACCAACTGAAGATTAGGTCTCTTGAAACTGGTCTCAGTATTATGTTCTTTTGATTTATGAGGCACCAACAGTGTGCTTGGTACTGTAGTAAACATCAAAAGATGGTTGTGCCCTACATACCTTACAATGCAAGAGATAAATCATTCCTGACCTCCAGGACTTGCACCTTGTAAAGTCACTCACACTCAAGCACAGGGCCTAGTAAACATTACATGATCCAAGTCACTTTGGTCTTGGCAGACACTGAAAAAGGCTTGGGGCAAAAGAGTAACAGGGTCCCAAAATTCCAGTCCCTTCCCAACATGTTTTGTACTGCTTGCCAAGAAGACCCAGCTCATCAGATAGCATTGAGAGGGGTTCCAGCAGGCTTTGAGAGAGGTTTAACGCCTCTTGAAGATGAATCATACTTGGCACATCCCATTACATCAATAGGTCTCAAAGCACTTTACAAACAAACTCCTTGGAAAGTGCAAATTATCTTTTTTAATTTTGGTCATTGGGCAATATAATGTCTTGGAATAGTCCTTGATCATGGCCCTACTAGGGCACCATAGTAAGAAACATCAGACACAAGCGTTTCAGCCATCTGCTTATTCTCTGATGGATAGCCAGGCAGGAGTCTTCCCATTAACCCACTTGCTTTTTAATGCTGAGTGTAATCTATTAATTAAGTAGAGGCTGCAGCTGCCAGGACCCTATAGCACGCTTAGCTTTTGGAGGGGATATATCTCCATGCTCCTTGTATGTCCTGGGTAGCTTGGATAATTAAAAAGAATCCTGTGGCTCTCCCCTTTGGCCACAAAATGTTTGTTTTTCCTGTTGTTGTATATTCATAGCCTTCCCCACCTCCAGTTCTTTGCTGGTAGAACAGGAGGCAGCAGTCCCTTTAGCACTTCAGCTATAAAAAAAGAAGGTAGATGCTCCTCTTCAAGGCACTGCAGTTTTGGCACCCTGTAACTGAAGAAGGCATCATCAATGAGTTTATATCTCCACTAGCTGCCTCAAAAAGCCACTCAGCACCAACTCTGCAAGAACTAACAAGGACTGGTCCTCCAAGCAAAGGCCCATGGGTATCTTGGGTTAGACATGAATTTACTGCTGTAAAAGTAAGGCACAGTCACTTTAGAGGATTCTTCCCTAAGTTCCAGCAAACCTGTGACGAGGTTGAACCTCTCAGTCTTCAGGGATATAGCTTGTAGCCATGTTGGTCTAAAAAGCAGAGGCAGACAAAACTCTTGGGCTAGAGGCAATATCTTTTATTAGACTAATTAAATAGTAGTAAAAAAAGACATTTTTTTGCTACTAAGTTATATCGCCTCTAGCCTAAGAGTTTTGCCTGCCTCTGCTTTTCAGACCAACACACCTACAAGCTATACCCCAGAAACATGGAAGATATCATAATTAGCCATTTGGAAATATAAAGTTCATTGCTAAACGGGAAATAAGCAACATTCAACTCCCTGCCTGACATCTGACACCTTCAGGGAAGAAACCTGCCGGAGCTTTGCCTGTGCCTAATCTACATATTCACAGAGCAACATTTCACAAATGGGCTTTGAAACCCAGGGGAACCCCACTATCCTTTACCTCCCCTGTGCAAGATGAAGTTTCTTTTCTACTTGAGAGAACTTCTACAATCTTTGAATTTTCCTCTGCTTGACAAAGGGTGTTTGGACCTGAAAGCTTGCAAAGAAAGATTTTTTTGCTACTATTTAGTTGGTCTAATAAAAGATATCGCCTCTAGCCCAAGAGTTTTGTCTATCTTGGTCTTCAGTGCATTCATCCTCCATCGCATTTATTCACCAAGCACTTTGTGCTCATATCCTCTTTGTATATGTGGCAAACAATTGAGGCACATACAGATTAAAGGACTTTACCATGGTCACACAGGAAGTCTGTGTTACAGCAGAAATTTGTATTCCATTTTTTTACTAGCACCTAACCAGTGGGACCTACTGCCTTTCCTTCTCTTCTATGGCCACTTCCCAGACTTTTGCAGTTGTTTAAAGAGATGTATTTTTTCCCTAAGTACCTAAAAATGGTTAAGTGTTTTGCCTGCTGTATACAAAATACTACTTACAGTAATCCACCGCCCTCTACAAAAGGGGCTAATTACCATAGATAAAGTGACTATATTGTTTCTGACACCAGCCCCTAACTGCCCTGACCACTCTGCTAGGAAAGAAAATGAGATGATTTGGGCTTCCATCCTTCTAGCCTTGTTCAGCATCAGAAATCAGAGCTTGTGGGACCCGAACAGGCATAGCTCTCCAGAAGTGCCTGGAAGACTGTGGTGCAGACACTTCAGATCTCATGAGGATGCATGCAATGATGCAGCCCTCCAGGAAACATAACTCCTGGTGAGTAACCTCGATATCCCTGCTCCTTCCCTTCAGCACCAGCTGCCTGAACTCATCCTTTATACTTCGGAATCTCCTTCCAGAGCTGTTGCCAAATGCAATTAGTCATTCTCTTGTCTGCCGGTTGTCTTGGCCCCAGGGAAACAGCTTGGAATCTATTAAGGGGCTGGGTTCTTTGGTTTCTGTAATCTTCCAAAACAAGTTTATCTTTCTTTCTTTGTTTTCCTCTCCAAATGGATTTGACATTCAGCTGGTGACACTGAGCAGCCTGCCTCCTCTCCTTTCTGCCTCCAATTATTTTTTCCTCTCTGATCTTTCCTTTTCTTTCCCCTCTTGTCATCTCTCTTCCATACACTTCCTTGCTTTCCAGCTGATTGTTCTCTCATTAGAATGCCTCTCATTGGGGACTGATCACAGGTTATAGTTATAGTAACTGACCCTTACTGGATGTGCCAAATGCCCCCAGTATCAGGGAAGAGTATAATTCATTTTTCCCCACATTCGGCTTAATTGAGAGCAGAGATGCTTTATTCTTCCTTACTCGTGTGCAGAGTGCATGTGTGTGGGAGGGGGAGACATGCAGAGGTACAGCAGGTCAGAATTTAGCTCCATTAATAGAATTGCACTCAAGGTCTACAACTACAATAGTGGCAGGCCAGGATGGAGGTATATCAGTAGAGCTATGTGTACGGTCTAGGACTGAGATAGCAAGAGCTACTCAGCTTAGAAATGAGAAACACTGACAAGGCTGGGAAGGGAAGGGGCCCATACACTTCAGTTTCTATCTTTCAGATCAAACCAACCTCCAAAACTGTTCTAAAGAGCAGATCAGTTTGGTTATGGATGACCGAGCCATCCAGAGCTTTCACCCAAAATCTTCTCAGAGGTTCAATAAAGTTCTGGGAGCTTTTGTTCCCAAGTTGTCCCTCTACTTCCCAGACCCAGCTTGGCTCAATAAAGGACAGGCTGAGATCCATACCCCGCCCAGGAAGAGAGTGCTGGACAATTCTTCCCAGGGGAGGGAACTTGCTACCAGAGTTGTGACTCAGTAACAGGATGAAAATGGTTTGGATACAGGGAACTGACTGGTACCTTTGGGAAGTGACTCACTGGAGTCAGAAACCTTGTAGAGTATGAGGACTGCTGCAGGGGAGGATATAGAGGAAAACGCATGTTAGAAGCATGAAGAAATGTAGATAAGAATACTTACTGGCTAACCCAAACCTCTGAGTCCTTTGGGCTGTGTTGTGATACATTTGCAAGGGGGGAGGTGCCACCTGCACTTCTTGATGTGGGTTACTCTGGCCAGGCAGAGCTACTTACCCACTTACTCCCTCCTCAGAGGAAGCAGGGAAGGTAATGTACTAAGGAGAGTCCCTGAGACAGCACCTCCTAGGGTTACTGCTTGGGTAGTTCAGGTGGTGAATGATCCATTGATCAGAGCTAGTGTCACTGGCCTGCAGGTCCTTTAAAAGAAGTCCTGTTTACCTCCCTCCTCAGCCAGATCGGATGGCTTGGCTCACTTACTAGACTCAGCTGGGAATGATTCAGATGACTGCAATAAAGGGGTGGGAGAGCTCAGCTAGGGAATTCATCTCCTGTGATGGCTCTGAGTGGAAGACAGGCTGGAGGGAGGAAATTCTGATGTGTGTTATCTCAAAAAGACCAAGCATAAGTAGAAGGGCTATGTCCAACTCAGGCAGGCAGGCAGGCAGACAGACATACAGAGAGTTCTCCAAAGGGATCAGAACTAGCCCATGTTGCAAACCATGTCACTAGTGGTGAGGTATGGAGAGGCTCTGACAATTTCCCTTGATACAAAAAGTGATGGAAGGCCTCATAGGATAGTTGCCCAGAGCAATGTTATTGGCTTCACTCCCTCTCATTTTGGAATGAAGGCACCCTAACCATGGTAGAATACTGGTGTGACTTAACTGGAGCGCTACAGCTATGTCTACAATACAAACTTGCTGTGCTCCAGGGGTGCCCTCAGCTGTGCTGTGCTGCTTCGGTGACCAGAGTCAGTATAGCTGTGTCTGTGAAGTAGTGTGAGTGGACTAATTTCTGGGCTGTCTAGAGGTGGCTACAATGCCTCTGGTTTAGGAGGCAACATGGTGTGCTTGAAGACACTGCACTGGAGCACAATAAGCTTCTTGCATGATGTGAGAATCACTACAGCACCAAACGCCACTGAGGAGTGCTGTTATCAAGTCCTAGCATGAACCTGAGCCACATTTCATTGTACAACTTGCCATAAGGTGATAATGCATAGCATTGGTGATGCGAAGGGGGTAAATGTGGGTGCACATACACCCTCTGAGCGTGGAGGTGCACCCCCTGCAAAAAGGGCTGCTGATGTTGCTGGCAGTGCCAGCAGGCAATCCCCACGCACCACCCCTTCCCCCGCCTTGCCGCTGACACTGGTCAAATTTCTGACCAGCAGAGAAGCCCCAGGAGGCTGCAAAGCACTCCCTCCCTGCCTCCTTGTCTGGAAAGAGCAGCGAGGCTCAGAGGCCCACCCCACAACCAAACATTGCATTTCTGCCATGTTTAAGACTGCTGTAACTTTACAGTGCTACAAAAAGTGCTCTAAATTACAGCACTATAAAATGTGCACTGAGCACGTCTGTATACACCCATAGAGATGTGCTCCCCAGACTCCATTGCATTATGCGGGTGGTGACACCATAATATAGAGAATGTCATAAAGCAGCTTTTGGCTTTATAGAGGAATGGTGATGGCAACTGTCAGTCCTCCTGGATCATGGTGTATGTGTGAGGGCCATCCAGACCTTCAATGCATATGTATGCCTGGGCAAGAATTTTTGGAGAAGTGGAGGATGCACAGACCTTCCATCCTCCCTTTAGCCCACTGAGACAGATTCAAAGACCAGACTGAGTCCATATGTTTTGTGCTTCCATGGTTGTAGCTATATAAGTGTCTGGGAATCAAACCCAGGTTTCCTGTGTGGTAGACAAGGATTCTACCACTTAATCTGTATTTTCCTCTTACATTGTAGGAAGACACTTCTTTTTGCCCCTTGCTAAGACTGGGACACTCACTGGGAAAAGACCAGGAACCTGAAGTCCGCTATAGTATGAGTGTGGCCATTAAACATATGGTATCTCTTGCAACATGTGAACCCCTTCAAGCTGGGTTGGGCCATTGATTGTGTAACTCAGGCGGTACTCCAAGAGGTACCCCCTCTCCAATCGAAGAGATCAAAGCAGGTGCACAAGTGCTGTGGGAGGTGTAGGGACTCTCCTCCCCCTATAGAGTAGAGCCAGATCACCAATAAGGACTTAACCATATACCTTTTAATGAGGGAACAATACTGGGGACATAACAGGCATAAACCAGAGGGTATAGTGGACACTACAATGCCCCAAGGGGGCAGGATTCAACAAAGATTAGACACTTACAATCATTGACAAAAAACAGGGTTAACAAAATATAAAACACGAACAGCAAAGCAAACAATACTGGTAGGTGAAATATAAAAAGGCACAAACTACAAAATGTCAATTGACAAGGAAATATAGGGCCTAGGTACCTGGAGGGGGAGAAAACACAATGGCCCCTTTTCACTGCAAGAAGATTTGCTTCTTGTTAGCTCACTCACCCCAAAACACCTGAGCTGGGACTTGTACTCAATTCTCCCACATGGCGTGCATAAATGCTGCCACACAGCCACCACTGGTGACACTGCTCCAGCCTGCTAGGGGTCTTGACCTTCCTGGAGCCCTGGCCTCCTGTTGAGCTGCCCGGCTTCTGATTGGAGGAGCTGGAAGCAGATCTGAGAACATCTCAGGTCGTTGCTCAGATCCTTGCCGAAGCCTCTCATAGGGGATCCTGGTGCCCAGTGGGGAGCCTCTCCTGCCGGCCGCACGCCGTGCTGCTAAGGGTCCCATTGCTGCCTGTGGGTCCTGCTCTTTCAGGCTCTTCTGGGACAACTGCTTCTGCCCCGCTGGCCCAGCTCTTGCCAGCTCTTTGAATCTCCTTCCTTATGGTCCCTTGCTGGTCTCCCCTGCTTTAGCTGCGCTGCCCCTTTTATCCGCCTCCTGGTGACCCAAGGGGCCAATCGGGGGACATGGAGGGTGAGTCTGCAGGCCCTGATTGGTGAGGAAAGGGAACCCCAAGTCCTCCAATCATCTTTTGCCCTTTCAAAACCCCTGGGTCACTGCCAGCCAGCCCGTCACAATTGAAGTGTGACAACAAAATCCTGGACCAATGGCCTGCTCTAAAGGCCACTGAAGTCAGTAGACTTCCATTAGCCTTATGCTTTGGACTGAGTTCTGAATGGGGAAAATCATCCAAGTAAAGCTGAACCTGCTCATTGTAATTTTCTTCTTAACCCTCTATGTGCTTGTGCTGTGATAATTTATTTAAATCAAGCCTTTGACTTTATTAGAAAGTAATTTTGTTCTCTTGAATAAAACATTGTCCTAATGCTGACGTCCTTCCTGCATCTCAGCCTACTTCCTTAAATCAAGAGAGAATTATGCGTGTCCTCAGAAGCTAGGATAATAACAGCCAAAGAAAGCTGTGACACAGGAGGGATTCATCTGTAAGTTAATGAAAATTGTGCTGAGAGGGTGGGAAGCGGATGAGGGGCCATTTCTGGAGGGTTTGCCAAGCTAAACCTCTTCCTGTTGGCACCACATTCCCTGCAGAAAGATAGCCAGCTGGTTTAAATACCACTTGAGTAACTGGCAGGATGAGAGATAATGAAACATTTTTTTACTCAAACACCTCCTGTGTCTTGGTAGAGGGGAGTGGGGTTTCCAGCCTAATGGGAGAAACAAAGTGAAGAAAGAGAAAATCATTCTCTAGCCCTGTGCTGTATTGTAAAAATCAGCCATCAGTGTAACACTTTTTCAAGCTGTTTGTTCTTGTGAAGTACAGTAATTCCTAGATGAAGCCTATTGAAGTCAATGGAGTTACACTGGGGAGAAATTTGGCCCATGTTGTTCATTTTAATTCTGTAATCTATTGTACAAAACAGTTCAGAGGAAGACATGTAAGTTAGTCAAATGGGACTGCAGTAGCACACCCCAATGTACACACACTGCTGAACCCCAGCAGGGTTGAGGGAAAATGGGAAGCACCTCATGTCCCAAACAGCCCTGGGTTGTATGGTTGTGTCTTGCAGGCTGACATTTGTTGCAGACATGATTCTGTAGACTCCGAATTTGTCCAGGATTGCAGTACATGCAAGCTGCCAAAAGAGGAACAAGATTGAGAGGGCCGAACACATACTTGCATGCCATGTATGCTTAGGTTGCACTGCTACTGTGAGAGGGCCTAAGGCAATCATTTAACTGCTCTGTAACTCAATTTTCCTACCTACAAAATGGGGATAGTAATACTCCCCTGACATGCAGGGCAGACATGCTTACTGTCTTCAGGAACAGATGTTGCTGTCAGCACAGAGAGAATATTTGACTCTTCCAGGGAAGAAAAGCTGCATCATTGGGAGAAGAGCAGACTCTTACTTATGTATTATTTCCATTGGAGGTGATGGGGCTTCAGGCTGCAAACAAAGAGACTCTCTTTCTAAGAGTAAACCTCAATGCTTGTGTGCTCATTCAGCCTGTTGTTACCAATGTTTTTATTTTCATTCTGTCTGAAGTTTTTATACTATTACTACTTCTTCACTGGAGCTCTCTTTTCATAGTTTCATAGTTGGTAGGGTCAGAAGGGACCTGAGCAGATCATCGAGTCTGACCCCCTGCCATGGCAGGAAAGAGTACTGGGGTCAAATGACCCCAGCAAGGTGTCTATCTAGCCTCCTTTTGAAGACCCCCAGGTAAGAGTGAGCCCCACTTCCCTTGGAAGTTGGTTCCAGATTCTAGCTGCCCTGACAGTGAAGTAGCGCCTCCTGATATCTAGCCTGAATCTGCTTTCTGTCAACTTATGGCCGTTATTCCTTGTTACTCCCGGTAGTGCCTGGGGGAACAGGGAGTCTCTCATTGCCTGTTGGTCCCCCTTGGCCACCAGATGGCCACCAGATCCCCCCTCAGCCTTCTCTTGTGGAGGCTGAATGGGTTCAGGTCCCATAGCCTCTCCTCGTAGGGCCTGCCCTGCTGCCCCCTGATCACATCAATGATGACTCCAAGATCCTTTTCTGCGTCGGCACTGACGAGAAGGGAGTTCCCCAGCCTGTAGGTATGGTGCTGGTTCTTCCTCCCCAGGTGCATCACCTTGCACTTGTCAGGGTTGAAACCCATCCTGTTCTCATCTGCCCACCCCTGTAACCTGTCCAGATCTGATTGCAGCCTGTCACTCTCCTCTAGCATGCCCACTTCTTCCCACATCTTAGTGTCATCCACAAATTTGAACAAGGTGCTTTTCACCCCCTTGTCTAAGTCACTGAAGAAGATGTTGAACAGTGCAGGCCCAAGGACCAAGACCTGGGGAACCCCACTGCCCACATCCCTCCAAGTTGAAAATGACCCGTCCACCACCGCTCTCTGGGTGCGGCCCTCCAGCCAATTAGCAACTCATCTGACTCTGTAGGCAGTGACACCACAGTCACCTAATTTTTTAATGAGAATGGGGTGAGAGTGTCGAAGGCCTTCCTAAAGTCCAGAAAGACTATGTCCACTGCTACCCCTGCATCTAAGGATTTTGTGACCTGGTCATAGAAGGCCACCAGGTTGGTCTGACAGGATCTGCCTCTAATGAACCTGTGTTGGTTGCCCCTAAACATAATCTCTCCTGCTGGCCCCTCGCAGATGTGCACCTGGATAATTTTCTCAAAGAACTTCCCCAGGACTGAGGTAAGAGTAACAGGCCTATAGTTTCCTGGGTCCTCCTTCCTCCATTTTTTGAAAATGGGGACCATGTTAGCCCTTTTCCAGTCCTCCTGGCACCTCGCCAGAGCACCACAAGTGCTCATAAAGCTGTGCCAGGGATCCTGCAATAACCTCTGCTAGTTCCCTCAGCTCTTGGGGGTGGAGATCGTCAGGACCAGCTGATTTGGACACATTTAGTCCCACCAGAAGTTCCCTGACTAGGTCCTCTCTGACCCTGGGCCTAGCTGTGCCTCCCCTGGGACCATCGAGGATCCCAGTGGCGGGGGTGACCTGGTCCCTTTTCAGAAAAAGGGAGGCAAAGAAATTGTTAAAGAAATTAGCTTTGTTGTCTGGTGCGACCACTAGATTTCCTAGCGTGTCTTGCAGAAGCCCAACATTACCCAGTACCTTCTTTTTACCCCCTATGTATTTAAAAAAGGATTTCTTGTTGTCCTCGATCTGGGTTGCTAGTTCCAGTTCCACCTCCGCCTTAGCCTTCCTGACCAGCCCCCTACAATCTCAAGCAAAGGAGGTATAATCCTCCCTGGTGATGGCCCCTTCCTTCCACCAGGTTTACACTTCTTTTTTAGTTAGGAGATGTTCCTGGATGCTTTTGCTGAGCCATTGGGGCTTTTGAGCACTCTTGCCCCTTTGATCTGTGTTGGGATTGTTACCCTTTGGATTTGGAGCATCGTCTCCTTAAGGAGCAACCACTCTTCTTGGACTCCCAACTCCCCTCCCCTCTGGGACCTCAGAGCCTCCCCGACTAGTCTCCTTACCTCATTGAAGTCTGCCCTCCTGAAGTCCAGGGCTACTGCCTTGCTGCAGGCCTTTGCCACCTTGCGCTAGATGGTGAATTCCAGCAGACGATGATCACTGTCGCCCAGGTGGTCGAGCACCCGCAGCCCCCTCACCAGGTTGTTGTCTGTGGCCAGGACCAGGTCCAATAAGGCATTTCCCCTGGTGGGACTTTGCACCTCCAGGGTTAGATGGAGGTCCTTCTGAACTGGCCTCAGCTAAAAGTGTTCTACATTTGAAGGCCCTGAAATTCTGGACAGCAGTAATGCTGACTGCTGAAAGAACCTCCAGAAAAATCTCCTTTTGAAAGTCTCTTGGTGCTAAAGATTTAAAGAGGGAAAATTTCCTGATTAACCATGCAGCAAGGGAAGTTGACTCTGTCAGTGTCTTGATGCACTTCAGCTGAAGGCACTAATTTCAAAGTAACACTCCTTCATTAAACTATTCTAGACTCATTACTTAAGCTATTTAGCCTATCATAGTAAGCCTGCTAATTCATATTGCCATACCAACAGTCTAAATTAACTCAAGAAAAAATTCTCTTAAATTAGAAAATTCTGCAGTTAGTACATTTTGTAATTGCATCTTTAACAAAGCATGTTGCTTTCCAAACTCCTGCCATCAGTTCTGTGTTCCCAAATTCTTGGGACTTGTTTTTCACATTTATTTTTGCTTTAGCTGGCACTGCCTAATAGGAGAGGTGAAAATGTTCTGTATTTGCATTTCTAGGCCCATCCCAAGTCCTTGGCTTCACTGAAATTCATATTCTATAAGTGACTATTCTGTTAACCTCCTAGGGCAACATCATGAGGGTAAGTAGCCCATTTGCCATGTCAGTCTCTAACAGGGTGGTCATTATCAACTGAGTGAACTAGGGAGAAAGCAGCAGCAGTGTTAACCTTTGATACAGCATAACAGGGGAGATAACAGTTACATGGAAAGAATTAAGCCTGCAATTAGCTGTGGTGAAGTTGGTGTAACTGGTTTACTGAGCATTAGGGGAGAGAATGGACAACAGGAGAGGAAAGGTCTTTTATTAACTCTGTTTACTGGCTGCTGAGAGAAAGAGAATGCCATGTTCCTGAAATCCTTCCTAAGCATACCCTGTTCATGGCATGGCAGAGGATCATATGAATAAGAGGGTGAACAATGTATGTGTATATTAGGAGAGCCTCTGGATAATTATTTTGGTGTCTGCATGCAAGATGTATCCTGAACATGCATGGGGATGGAGCATGTAAATAGTGGGGTATATACAGATGGGTTATTTATAGTTAGTGAGAACCAAATTCTTACCTGGTACCACTGAGTGCTACCCCACCATAGTTGAAAGTTGTACTAGTAGATATTGGGTGCAGATTTGATCCTTGTGCCATCCTTGAGTTGCTCCTCATATAAGTGTGTGCAAGTGAGAACAGGCTGTAGTGTTGGACAGCAGTTTCAGATTCAGGATTTAGGCAAGAGGGATGCAAGAACAGCAACCAGTACTGCAAGGATGACTGCACCCTGACTTCCAGTCACTTCCCCACCCCATTCCACCTCCCCTTCCACCCACTAATACAGGCTGACCAGTCAGGGGGAGCCTCCAGGAACATTTTCAAGTCCTGAAAGCACCTAAAAATCCCCCCTTCCCCTCTGTGGTCAGAGTCATGTCCCCCATCCACTCCTTTACCCCCATTCTGCTTGCCATTGCTGCTTTTCCCACTGTCCCCAGGGTGGAAGAAGCTTCATAGATACTCCTACTCCTTTCAGGCTGTGCGAGGGCTGATCTCAGTTGGAAATGCAATAGGACAGCAGCAGCCGCAATAAAGGTGAGGTGGGTTCTCCTCATCCTGCCCAGTCCCCCTGGGAGTAGGCACAGAGAGGAGAAACCCCCTATCGCTCCTGCTGCTGTCTGTGTCCCAGCTGAACCCAATTCCCACACAGCCCAGCTGGAGCAGGCAGCAGCAGCTCTGAAATGTCCTTCATCCCAAAACAATGGGGAAAGCAGTAGCAGTAGAAGGATTGTGAGGGAGAGTGGGAAATGGAGAAGGGATATGCCTCTGAGCATGGAAGGAAAGGAAGGGGGGATTCTCTCCTGCTTTGGGGACTTCAAAATAGTCTCCAGAGGCTTCTGTGGCATGTTCTAGCCTCAAAGGGAGGTGCAGCCACACCACTGTATCCCCTCTGGATTTGCCCCTGTTGGACAGTGTCAAATCTGAAGTGTCTTGAGGGCTGGAGTGGGGGCAGGTGCAGGGAGGGAATATGCCACTGAAGAGGGAGGGGAAGGAAAAGAGTGCTGAGAGCAGGGGCAGGATTATTATGTGCTTCAGAGACTTAAAAAGTCCCCAGCTGCTGCTCCTGAAGTCTGGTCTGTCTGCCCTGGTGGGAAGCTGGGAACAGGAGTGCAGCCACCCTTGCAACACTCATCACTGTTCCTGCACAATCCTTTCCATTGGACGATCCAGGATTTTGTAAAGAACAAGAGTGGCATAGGAGCTTACACCTGAAATGACATAGGAGAGCTGCAGGCCATGGCTGAGGTCAGAGTTGAAAGTGTACTCATGGAGTATGTGGAAAGGGGTGGGTGTGAGTACGTGACAGTAGTAAGGAATGGCAGGCAAATATGTTTCTAATAATGAAAAAGGAACTCTAAACTCATGGAAAAGGCAATACCTTCCAAGGACTGTATTGCCAGTACCTCTTGTTCCCAAAACTTCCCCATCCCAAACAAGTTTTGCCTGTCAGCAGCTTGAGGTGCAGTTCCCCCCAAGCCCCTGCTTGTATCTTCTTGAAACTTGTCAGGCTTTGTGGCCTCACCAGGACCCGCCACCCCTGCAGTTTTCACCCCCCTGTGTTGTAACACACACAACATGAGTTTTGCTTTCAAGAATTTGGGGTACAGTTTCCCCCAAACCCCTGCACCAATCTTCTTGCAACTTGGCAAACTTCATGCTCTTAGCAGAGGCTACCATCCCTGCAAGTTTCATCCAAATCAGACAAAACACAACAAAGTTATAGCTATTTCATTGATTCCCTATTATACCCTGTGGCCAGATCTCTGAGGCAGCTCCAAAGCTTTTCTGAAGCGGTTCTGAAGCTCCAAAGCCTAAAGAAGCCAGTGCGTTGATCCAGACGTGCTGATTCAGATGCCGAAGTGTCCGAAGCTTCTCTGGATCTGAAGCATGGTCCAAAGCCTCGCACAGCCCTAATGTTTATAGTTGCAGCTGGGTTACCAGTGTCATTGCTCTTCCAAATCTGGTCACTTTGGCTGACAGGAAGGTTCTGTCTAGTTGAATTAGTTGGGGCATCAAATCCAAAACATGTTGATTTCTGTTGAAAAGGCTTGTGGCTCTGTTTGACAGAGCTGACTTGTGCCACTAGTGTTTTTGCTGTTAGTCTCATGGTGATTTATCTGGTTCCTATATGCTGCTGGAGATGTAGGCTGTTTCTCTAGTACTGAGTACCTCTGAACTATCCCCTTTCCCCCAAGATCACAGGATGCAGTTACACCCAGCACAAAAAAATTAAACTGCCTAATCTTTTTCTTTTATTTAACTTTATGGGAATCAGATCTTCGGATCAAGGCATAGGTTACATTCTGGCTTCTTAAAGGATGGAGTTGGTATTTCTCAGTCTTGTGTCCACTGCCGGCATACTTAAATGCTAAGGATTGCACCTGATTAAGATGGCAAACTACTTGAGACAGGGACTGTAGTCTCTTTGCCTTCCTTGCTGTGATGCCGAGCACATTGCTGATTTTCAGTAAAACATTATTAACAGTACAGCTGCCTGCTAGAATCCTGCAACAATGCTTCTATTTCTCTACTTGTGTCAAGCTTTTAAAAGCAATAAGATTATAATGGTTTAATTCCTTTTTCTGGCCAAAACAAGGCAGAACTTTATTTAATGCCCTTATATTTATCTCCTGCCTTCATTAGCACCATCTGTCTCTCCCTGATTGATAAGAGAGGTGTTATGCCTGTCCTTACTGGTAGGAAAATACCAATATTGTTCAATTAACCTAATGTTCGAATTGCAATTATTCCATTACCATTTTAATTGAATTATTTCAATCTAATTATTCCGTTAGGATTTGTCCCTTTGCCTCAAAATTGCTTTCTCTCTCTGGGATGGCTACACAATGCAGCATTTGACCCAGAGGGACAGGGAGAGATGGGTTGCATTCTGAAGGGAGCTCTAATTAGACTCTGAGATGCCTGATGGACTTGCTCAGGTCCAGAGCCAGGTGGCTAAGCTTTGATTGTATTTGAGATGCCTTTTCTTTGGATTGAAGTGCCCATGTGTGCAGAGAGCTGCAGGAAGGGGAAGAATGGTGCACACTTATGCTGGAAATACTTAACCAGCATCTGGTGGGCTGGAAGTCATCCAAAAAGAGAGCAGACATGTAATGAGTTGTCTCAGGTTATATCATGGTGCAAACATCTAATAAGAACTAACAAATGCTCAAAGTGAGGGTCACTGCAATTTTTTGGGAGCAGGGCACAAGCCAAAATGTGCTTGCACAAACTCACAAATTAATTCTAAATCCTGAGCACATCCAGTCTAAACCATGATGGATAGAATAGTGCTGTTAATAAACCTTTCCTAGTTTTACCCAGGACACCCTTGTGGCTAACAGGACTATTCCACTTCCCCTAAAATGGATACTAACAGGGATACTAATCCCCAGTATTTCCCCTCATTCCTTTGTTTCTTCTGAATTCTCATTTCTTGCCTACCAGGGTCCCTTTGAAACAAACCATTTCTCTCTCTCCCCTTCCCCACCATCCCTTCCATACTCTATGGCTTATGACAGGGATGGGCAATTATTTTGGCTGGTGGGCCACTTAATGAGTTTTGGTGAGGTGTTGAGGGCCACACACATAATTTTTTGAAGGTATAATTTTAACAAATTATAGATAAAAATAAATCATATACTAAAAATCAAACATCTACTATAACATAATTTTATTTTATTTCAAAAACATTTTTGTCCTGATTTTTTTTTAAAGTGATATAGAAGCGATTGCATGATAGCTCAAAGTAAAGTCTTACTCTTGCAGATAGTGTGTGTATGGGGGGCAGGGGGCATAGGATGTGTGTGTGGGGGGAAGTGATGTGCACATGTGTGTAGTTGGCTGCCTGCTTGCTAAGTCCTGAGAGCTGTTTGGAGGTGGGGAAAGTTCAGGGGGGGTGTGCAGCAGAGCTTGCCCAGGCGGTGTAGGTGCAGGTGTGGTCTGCCTCCTCCATCCAGCCTACAGCTGCCCCCATAGTGATCTGCACTGAGCCAAGCCCTAGCTGCTGCCACCCAGGGCAGCCCGCACAGCACTTCCCCCTGCACCCGTCAACCCCAACCTCACCCCAGTTAATGTGCTCAGCTTTCTGATGGGGCTGCTCTCACTGCTGCTGCAACTGCCCAGGGTACTGCTCAGCTCCCCCAGCCTCCAGCAGCTCCTGCCCCTACTGTGCTGCTCTGGGCTGGAAAGAATCTGTAGCCAGGCGACACTTGTGCCAGCCTGGGGAGCTCCAGCTCCTAGCCACCTTCCATCCACTTGGCTGCCTACAGGTGGATGCTCATTGCACCAGGTGGAAAGCAGCTGGGAGCTGGAGCTGGAGCCCCACATGCTGGGGCAGGAGTCACCCAGATGCAGCTTCCCCCCAACCTGGAGCACCACAGCAAGGGCAGGAGGAGCCGCTGGAGGTGGGGAAAACCAAGCAGCACCTGGGTGGCTGTTGCTGCACCAGGGCCAGCCCTACTGGAAAGCATTGCATGCTGGCTGAGGCAAGAGCAGGGGCCAGGCCCAGGCGGGAGCACAGTGTGGTCTGCCCCAGTCTCGGCCCTATGTGGAGCACCACAGGAGTAGCTGTGTGCCAGATCCAATCAAGTGGTGGGCAGCCACCCGTGGGTCCAATCCACCCAGTTTGACAGGCTGTATTTTGCCCACCCTGCCTTATGAATATCTTTAGTCACTGGGTCTTGAATACTTTAATTTCATGTTCTGGACAGTCTTTTCCCCGTACTGTTTTCATTTTCATGTCCCACTGCACCACGTTCTGTCCTGAAGCCAGTCCTTTAGCTTGCCTCTATATGGTGCACTCCTTCTATCAAAGGACAAGTGACTGGAAAGTGGATCTTCTGAGGAGCAGAAGAAAAAGGGGTGGTTTGGTGAGTTAGGATGCTACCATTCTTTATGGATAAACCTTGCTGTTACAGGGAATTGGGAGTTATGTTGTTCTTCACTTACCTGGTGTGACCATCCTGATAGTGTACAGTGCATTACCTTGACCAAAAGGAGACCTATGTTTCTGGAGGTATTTCCTTAGCTGTAAGGGGAAGTCACCTAGGAAAGACCCTCTGTACACAGCACTTTTTCTGTTTTTTCTGTATGCAGGAGCACCATGGACAGTATCTCTGTATTAAAATGGCCTTCTGGTGGTCTAGGACACATCATACTGGTAAGTGCCTAACACCCAAGACAGAAGTTCTGCTCTGTTGCTAACAGGCTCCCACTGTGACCATGGGTTAATCACTTAGGCACTCAGCTCCCATGGAAACTAAGTATCACTTGAGGATCAGAGCCCAAGTGTCTCTGGGTTTCCATTTTCCTGTATAAGGGAGTCAGTAGTTTGCTATTGTTGTCAGGTATGTTGGGAGGGATCCCTCCTTTTAATCGATGTAAAATGCTTAACCATGGGTGAGCAACAGGGGACATGTAAAGGTGGTAGGTTGTTGGCAGGCTCTCATGTGACCTGCCCCTCAGCTGTGTTCCTCTGCTTCTGTGGCGAAAAAGCAAATGACTCCATCTCCAACCTCCCAAAGCTGACCACAGACACTAGCCCTCCAGAACGACAAACCATAATTTTTGGAGTTTCTAGGCCAAGTTGTCATGAAGTTTCAATAAGCCAAACAATGTTGGAAGGTTACTGAAGAACTGATACTAGCTCATTGATAAATGCCTCCCATTGAATGCCTTCTGTAATTGACCACTGAGAGCTCTCTAGTACTTTGCAGCATTGCTGGGAAATGTAGAGAGGGTGGACTTTTCTCCAGTACCTCCTGTTCCCAGAGCTGCCTTTAGACTCAACTGTGCCTGGACTGTATGTGCATATTTGGTATGGAGAGGAAAGAACTTACCCTCACACAGAGGGCAATCACAGTGTGGCCCTGAGAGCCCTCAAGTGCGTGTATTGCTTGCCAGCAGCTCCTAGCTGGGGAATGCCATTGTACCTGGGTGCCAGCCAGAAGCTGGCTCTCTGGAGGCAGAACAGCAGCTGTGCTCCTGATTCCCTCTGGGAGGTGGTGTCATGCCCACCTAAGGAACATGCTTCCCAGAGCTCCTGCTGCCTCTGTGGTGTGGTCCAGTGTCTTGTCCATTGCTGAATGCAGCCCCCCACCCCTTTCCTCCCATAGGGTGGAAAGCAGCCCTGGTTAAAAAAAAGGTAACAACAATACTGCAAGGAAGTGATGAATACCACATCCAACTGAATCTGCAGGGGAGGTTTAGCAGAGCAGAATGTAATTACCACATCTGGCACCTTGCCGGGAGGCTGATGGTAATAGCTCTATAATTCTGAAAAAAAATGTCACAGGATTCATGTTTAAAAGGTTTCTGTGAAGTAAGGTGTTGTTGGATGGGACTGGCTGGATAGTCCTGGAGAACTGCCCCCAAAATGTGTATAGCTTGAATGCTGACAAGTGCACTCTTCCTGACATGCCTCTGCATCCTCATGAGGGAGAAATGAGAGGTGAGGTCTGCAGCTGTGGCCCACTCTCCCTTCTTGACCTCGCTGTTGACATGGCCAGTTGGGCACTGGAGACTGGACTGAGAACAGCAGATTCACCTCCTGACAAGACCTCTCCTGGCCACATTTGCCTGAAGCCCTTTTTTTCCCCTACTTTTGTATGAGAGGAGGGAATACACTGAATGAAGTAAACAGGGTTCTGGTGTGTGTGTGACTGTCCCTCATGCAAAATGCATTGCATAGAATTGCAAAATATCCCTTAAAATATTCTGAGGCTGGGCAAACTTTGGGATGTTTCAATAACCCCGTGGTAGATTTGACCTAGTATAGCTCTAGTGAAGTCAGTGGCTTGGCCCCAGGGATGCAGTTAGCCTATTGGGTCATGTGTATTTTAATCTTCTACAAGCTGGCTGGTTGTATATTAATTGTCATATTTCTCTGTTTTGCAATTCCTTTTGGGCTCCTTCCATCTCCCCCCTGCCCAGTCACATGTGTATACTGTACATGCTTTCTTGCCTCTGTGACCTGCAGTCTCCCCTGTGTTCTAGAGACTTTCAAAGCACTGCCTTTTCCCATTTTAACAGGGAACTGGATTCCATAGCCTACAGTATCTCACCCCTCCACTCCCCCCTCTCATCCTCTTATTTTCTATATGTTGTGTAGAATATCTCTGCTGCTTGCCATCTCTTAACAAGTAAGTGGTTTAGGGGGGGCACATTTTAAAGGTATTTAGGTGGCACTTATGTGCCTAAGGCATGCAGAAATTCTGCTACAGCTAGATGTCTCGGGGTTGGTTTTTTCGGTGCCTAAATTTCTTTGTAAATCTGGCCCTTGTGCACTTGAAAGAGAAATGGATGTTCTGCTGCTACTCGAGGATTTGCCTTTTGGGTGTCTGCTTTTTATACCTTCCCCTGTGTCCCTCACACATTCCTTCCTTTTCCATACATTTTTTCCCTACCTCCTGTCTCTCTGGTCTTGTTTTTTTTGGCAAAGCAGTGGCATCTTGAACCATGGTTAATCTTAGGCTTTGGCAGAAGATCTCCTGCTCCAGATGGCATCATAACTTCAGTCAACTTTCAGCCCACTGGATTCGATAGACTCTTGCCATTGCCTTGACCAGCCTTTGGATAAGACCTGTTGTTTTTAATACATATCTTAAGCAACGGAAGCCCATGATAGCTGAGTGTACAGATAACAGCGATGTGTCAAAATGCCTTCAGAGATGGTTTAAAGGTAGAGATCATATTAAGAACCCCACCTACTCTCCAGCAACCTAGTCCTAATGTCTGCTCAGGCCTGCCTTGGTTTCACTGCATTTTGTCTTCGGGGAAGAAGGCTACTGAAGTGGCCAGCAAGTCTGAGTGCAGTTCACTGCTCTGCTATAGACTTGCTGTGTGGCTTTAGAAGTCACCTCCTCTCACTCCAGTTCCCCACCTGTACAATGCATATAGTTGTGTCCTGCCTTAAACAGGCAGGATAAGTATAAAATATACATTATACTGAGATAGTGCACTATGCAATTTTTAGAATGGAAATTCTGTGGGAATGCTAGGGAAAATTGTCTTTCATGAAAGGTAGCATTGAAAGGGGAAGATTGTCTTCAAGCAAATAGAAAAATGAATAACAACCAGGAAAAGATTTATCTTGTGTGACTAATTAGGAACCATGTTCTGTTTTTCCTGTCTTCTATTCCACATGTATCCACAATGACTTCAGTAGAAAGACTTTTGGCATAAAGTTCTGTTTACCATGGGTAGGAGTGTCAGAAGGTGAACCTTTTAATGTGAAGGCCACTTCCTTTGTCTCTGCCCCTGTGTTTAATGTGTTTCACCATATTGGCAATACATTACTGAGCTGTAGATGCTAACAAAGGCAAGCCAGAGGCTTTGGGGCCTTAATATGCAATTAGTTTTCTGTAAGTGTCAGAGGCAATGCTTATTTATCTGGGTGGAGCAATTCACACATCTGAGCTTGAAATGTTGGATAGGGGTTTATTTTCATAGAATCACAAAAGAAGTAGGGCTGGAAGGGACATCCAGAGATTATCTAGTCCAACCCTCTGCCTGAGGTAGGGTCATCCCTATCCAAATGATTGTATACAGTCCATAATCAAAACTCTACATAAAACTACAATCAACTGTGCCACAGGTAAAGTGGGGGAACCATAGCAGCCAACATCCTGCTGCTATGAAGTGTTGTTAATAGATGCTCAGGAGATCCCAGATGGAGCACCATGACTGCCGCTACAGAAGAAGACAAACCCCTCCACAGTCCGTACCAATCTGACCATGGGGTAAAACTCCTTCCTGATCCCACATATGGTGATCAGTCTGACCCTGAGCGGAGGAGCGAGACTTTGGTTCCAGCAGGACCACTGGCACACCCCAGTCGGTCCCCAGCCTTGGCTGTAGCCAACACCACTCCTTCCCCAACCTCTCCCCCACCCCCCAAAAAAAAACACAAAACAAAAAAACCAACTTTTGGCTTTAGCCAATTTCTGCTGTCTTTGCAGTTTGTTGAATTGTCTGAACACTTAAGACAGTACTGGGTATTTTTGAAAACCTGACTGTTATTCTTTTTAAACAAAAGCTTAGCTTCTGGGACCTTGTTCTATGATGAGTTAAAACCTGTGATAGTCTATGGCTGTGGAATATATGGAGCTATGATTTCAAACAGTGCTTTCTGCTGTGAATAGCTTCCATAGTCTTTAAGGGAGCATCGTGCATTTTAAAAATCACCATTTTGTCTGGAAATATTTGATCAGTTCTGATAACAAGTAATGCCCAAGGTCACTGTAACTGAGAAATTCCATGTTAGAAATGTCTTGCTCCCCCCACCCCCCAGTGTTTCCACTGTGTATTTGGTAACACACTGTACAATCAATCTTGTTTTTTCACCTTTGCGTGATCTTGTCTGAGGTTTCCATCCTGTCATTGTGGGTTTTTTCTCACAAACAAGAGAAAAGGGGGAGGAAATGTGATACTGGCACTATAGAACTCCCAAAGTAGTCGAGAGGTTTGGGTTTTGACCACATGCTGTTACTAAATTCCCACACGATTTGGGGCAAGTCACCTGGGGTAAAATATTCAGAAGTTTCTAAGTGACATAGGAATCTAAATCCCATGTTTTCCAAGTGACTTAGGCTCACGTCTCCAAAGATAGTGAATGAAAGATAAATTTATACATACTTGCAAAAAATCTGGGCCTTTTGCCCTTTTAGAAACTCCTGTCTTTGTGAGTTTAAATCCATTGGCTGTCTGTGCAAGAGGCTTTTGAAAATGGTATTTAGACAGCTAGGTCATTTCAGTGATTTTGAAAGTGTTACCCATGATCTATGCTGTAACTTAGCTCCACATCTGTAAAATGGCAGTAACAGTGGTACTTACCACATAAGAGTCCTCAAGGGTATGAAATCTAGTACTGGGGTAGTCCTCAACTTCTGTGACCAGGAGTCCATTGGTTCTCCCTCAGAATTTCTCTTGGGCCACTTTGCACCCTGAAATACAAATGGAGGCAGGGGAGTGAGGTATGATTTAAGGACAGCTGTAGATAACTTAACACTGCCTCATAGACCACAAGTTAGGAACCGTGGTATTAGTACTTTATAAGATGCTGAGATACTAGAGCACTGAAAGCCATGTAAGTACCTACTCTGTGAATTATCTGCTGGCAATCCCAGCCCATTCTTATAAAACAAGGTTAAATAATTTTAGACAATGGACTTGTTTTCAAATTGATAGGGGTTATGTTTTCTTTTCCCTGCTGAGGGACCCATTTTTACATTTTGTACTCCCAAGTCACTTTAACTGACATCACATGGGTTGCAGGATGAGGATCCTAGATGGTGGTGACAGATGACATACTTGCCCTGATGCATATTACTCCTATTATAGCATCTTACCACTTTGTGGTACAGGAGCAGGTAATAGCTTATTTGCTGCCTGGCATAGCCAGTTGTTCAAAATGGCTCCACTGGTTTGGGGGTGAGGTATGACCTTATAAGAGAGGAGGAGAGAAGGGGAAAACAGCAACACTGGATTGGAGTACATTACATCACTGCAGGGGTTGTGTCATCTGTCAACCCTCTTTTATACTGGTATTTAAAACATAAATCTGACAAAGCCTAGAATTATAAACAGCCAACATGCTCCGCTCAGTGCTCCAGCCCCCTGCTGCTGCCATCAGAAATCCTGCACATTGAACACATATACAACATCCCTCTTTGCTTGTGAGTGTTTGCTGGGAGATGCTGCTGGCTAGTTATCAGATCTTTCCTTCTCTTGCCCAGCTCAGTCGCTATCTCTTCTCTTCATCACTGTAGATTATTCTTTTCATTCTCTTTAAGAGGCCTCCTGTTGTCTCCTAAATCTTTTTACTTTACCTTACTTAAATATTGCAGCCCACTCCAAAACCTGATACAGCTGAATAAAGATGAAGATTAGGTCTTAAATAAATGTTCAGAAGAAAACCATTCATTCTGCCCAGGAGGCGTCAAAAATCATTTAAAGTATGGCGAAAGTGAGCTTGAGAGGAGAAAATACATACAGCAGTACTGCTGTGCTGACTTATGCTAGCTGAGGACCTGGCTTTTGAAACAAGTGAGGGGAGATGGTCTTGCTCTAGTCTACACTAAAATGATTTTCTGGCAAAGCTGTCAGTGAGGGCTGGGAAAATATCAGACACCCGCAAGCCAGGGTGTTGGGTTAGATAACCTCCTGTGTTCTCTTCTGGACCTATTTTTCTATGATTTTTGATATAATTTCCAATGCTGCCATTCAGGGAAGTGGTGAAGCCATGACAGCCAAACCCCACTTACTGCTGCCACTTTAGTGTTTTCAGTAGGGCACTCTGCTGCCATAACTCATTTGGCACTGCTGTGGTGGTAGCACCCCATAAGGAGGACAAGTCCTTGAGCCATTCTTCATATAAGCCTCTGCCCAACATCCTCACCTGAGAAGAGAAAGGTTGGGCTAAGGCATGAGGCCTCTGAGGAGATCCCAGCTGCCTTTCATTGCCCCAACATGGTATGAAAGTTGCTTGTGATGTTAAAGGTGCAGTTTTCCTCAGAACGGAAGTCACAAACCCTGGAGCCTTGGCTGAATTCCAGCTGGAACGTTTACATTTGTGCTTTTCCTGCTGCTCTTCTGCTTCACATCTGGATTCCATTAGTGATGCCAGAAGAAAGCCAATCTCTTTAATTATTCTTTTAACCCAGTCAGATTCTGTGACTCTTTAATTATCTAGCTCCCAATTCACCCTAAAGAGTTCTAGTTTTGTGGGCACAGCAGGGGGGAGTTTAATCTCCATTCATTGTTTCCTCAAATCAATAAACACTTTGTGCTGTGATTTAAATACTTAGCTTTAATTAGTATACCCTTTGGGGCCTGTTGTGCCTCATTTAATGCCTAGCTCTAAGGTTCTCCCACCCTGGCGATGCAAAAATGTACCCACACCTCCATGGTTTAGTTCCAACCTTATTTGTACTGTATCAATGCCCCTCACCCACTGTAGGGGTGGGACTCACTTGTTTGTTGCTGACACCAAACTCTGAGACCTGGGGCATATGAAAGCCATTCTCTATCAGTACTCATGGCAGAGGTTATATATTTTATTAGATCAACTAAATATTTGCAAAAAAAACCCTTTATTTGCAAGCTGTCAGGCGCACACCCTTCTTCAGGCACAGGAGAATGCAAAGATTGTAAAATTTCTCCTAGGTGGAAATGAAAATTCAGATTTATTTCCACTTAAGAGAAATTTTACGATCTTTGCATTCTCATATGCCTGAAGAAGGGGGAATGTGCCCAAAAGCTTACAAATAAAGAATTTTTTTGCAAATATCTAGTTGGTCTAATAAAAGATATCTCCTCTGCCATGAGTTTTGATTCCTTTTGCCTGTAGACCAATATGGCGACAACATGTATGCCATTCTCTATTAGTGGTACTACACGAAGGGTTAAAACAGGGGTGGGCAATTATTTTGGGTGGAGGGCCGCTTACCAAGTTTTGGCAAGCTGTGGAGGACCACATGGGTAGCCCCCCCCCCCACCCTTGACAGGTGCCCTGCCTCCTGGTTGCCATCTAGGGACTAGAAGTCCCGCCCCCTAACCCCTGACCTTTGCCACCAGAAGTCCCTCCCCCTGCCCCAGAAGTACAATGGGTTTTGCCATCTTGGAACCAGAAAAATACCAAATTATATTCTAAAAAGTGAACATCTAAAACATTCATTAATTTGATTTCAAAAATATTTTTGCCTTGGTTTACATGTGTTTGTGTAGTGTACATAGAGGTGATTGTACAATAGCTTAAAATGAAGTCTTACGCTTGTATATTGTTGGGGGGGATAGATTTGTGGGGTGCTGTGAGTGTGTGGGTATGTGAGGTGAGGGAGCATGTGGGTGTGTGTATGGATATGTGGGGTGTGGGTGGGTATGGGGTTTGTGAGAGCTGTGTGTGGGCAGAGGGTGGCTGGGGTCTCTGAGGGGGTGTGGGTGTCTGCATGTATGGCAGTGCAAGGGGGGGTGCATGTGTATGGTGGGGTGTGCACATGGGACACCCTATGAACACACACACATACTCTGTCCCTGCCAGCACACACATACATACACACACACACACACACACACACACACACACACACACACACACGCACACACACACTCTGCCCCTGCCTACACACACACGCACACACACACTCTGCCCCTGCCTACACACACACGCACACACACACTCTGCCCCTGCCGACACACACACACACTCTGCCCCTGCCTACACATGTTCACAAACTCTCTGCCCAGGCCTGTACATGCGCACACACCTCCATACTAGCAGGGCCCCATGGTCCCCAGTCCAGCCATGCAGTTGGGAGCCACATGGTGCTGGTGCAGGGCGGGGGCCAGGAAGGCTGGGAAATGGCTTGGGGTGGGCAGCACTGGGTTCCTGTCTTCTGCTGCCAGCTCCCCCTGGGTCCTACTGCCCCAGCTTCTGTCCTCTTTGACAGGCAGCCAGGAGCAGATAAATATTTTCTAAATTTTTGGGGGGTCCCACAGGCTGGATAGAATGGCCCAGCAGGCTGAATCCAGTCCATGGGCTGTATTTTGACTGTCCCTGGGTTAGAAGATGTCAGACAGAAGAGCAGATCCAGTTTAATTTGTCTTGCAATTCCACTTGGTTACAATGCTCTTTATTTTCGGTCCTGAATTGATGTACATGGTTACTGAGAGTTTGTCTGGTGCACACAATCCTGGGCCACCAGAAAGCTAGCTCATGCCCAAGGAGCTAGGAAAAGAGCTGGGGGGAGGGAACTGCCAGAGATCCCCCAGAAAAGGAGCTGGGGGGGACTAGGGAAGAACACAAAAGGAACCGCAACTGAAGGCATGTTGCTAAGCAAAGCTCAGAGGTAGAATGCAGAGTGAACTGAGAAGGTAACCAGGAGTCAAGAGCTTTATTTTCCATTCCTGACTTTTCTATGGTTTCTCACGGCAGTGGTGAAAAGGTTCATAGGCTGCTTTTGTGCTGCTTTTGTGCACGCCTCATTCATGGACATACGCTACCTTTTGTTACGTATCTGTGAAGCTGAGTTAATTAGTACTTGTAAAGCACCACTGAATGGAAATTGATAAGGACATGAACAGTGTTCTTCCCATTAAATTTGTGCATATGATGCCCAGAGAGGAAAGAAGAAAGTGGCATTAGAGCTACATTTATTGCTGAAGCATTAGCAATTCCAGCATCTCTTTTGCATCAGTGAATGGCAAGTCTGCAATAGATCACCTGGGAGGGCGATGGGGGAAGGAAGTGTTTGCGATCCAAGCACAGTGGGAAACTTCTAAAACCAACTGCAGTGGAATAGAAAATGATTTTGACTTTTGCATTGTAATCCTTAATCATTGGATTAAACAGCAACAAAAATGAATGGGGAAAGTTCATGCTTCTTAGTTCACGTTTCTATATAACTGCAGACTTGGAAGGGAAAAGTGATAACATTCAGCCAATTATATTTCTGCTGTCTATGGCCATGTTTTCATTAATAAAAGTTTAAATACTGAAGAAATCAGTGGCCCTTCCTGAGAAGTCATTATAGCCCGTGGCACCTGTTGGTTCACTCTGTGTTACAGTGGATTTGGTCATGCTTCCTTCTCTATAAATACAGACAGCAGTTGGACTCCAGTGAGGCCGGAAATATGCTTGGTGTTTAGGGGAGGCAGCCTGATTGATAGTGTACTGGGCATTAGTCAGTAATGGAGCCAAGAATAGAATCCACGTCTCCTGTCCTTGTGACCTCAGGCAAGTCTTGTCAGAGATGGCAGGTGTCTGGGACCATTCCAGACTGCCCTGCTTGCAAGAAGAGTGATAGGTCACAGACCAGCACAGCTATGTAGGGAAGGACCCCCTTCCCACAGCCAGGCATGACTACCAGTCCTGCCCATTCTGGGCCAGTAGTTGAAGAGGAGATCCCATGCTGTGTGCATTCCTGTTAGGACTGATGCCAAGGCAGAGAGGAGAAGCCCTTGTGCAGAAAGCAAGGGAAATGTGTGAGAGCTGCACAGCTGGAAGCCAGCAGTACAACAGCCTCAGGCAAATGAATTGTGCAACTGGCCAGCCTAACTGCAGTCTTAATTGTAGCTAATTGGTATGGGTCCTGGTTTCCTTTTTCTACCTGAGAGACATGCTGCTTATCTGGAGAAGTTCCCTGTGACTGGGAAAGCAGAGCAGTAGAAGAGGGCAGGGTTGGAAGAAATGGGCACTACAGGGGTGTTGTAAGAAGAGAAGAGGGAGGAGGGCACACATGTCCTTAAGAACTGTGTTAGTCTTGGCCAGTGCCCACCCTACCATATCCCCCCACTGCACGTGTGACTGAACTAAGCAGTTGGTAGGGGTTGTGCCAAGCTGGCCAGTTTTGCCAGCCAGCAGAAGATACCCGAGCTTCAGGAATGCTTTTATTAAACAACCGGCTCCAACCAGGTTTCATCTGCACGCATACACATGCTTTACATGAATACTCCCACCTCCCAAAGAGAGGGCAGCTGTTAATCTAGCAGAGGAAGCAGGAGAGTTAACAATAATGCTACCTTAGTAATTGCCACAACATGAAATGAAATACACCAGCCTCCTGATTGGGGCCTTGAAATACCATTAACAGAGCTGAGGGAGCAGAGCCTGTTTCCAACACAGAGTGCCTGGTGCTCCCACCCCCAGCCAGGCAGCAGAACGAAATAATTGATTGCCTCCTCACTGCAAAGTTGAAATGGCTTTTGATGTTCAGCCATTCATTGTGGTAACTGGAATGCTAACACCATTCATTTTAGCTGCAGCCCCACAAATGGATGGCTTTAATAATGGCTAATTTGGGATGATGAATTAACTATTTGGGGTGACATTAGTGTTGAATAAGGAGAAGTGGAGGAGGGAAGAGGCTGAACTAACCTCAACAGGTGAGCTCTAAGCCCTCTGCATTCCTGAGGTAAACTGGGAGCTGCTTGTTGGGATGTATGGTAAGGTATGCATGAGCAGAGTAGGAGATGGTGCTAATGTACCTGTGTGCATCTCTGTGCCTTGCTGAAGTGACTGTGGGAGCAAGCCAGGCCTGTCTGTACCGCTGTGTCTAGAACCTAAGTCTGTGCTCAAGTAATGGCATGGTGGGTCTTGGAGAGGTGGCTATGCTACTGCATGTGTGTAATTGGGGCCAGATCTCAAACAGGAGCATTGCTAACATAGCTGTGTCAGGATTTCATACTGGCAAATCATTTGTCATACAGATGCTGGCAGAGCAGCTCTTTTTACCATTACAGCCTATTTGAGTCTTCCCGAGTGCAATTTTAGCTTTATAGCTGCAGCATACTACTTTCACTGGTGCTGTTGTAGCAGCAAGGGGGCTTACTTATCCCTACACTGACAGATAAAACTGCTCTCAGAAGTCTGTAGTATGGGCATAGTCTGTGTGTATGCATGCATGTGTCCATGTGTATCCTCAGTTTGGAAAAGATTCGGAGAGCTTTGATGATTCAGGCAGTCCCTGCCTGCTGCAGCAGGAAGCTGGAGCTGGACTTGGAGCTGGTAAGTAGGGGTGGGGAAGGGGGGCTGGAGGAGGGAGGAGGGGACCATGGGGGTCCCCCACCAGGCTTCATCCCTTGCTTGTTCCCCCAGCCCCCCCATGGCTTCCTTGCCTGGCCTGTCCTCAGTTGGGCTCCGGGAATGGCAAGAGACACATGGGTGCAAGCTCATTGTGCCCCCGCACCTCAAAGCCCCCCAGTGACCCCCAACAGCTACAGAGCACCCCACCGATCCCCAGCACAGCCAGAGGTAACTGGGGCCCATGGTAGGAGGGGACTAGTGTAGCTCAGCTGCAGGGAGGCAGCTGAGAGGAGCCAAGGAGGGTCTCACCCCACCCTGGCTTCTACTTGGTACAGCCCCGCAGGGAGAGAGAAGAGGGGGAGAGGGTACTCGCCGGTCCCTCTCCAGTGAGGCAGGGTCCCCCAAATCTTGGGTAGGGCCCCCTTGCCTGGGAGCAGCATGGTGCCAGTGGTGGGCCCACTGTGCATGCATGTAGTTTAAAAGGGCCTGCCAATGAAAAAAAAGCTTTAGTTGGGCTCCGGGAGTGGCAAGAGATACATGGGAGCAAGCCTATCATGCCCCCACACCCCAAAGTCCCCCAGCAACCCCCAACAGCCGCAGAGCACCCCTGCTCACCCCCAGCACAGCCCCGTAAGCGGGGCCTGTGGTGCAAGGGGACTAGCCTAACTCAGCTGCTGCGAGGCAGCTGAGAGGAACTGAGGAGGGTCTCGCCCCACCCTGGCCCCTACTTCACCCAGTCCCCCGGGACCCACAAGGCCAGAGCCGTGCAAACAGGCACGCTTGTCTGCTCGGTGTGTGAGTTAGTGCAGGAATTTCCTTAGGAGGGTGAGCGGGAGGGTCCAAGGCTCTGCCAATGAGTCCCTAGGGTAGGTAGTCACAGTAAGAGCCATACTACCACCAGTACAATGTGCATGGGCACACGCCATACCCTGAGGATCCCCTCGGAGTCTGTGACCTCCCCACTGGCACGTCTGAGGTCTCCACCCAGATGGAGCGCATGGTTCTGGGCTCCGCGCAGATGGAGCCTCTGGCTCTCGGCTGTGGGGGCTGCCTGGCACGGTTCCAGGCTCATGGGACTGGGAGCATGGCCACCTCCCAGCCAGGTAATGAGAGAATACAGGGCTTTGGGAGCGGGTCTTATGGGGTTGTGGGTCCAGGTGGTCTTTTCCTCATTCCTCCTGGGACATGGACTGAGGAGGGAGAGATAGGTAGAGGTAATCAACCAAACATTGCAGTGCTGGTGTGTCATCGTGAAGGCTTCGGCTTTCATGATCACAGTTCGCTCTTTAGTGAGAGAGGTGATGGTCTGCTGGAGAGAGGAAAAATGTCCAGCATACCTACAGCCTAGGAAATGACCTGCTGGGTGGCACGGAAGTGGAAAGGGATCTTGGAGTCCTAGTGGACTCCAAGATGAACATGAGTCGGCAGTGTGACGAAACCATCAGAAAAGCCAATGGCACTTTATCGTGCATCAGCAGATGCATGACAAATAGGTCCAAGGAGATGATACTTCCCCTCTATCGGGCGCTGGTCAGACCGCAGCTGGAGTACTGCGTGCAATTCTGGGCGCCGCACTTCAAGAAGGATGCGGATAACCTGGAGAGGGTCCAGAGAAGGGCCACTCGTATGGTTAAGGGCCTGCAGGCCAAGCCCTACGAGGAGAGATTAGAGAAACTGGACCTTTTCAGCCTCCGCAAGAGAAGGTTGAGAGGCGACCTGGTGGCTGCCTATAAGTTCGTCAGGGGGGCACAGAAGGGAATTGGTGAGTATTTATTCACCAAGGCGCCCCCGGGGGTTACAAGAAATAATGGCCACAAGCTAGAAGAGAGCAGATTTAGATTGGATATTAGGAGGAACTTCTTCACAGTTCGAGTGGCCAAGGTCTGGAACGGGCTCCCAAGGGAGGTGGTGCTCTCCCCTACCCTGGGGGTATTCAAGAGAAGGTTGGATGTGTATCTAGCTGGGGTAATGTAGGCCCAGCACTCTTTCCTGCTTATGCAGGGGGTCGGACTCGATGATCTATTGAGATCCCTTCCGACCCTAGCATCTATGAATCTATGAGAGATGGCCTCCACCTCACTCCGCTGGGGAAGAGGCTCTTCTCAGCCAAACTGGGTGACTTGTTTGACCAGGCTTTAAACTGAGCCCTCAAGGGGTTGTGGGGATTTCCACCACTGCAAGCCCACTGGGCAACTCTTGTAAATCCAGCAAGCTAAGCCTGTCAAAGGAACCCACCCCTACTCTAGCCCTGGAATGATTTGTGGGGAAGACAAGAGCCCTCGATGGGACACTTTCCTGCCTTTATACCAATGCCAGAAGCTTGGAGAATAAACAGGAGGAACTGGTCCTTCTGCTAAACAAGAATGACTACAATATCATCAGGATAACGGAGACCTGGTGGGACTCCACCTATGACTGGGCCACAGGTATAGATGGCTATAACCTGTACAGGCATGATCATGCAGATAAAAGGGGTGGGGGTGTAGCTCTCTATGTCAAGGACTTCTACACGTCCCTGCAAATTTGCAAATTGACATTGGCACCCAGGAAGGACAACTGGAATCTCTCTGGGTTAAAATACATGGGGAACATGGCACAAGGACATCATGGTGGGAGTCTACTACAGACCTCCTAACCAGAAACAAGAGCTGGACCAGGAATTCACCAGGGAACTGACTGAGGCAGCATGCTGTCAGTGCATGGTTGTCATGGGAGACTTTAACAACCCGGACATCTCATGGGAAGAGCACCTGGCCAAATCTGATTGGTCGCAAAGCTTCCTCACCTGTGTGGATGAGCTCTACCTGACCCAAGAAGTCTATGAGCTGATGAGAGGTAAAGCGTTGCTGGACCTAGCACTGGCCGGGGGGCAATCTAGTCAGTGACCTAAGAATCAGTGGAAAGCTAGGTGACAGTGAGCTGATCACCTTTACTATCCATCGCAAAGCTGGCAAGTCAGTCAGCAATACAGAAGTCCTTGACTTCAGGAAAGCTGACTTTGACAAGCTCAGGAGGCTCACTGCATTGTCGAGGCGCTAAGGGACCATGACTTGACAGGCAGAGGAGTCCAAGAGGAGTGGTTGCTCCTCAAGGGAGCAATCCTGACAGCTCTTGGCTGCGGGAGCTGCCTGCCACGATTCCAGGCACATGGGACTGTGAGTATAACCACCTCCCCTTGCAAGGTCTGCTCCACCTTGGAATCTCTGAGGTGCCAGATAGAGGAGCTCCAGATCACAATCCAAAGACTGTGTGTCATCAGGGATGGTGAGCAGGGGATAGATTCCTACTACCAGGCCCTTCCCTCCATGATGGGTGAGGGTCAACCAACGTCACCCTCCAGGACAAGAGGGGACTTGAGGATCTCCCATACTGTCCAGCCAGGGGCTTTAACCAAGGTGGTCAATGGCCCCAAGGCCTGCCGCAGTAAGGTCCTCTCCCCTCTGGAGCTTTGCAACAGGTATGAACATCTTGCAGACCCAGTAGAGCCTGCAGAGCTGCCAGCTCCTATAGGCAAGGGAGGATCACTCTTGGCTCCCATTCCTACTCTCCCTAAGATAAAATGCAGATCATCATGGGAGACTCCCTCCTGAGCGGGACCAACGGGACAATCTCCCGCCCCAACCCCTTAGCCCAGGAGGTCTGCTGCCTCCCAGGACCTGCATCTGGGATGTAATGGAGAAGATCCCAAAGCTTATCTGGCCCTCAGACCACTACCCTATGCTCCTTATCTATGTGGGCACAAATGACACAGCTCGGAGCAATCCCAGCCAGGTCATGAGAGACTACAGGGCTCTGGGAGTGGGGTTTAGGGGATTGGGGGCACAGGTGGTTTTTTCCTCACTCCTCCCAGTTATGAATCATGGGCTGAGGAGGGAGAGACGGATTGAGGTAGTCAACCATAGACTGCAGCGCTGGTGTCATCGTGAGGGCTTTGGCTTCCATGATCACAGTCTGCTCTTTGGTGAGAGAGGTAGTGGTCTGCTTGGAAGAGATGGCCGCCACCTCTCTCCACTGGGGAGGAGGCTCTTCTCAGCCAGAATGGCTGACCTGCTTGACCGAGCTGTAAACTAAGCCCGCTGGGGGATGGGTGGATAACTGGCAATGCACGTCCACTAGGCAACTACTGCATACCTACCTCAGCCCTGGAACAGTGTCTGCCTGGGATTGCAAGCAAGCCCAGGGCTTCCAATGGGACACTTACATATCTGTACATCAGGAGCTTGGGAAAGAAACAGGAGGAACTGGTTCTCCTGCTAAGCAAGAAAGACTACAATCTCATAGGGATAACGGACCTGGTGGGACTCCACCTATGACTGGGCCACAGTTATAGATGGCTATACCCTGTACAGGAGAGACCATGCAGAAAAAAGGGGTGGGGGTGTAGCTCTGTATGTCAAGGAAAGCTACACGTCCCTGCAAATTGATATTGGCACCCAGGAAGGATGACTGGAGTCCCTCTGGGTAAAATTTTGTGGGGAACATGGCACAGGGGAAACCATAGTAGGAGTCTGCTACAGACCTCCTAACCAAAAACAAGAGCTAGACCAGGAATTCACAAGGGAGCTGACTGAGGCTGCATGCTCTTGGTACATGTTTGTCATGGGAGACTTTAACTACCCAGACATCTCATGGGAAGAGAACTTGGCCAAATCTGATTAGTCGCAAAGCTGCCTCACATGTGTGGACAAGTTTTACCTGACTCAAGAAGTCTATGGGCCGACAAGAGGTAAAGTGTGGCTGGACCTGGTACTGGCCAAAGGGGATGATCTAGTCAGTGACATAAGAATCAAGGGAAAGCTGGGCGATAGTGACCACAAGTTGATCACCTTTACTATCCATCGCACAGCTGGCAAGTCAGTCAGCAATGCAGAAGTCATCAAATTTAGGAAAGCTGACTTTGATAAGCTCAGATGGCTCATTGTTGAGGCCTTAAGGGACCATGACTTGACAGGAAGAGGAGTCCAAGAGGAGTAGTTGCTCCTCAAGGGAGGGATCCTTAAAGTACAAGGGATATCCATCCCATCTCAGAGGAAGGGTAGCAAAATCCCGGGACATCATTCTCCCCTTGTACTCAGCCTTGGTGAGTCCGCAGCTGGAGTACTGCGTCCAGTTTTGGGCTCCACAATTCAAAAAGGATGTGGAGAAGCTTGAGAGAGTCCAGAGGAGAGCCATGCGCGTGATCAGAGGTCAGGAAAACAGATCTTATGATGATAGGCTGAGAGACATGGGACTCTTTAGCCTGGAAAAGCGCAGGCTCAGGGGTGATCTGATGGCCACCTGTAAGTTTATCAGGGGTGACCACCAGGATGTGGGGGAACGTTTGTTCACCAGAGCGCCCCAAGGGATGACTAGGTCGAACGGTCACAAACTCCTGCAAGACCGTTTCAGGCTGGACATAAGGAAGAATTTTTTAGTGTCCGAGCCCCCAAGGTCTGGAACAGTCTGCCAGCGGAGGTGGTTCAAGCACCTACATTGAACACCTTCAAGAGTAAATTGGATGCTTATCTTGCTGGGATCCTATGACCCCAGCTGACTTCCTGCCCTTTGGGCAGGGGGCTGGATTTGATGATCTCCTGAGGTCCCTTCCAGCCCTGATGTCTAGGAAATCTATGAAAAGGGCACAGCAACCTCCTTGGCTCAGCAGGGAACTTGAGGACCTCCTATGTCTCAAAAGAGAGACTTACAAAGGATGAAAGGCTTCCTCATGTGTGTGGACGAGCTCTACCTGACTCAAGAAGTCTATGGGCTGACAAGTGGTAAAGCGTTGCTGGACCTGGTAATGGCCAAAGGGGATGATCTGGTCAGTGATCTAAGAATTGATGGAAAGCTGGGTGATAGTGACCACGAGTTGATCACCTTTACTATCCATCGCAAAGCTGGCAAGTCGGTCAGCAATGCAGAAGTCCTTGACTTTAGGAAAGCTGACTTCAACAAGCTAAGGAGACTCATTGTTGAGGCCCTAAGGGACCATGACTTGACAGGAAGATGAGTCCAAGAGGAGTGGTTGCTCCTGAAGGGAGTGATCCTGACAGCACAAGAGTTGTCCATCCCAACTCGGAGGAAAGGTATCAAAAGTGTGCAGCAACCCCCTTGGCTCAGCAGGGAACTTGAGGACCTCCTACCCCTAAAAAGAGAGACTTATAAAGGATGTAAGGCTCAAATAACCACCAAGGAGGAGTACTCAGCACTGGTCCTTACCTGCAGGAAGCGGACCAGGAAAGCTAAGGCTGCAACTGAACTCCATCTGGCTTCACATATCAAGGATAGTCAAAAGTCCTTTTTCAGATATGTAGGGAGTTGGGAAAAAAGCAAAGATAACATTGGACCCCTGCTGAACCAAATGGGACAACTGATAACCAACACCTAGGAAAAAGCCAACGTATTTACTGGGTACTTTGTGTCGGTCTTTCATCAGCCCAAAGGGAACGCCCTGCCAGCATGATGCAGGATGGCCAGGATGAGGGTGTAATTATACCCATCATTGGTGTAGACCTCGTAATGGAACACCTTGAGAGGCAGGACATCTTCAAGTCAGCTGGTCCTGACAGATTACACCCTAGAGTACTCAAGAAGCTGGCAGGTGTCATAGCCCAACCATCGGCAAAAATATTCAAAAACTCATGGTGCTCAGGTGAAGTACCTGAAGACTGGAAGAAGGCCAATGTGGTACCCATCTTTAAGAAAGGGCGGAAAGTAGATCACGGGAATTACCTGCCAATCAACTTGACCTCAGTCCCCAGTAAGATTCTGGAGGAAATTATCAAAGAGACTCCTCTTGATAAGCTAGCTGATGGCCACATCCTGACGGACAGCCAGCATGGGTTTGTCACGAGTAGGTGTTGTCTGAACAATCTCATCTCCTTCTATGACCAGGTGACATATCACCTGGATAAGGGACAAGAAACTGACATCATATATCTGGATTTAAAAAAAGCCTTTGATCTGGGATCCCATGATTTCCTCATGGAAAAATTGGCTAACTGTGGCCTCAGCTCCATCACAGTCTGATGGCTGGGAAATTGGCTCCAAGGTCGGACCCAGAGAGAAGTAGTCAATGAAAGCGAATCATTATGGCACTCTGTGACCAGTGGTGTCCCCCAAGGCTCTGTTCTTGGACTGATTCTCTTTAACACCTTTATCAATGATACGGACATTGGTGTCAGAAGCACACCGGCCAAGTTCGCCGATGACACTAAATGCATAGCGTCCTCACCTGAGGATAAGCTAGCTACTGATCCAGGCTAACTTGGGTAAGCTTAGTAAGTGGGCGGATATAAACCTGATGTCGTTCAATAATGAAAAATGTAAGGTACTCTACCTCAGGGGAAAAAAACCCACAGCATGCTTATAGGCTTGGCAGTGCTACACTCACTAGCACCACGGCTAAAAGAGACTTGGGGGTCATGACTGACCACAAGATGAACACAAGCCACCAATGCGATGTCGCAGCTGGTAAAGCAAACAAAACTCTGTTCACCTTGGTGAGGCCGCAGCTGGAATACTGCATCCAATTCTGGGCTCCAGAATTCAAGAAGTATTGGAAAAACTTGAGAGAGTCCAGAGGAGAGCCACATACATGATCAGAGGGCAAGAAAATAGGCCTTATGAAGAGGGGCTGAGAGCCATGAGACTCTTCAGCCTGGAAAAGCACAGGGGTGACCTGGTGGCTGCCTATAAGTAGATAAGGGGTGTGCATAAGAATCTGGGGGAACATCTGTTCACCAGAGTGCCCCAGGGGATAACAAGAACCAATGGTCATAAAGTCTTCCAAGACCATTTTAGGCTGGACATAAGGAAAAACTTCTTTACTGTCTAAGCCTCCAAGGCCTGGAATAGACTCCCTTTCAAAGTGGCAGAGGCACCTACTGTGGACACATTCAAGAAACGTTTGGATGCTTATCTTACTGGGATCCTTTGACCCTAGCTGACTTCCTGCCCATGGGTCAGGGAGATGGACTTGATGATCTTTAAGGTCCCTTCCGACCCTAATGTCTATGAAATCTATGAAGCTCCCAGTACTTTAAAAAAAGCCCCAATTTGGTTTAAAATGAAAGCTATGTTTCATGCAGGACACCAGACATGGAGGACTTGAGAACAACCATAAATAGTATGAGATAAACCATAAAATTGTGAGTTGCCAATGTCTAAACTGCTTGGGACTGGTACACAAAAAAACTGGGATCCATGCATTTGAATAAGGAAACTGTTCAAGGAAATGATTCTGCTCAGGGGATACTCCAGCAAGCTAAATTCATCATGCATATGATTCACAGTGCTCACTCAGCTCTCAAAATCCTTGCTAATTCTTTAATAAGAGCAGTGTGAGGGTCTCAAAACATGTCACTGCTCTTCCTCAGTGAAGCTTCACAGTCCCTTAGTGAGGTAAGCCAAGTAATGCTGGGGTTGCTAACTCCCCAGGGATTTTATGCTGAAGGTGTCCATGCAGCAGCTGTTTTACTGCACAAGCAAATCTGCACAGTGGGCTAGGGAAGAAGAAAAGGAGGACCTGGTGGGGGAGATTGAAACTGCAGAGGGAATTTGTAATATTAATTAAAAATAAGCAGTGGTTTCCTCCAGCACTTCCCCTTGAGGTGCTCAGGGTGCATTGTGAAGGCATCACTGAGGTGAACAGAATGTAATTGCCAGGTTGGTATTTAGCCAGGAAGCCAAAATAATCAAAAAATCCTTTTTGTTCCCAGAGCTGATTTAGAATATTACTTTTGCATTGGACTTGAAAGCTGTTGCTGCCAACAGCATAGCACCTTCTAATGCAGTAATTCTCAACCTTTTCAGATTTAAGACACCCCTTGCTTGACTCAAGGCACCCCTCAAAAAATGCCAGCTCTAAGATCTCACCCATTTTTTTTATTACAGAAAAATAATAGAGCAATTCTTGTGGCAAGGACCTTAGCCTACAACAGGGCAGGATGTTTTTGACACTATATTCCTGTATTAAAGCTCTCAATTTATCTTGTGAATCATACATAGGTGTCTGCATGCATAGCAATGGTAAGATTGTGTGGCATTCCACAGCACCCTTAAAAGCATCTCAGGGCATGCCAGGGTACCACAGCACCCTGGAAAGAGCCACTGCCCTAATACTGTCATGGTACAGAGTGAATAGAAACTGGAGGTGAAAAGCAGGACTTCCTGCCAATCCATCTCTTACTGTGTTTGTGTCTCACAGGAGTATGGGAACTGTCAACACTGGCCCTGTCCAGTTTCACAGAGCTCTAGGGACTTTTCTCTAATAGTATCCAGGAGAAGCTGCTTCCAAGACAGGCACAAGAATACCACAGTAACAGGTGTGGGATAATCTGCCTCCCTTCTGGTCTCTAACAGGAAGAAACTGCCTCAAGCCAAAAGCAGAAGGATTAATATAATTTTCCAAATTGTCATTATTAATTATGATGATTCTGATTAGTTTCTAGATTCCTATAAATGTCCAGACTTTCTTTGACTCTTCCTAAGCTCTCATCCTCATCAATTTCTAGTAGTTGAGAGGCCCATAAGATGGGTGCCCTTTCATATTGCCTTTATTAGTTTGGAATTTGCTACTTATTTGTTTCCTTGATCATTCCCTTGTCACAGTTTGAGAGGACAAAGACAGATTCACCACATTTTGGCCATTGGTCTTGATGGGGGATTCTGAGCGCTGCTGTGACCAAAATGATACACAATGGTACCTGTTCTGGGAGGTCTCCTATCCAAGTATTGACCTACTGGGACACTGCTCAGCTGGCTGTACCAAAGCACTGAACAAGATGGTGTCATCATAAGCTGTACTGAACAACTTCAGGGCTGGTAGCCATCACTCTGGGGCTGAGGTTCAGGAGCTACTAAGAATGAGAGCTGCATTGACTGCTTTTGTGTCATGCCTGTCACACAAGGAGCTGAAGTGATTTACATGTGGCTCTTTTACAATATTGTGACTACTGACACTCTGGGATATGGCTTGTGGGTGGCACCCCACAGAGGGTGGCACCCTCTGAGAGCTGAAGCTGTCTCCCTGGTAGCCTGGGGAAGAGCTCTCAATCTTCCAGAGGTGAGGAGGCCCCTCCCCGCCACCCCCAAGAATCAGCAAAGACTATAAATTGGAGGGCAAAGCTAAGCCTGCTAAGGTCAGCTCAGGCGGGAGAGTAGCTGGAGAGAAGCACTGCCCTTGCTGTCTGCACAAGTGTAGGGAAATACAGGTTATGTCAGTTATAAAATGAGGCGTAATGTGCAGTGCTGATGGTAACTATTGTACCTGGTATTGTAACTGGTTGGGCTGCTTGTAGGTGCTTGTGCACAAGCCTGGAGACCAGGGGTGATGCGTAGAGGGTGCACATGGGTGCACGTGCACCCCCTGAGCATGGTGGTGCACCCCCTACAAAAAGGTGCCACCGACAATGTTGGTGGCACCTGCAAGCGGTCGCCACCCTGCCACCAACACCACCAGCGTCATCTGAGTGCGGTCTATGATCACCACTGGCTGATGCTGCCGGTGGTGTCTGTGGGTGGTTGCACCCCGGACACCACTCACCACCTCCCCACCCCCACTACCGACAGCACTAGCAGTGTCTGTGGGAGCTCCCTGCTTACCACCACCTCACTCCTGCCGCCGCCATGCCCCCCACCCCCCAGCCACTGGGGGCATGCGTTGTTCATGCTGGAGCCTTTAGGAAACAGCTGAATTCCAGCAAAGGAGCCAGGAGTCCTCACCATACCTGCATGGTGTCCTGTCAGTGAGATGGGGCAGGACCCTTAGAGTAGGTCTGTTCTGTAGCCCTGGTGTGTCTGGGCAGAGATGTCCCTGAGCATCTCTTGTTCATGCATAACAAACCTGGAAGCAGCTCAGGACGCACCTGCAGCTGCTCCCAGTTAGCCCAGAACTTCAGAACATAAGAACTGCCATTTACTGGGTCAGACGATAGGTCCATCTTGAACAGGGTATGACCAGAGTTTTTCCACTGTTCCTCTCTCACTTGCAGTCTCCACCATTTAAGGTCTACAAAGTTCTGATTCAGAGGCTATATCCCTAACTCCTGTGCTCAATAGCTACTTATGCACTTTTCCTCCAAGAATTCATCCAATCCCTTTTTGAATCTAGCTAAACTGTCAGCTTCCACAACATCCTGTGGCAATGAGTTCCTCACTTCAATTACACGCCACATGAAAAATAACTTCCTTTGGTTAGTGTTAAACTTATTACCTACTAGTTTCATTTTGTGTCCCTCAACTTCTTGTATTATGAGAGAGAGTACATACTAAATCCCTATTGACTTTCTCTTCACCATTGAGTATATTGTAAACCCTCCTCAAATATCCCTTTTCTAAATTGAAGAAGCCTAGTCTCTTTAGTCTCACCTCGTGTGGAAGCCCCTCCATACCAGTAATCATCTTTTTTACTCTTTTTATTGTCTCTAGTTCTTCTATATCCTTTCTGAGGTATGGGGACCAGAACTGGGCACTGTGTTCAAGGCATGGATGCAACATGGATTTATAAAGGGACATAATGACACTTCCAGTTTTGTTTACAATTCCCTTCTTAATAATCCCTAGCATTTTGTTTGCCTCTGATGGCTGCTGAGCACTGAGCTGACCAGAACCAATGGCCCCCCTGGTGCTGGTCTGGGGTGGGGAACGCTGGCCAGGTCCTCTAGTCAGGGGATACTTGGAAGTGGGATGGAGAAGCACTGGTGGCAGTACCAGTTTTGCCAGCAGCACTTCTGGTTTCACCACTAGCATTTCTGGGCTCAGCAATTGGCTACCGGGGGAACCACCCTGCCCCCCACTCGGCCACAGGTGGCGGGGGCACAACTGCAAGCATTGGCTCCCAGGTGCCAGAGACCCACGGTATGTCACTGACCAGAACCTCCTGTTATTGTACAGGAAAGAGACTCCCAGGTCCTCTTACCCATCATAGTGTAGGTGTAATTTGGGTTATTTTTGCCCAAGTGCATCACTTTACACTTACCTACATTGAATTTTACCTGCCATTTAGTTGCTTGTTAGTTCAATAGTTCCAGATCCTTCTGCAGTCCTCACAGTCCTCCTTTGTCTTTACCTCTTTGAATAATTTTCTATCACTTGCACTTTTGGCCACCTTGCTACTCACCCCCTTTTCCAGATAGTCACCTTTTTCCAGTCTAGTGAGTGACTACAGGAGAAAGGAGGGGCAGCTTCACTGCCCCATATCTGGGTTTGTTCCTTGGGACCAACTGGGCAGGCACCACGCTCTGGTGTACCCAACCATGGACACACCAGGGGGTGGTGCAGACATACATGTCCTCAAAGCTCTCCCTCCCTGAGCCCCATGGGCCTTGGCTGGTGTGGACAGAGCACTGCTGAGTTAGGGGCCCATGTATCCATGGCAACAGTTGGTAGCTCATGTGAGACTGCTGCCCACTGTACCAACTGCAGTTGGCTCACTGGGCAGGTCTCCCCTGTACCTGAGCCATGCCAAGGACACTGCAATGTCCACGTAGCAGAAGTGGAGTGGGCCTCTTCTGCTTCACCACAGTGCTCCCCCTGACAACACACATGCATCTTGTCTTCTTTCACCTGTCTCCTACCTGTACTTAGACCACAGGCTTCTGGGGGAAGAAACAGTCTTTTTGTTCTTTTTGTACGTATTCAGCTGCAAGATGTTTTAGGTCCTAAACAGACCTGGCTCCAGGGGTTCTACCCATGCCAGCTTCGCTCGTGGCCTCACAGGCCTCCTAGAAGCTCTACTACTAGCAGTACCACTGCAGCTGGGGCCCTGGGGTATCACTCCCTCCAGGCTGAGGTGGCCTGGATCACACCAGGGCTCTCTGGCAACTACTGCCACTGGCCAAAGTAAAACGGTAGGAGTTTTCTTAGAAAGTACAACTCAGGGGAGCAGAAAAGCAGAGGGCAATGTGAATTAATTCATCCAGCTCTGTCAGGGCTCAAAAATGTGTCTGAAGGGCCCTCATGCCCTGAAGGCTGGCTGGGGGACATAATACTGCTAGTTGATATACCAGGTCCCCCCAGAGCCTGGAGCATCCATCTAAGGAGGATCAGCTACATCTACATGCAAGTTTTTCATGGACTCACCCCTAAAGAAAGCAACTGTGTCCAAGCTCTGAGGCCGTGGGGTGGGCAGCCATATCTGACACTTGCACTCTGGCACTCCCCTGCCCCCTCTGAATGAACCAGTCCTATTCCCACATTGCAGATACCATTACAGATTTCAATGTCTTGCCCCCAACTGAGGAAAAAGTCACTTACACCACTGTCATCAAAATAGGGGAGGTGCACGTTACCAAGGTATACAAAACCCCTAATTCGGAATGACTGAAGCTAGCACTCCCAAGTGCACCAATCCCAGCTCTGTATGTTGGGGACTTTAACAGCCACCACACTATGTGGGATTATGAAGCAAATGAAGCCAACTGCTAAGACCTTATGGACTGGATGTCCATGGAAGATCTGCAACTGGTCTTCATTCCCAAACAGTAAGCAACCTTTCATTCAGCTTGCTGGCAACATGATTATAACCCAGATCTTACCATCATGTCCAGTACTCTAAGTGAGACCATGCTCCATGCATCCCACAATGTACTCCCCAACTTTTCCAACAGCCAACATAGGCACATCATTACTTATATTAGCATCGAGATCCTTGTGATTTTGTCTAAACTGATCATATGGTGGAACCTAGCCAAAACTGACTGGGTCTGCTACAGGAAAGCTGTTGAAAAGGTGGTGAAGGCCCTGCTAGAGTCTTTGGATTCAGCCAGATGCCAAAGGTGGATTAAGTGTGTTGAAGGTCTGGACTTCATGCACTCTAGTTGATGTGCCTGGGCTCTATAACAATGCCTTGGAGCCGCTAACCCAGTGGAATATCAGACCCCAAAACTCCATGCCAACTCCACAGCTTCTAAATTGGTAGATAATACAAAAGGACCTCTCGACAAAAACACCAAATGAGAGATCATTCATCAATTACACTGGATAATGACATCAATCCCTATACAAGCCCTTACCAACAGTAGCATAGACAAAGTGAAGGAGGGGTTAACCACAATGAAGAAACAGAACACAGCTGGTGGAGATAGTATCCTACCACAATTTCTCCATCATCTAGGCCCCAAGGGACTCAAGTGGTTAGCAAAACTATACACCAAAACCATGGAATCTGGATTCATACCAAAAGCATGGCAGGAGGTGATGATCATTGCAGTACTCAAATCATGTAAGCTGATCAATAACCTGGAAGCTGTAGGCCAATATTACTCCTTCGTACAACCTATAAACTCTTGGGATGTATCATCCTCAGGAGTATCAGTCCTTTTATCGAGCCAGTGCTCCCTGATGAACAAGGGGGATTCTAGCCTAAGTGAAGTTGCTGTGACCAGGTCTTGGCCCTTATAACACATATTGAGGCTGGTTTTCAGAAAAAGTCCAAGACTGGTGCAGCCTATGACATGTTTTGGCTTAAAAGTCTGACACTGAATCTCACAAAGATTATACCCTGCTACCAAATACTATGCCTGATACGGACAATGCAGAGTAATAGGTAGCTATGTGTCCACTTGGGTAACAGAGTCCACTTGTCCTGGTTCCTCAGCAATGGACTGCCACAGGCTCAGAACTAGCACTGTTTAACGTATACGCAAACAATATACTGTCAACAGAATCACACAGATTTGTATATGTGAATGACCTTGTTTTGGTAACACAAGGAGCCACCTCCAGTGACATTGAGTCTACCTTGAATGAGGACCTGAATACTATGGAGGAATATTTTTAGAAATGGAGACTCGTGGCAAACTCCCCCCCCCCAAAAAAAAAAAAAAAACAACCCCAAAAACCAAAAACAACAGTCTCTGCATTCCGTCTTGATAACAGGAATGTTAAGCATACTGTGAAGGTAACTTTCTGTGGCAACACCATGTAGTATGACTCCATCGTATCTCAGCGTGAGGCTGGACCACACGTTAACCTTCCATGACCACCTGAAGAAGATAGCTGCCAAGACAAAGATAAGAGTAATTTGGTCCAAGAATTGGCAAGCATAAGCTGGGCAGCATCAGCATCAGATTTATGGAAATCAGTGCTGGCCCTTGCATACTCTGTAGCTGAGTACTGTGCACTGGTATGGACCAGAAGCACTTACATTCGACTTGTTGACAACCAACTGAACTCTGCAATATGGCACATCATTGGAACCCTCAAGTCAGCCCCAACACCTTGACTTCCTGTGCTGTTGCACATCACTTCACCACCCATACATCATGGGGGAAGATGCCTGTGTGTGATTTCTTTTATCACTGGTGTCATGGAAAGTTTTGAGTATGTGCTGCCAGCACAGAAGAGGTTAAACTGACATGCGCAGTTTGAAGCTGTGAGTGGAAATTTCCAAGGCTCACCCAGTCCTTGCCCCCTGGGTGACCTGCGGAGCTGTCAATCATTGTTGACCTACTTTCCCCACAGAGCATGCTCAGATTGTGTCAGCTTCTGACTGAGAGCATGCTCAGTCAGAACCTGACATGAGGTAATCGGACTAGAAATTTCTCTGCGGAGAGCACGTTGATTGGCTACCAAATTGATATAAAAGTTCTGTGAGCCCCTCCCTCAGGGGGGAGATCGCGTGGACCAGAGACAGAGGCTGCTGCTGCAGGGACTGTTCTCTGAGTCAGGCTTCAAGGCCTATTGATCTCCTCCTTTGGCTCCGTGGCTTAGTCCTTCGTATTACTCGTTGTATTGCGGTTTTGACTACGATCATCTGGCTTCTGACTTACCTTTTGAACTGATTAACGGCTTACGATTTCGGATCACCCTCTGGACTTTGTTTAACCCGGTTCCGGACCACCGACCTCGGCTTTCTTCACCACCTACGACTCTGCTCATCCCTCCAACTGACGTCTCCGCTGCATCACCTTCTGGCTACTGACCTCGGCTTTCTCATACGACCACCCGATTTGTCCATTGCTGTGGACTGGCGTCACGCGGTTCATCATCACCGTGTTACAGTTCGTTTTCGTTGTTTGTGATCCCCATTTATGAGCTGTTGACCAGCCCTGGGACTAGGTCTTTGGACTGAACCTCGTGGGCCAACAGACCCCTTTGTTGTTAATTGTTTGTTTGTGTTCAAAACTGTAACTGAAGACCTTTCTGCCTACGCCTGAAGCGTAAGTCAAATAAATTAACCTGTTCTTTATCAATCCGCTCCGAGTCCCTAACTCTAGACTCTACGCCGCTAATCCCACCTGTCCGTATCTAATTGCCACCCCGGCCCACCGTGACCTTGGGGCCCGATCCCTCGGTTTTCCCCGACAACTGAGAAGCTGCTACACATCAGCTTCCAGACAGTTCTTGGCAGAACGGGACTGCAATCCAACGGCAAGGAGGCCAAGAGAATTCAAGATCTCATTCCACTGTAGCCTTCGTTGGCCTTTGCAGCCATTGAGGTTCTAACATCTTCTTCTACCTGCTCCACTGTTGAGGACTTGCAGATCCATAGCAGGGGGTGAGACAGGCTTATTATAATGGTGAGCTGTACTCGCCATGTCATAGCACCATTAAAGGATATATGTGACTTTTCAGGAGGGAAAACATTGCCATCTGCTTTCCCCATGACATCTTCTGTCCCCACCATATCCTAAGACAACAAGAAGAGATGGAAAAGCAGGAATGGTAGAAACAGTGTGTTGCAGACTGAGTTGTGAATCCAGGGCCACCCACCCCACACAGAAACTCATGGCTGAAATGCGACAGAGTCTATCGATCCCAGAATGGCCTCATCAGCCATTTCTAACTGGACCCACAGATAAAGCAATCATGGAAGACAGTCATTCTTGACTACAAGGGATTGCTGATAAATATATATATCCACAGCCTAACTGCCTTTTCCGTATCAGGATCCTCCCAGCCAACCAGGATCCACATGGTGTGAAAAGGACAAGCTAGTTATTTGAAGCTTGAAAGGTTGCATCCCTCCTAAACAGCATTGTCCCCATCTAAAAGAACTGTGGTGCTCTCACCAGGTGATAAATCCGCAAGCCTTTCTCAAATCTTGCAAAGTTCTAGTAGCAGTGTCTTCCAGAGGTTAGTTGCGGGTTGAGCAAAAAGTATTTTCTATGTTCAGCTTCAGGTATGCCTTTCCTAGGATATCCCCTGTTCCACTATAAAGAGAAAACTTGAATAGGAGTCTCTGACTGACCTGTCTCTGATTCATCATCTCATAATCTGGCCTTAGGTATTCTCTTATTTGCCTGATTCGTAAACCTGATCTTTTCAGTCTCCTTCATACAGGATTCTGTCCAGGCCTCCAGTCTGATTGCCCATCTATCTCCAGACTCCTATTTCTACTACTTATTTTTGAACTAGACTGAGCATCATTTACCAGCTGAAGATGCACCACTGATCTACATAATGGCAATATAGATAAGGCAGGGATTGATTGATTGGCTATTTTAAACCTGTAACTGGATTGAGCTACACAGCAGTAAAATATGAAACAGCAGTATCATTTAGATCAACAATAAAATATAGTTTGCATCCTATTCAAATTCTGTCTGTACTGAACCAGTAAGCATGTTGTACCTACCTCTCCCAGGTAGATAGACCTCACCATGGTATAAAATGATTTATAAAACCATAGCATAGGCATGACCTTAATGTAATGTTATTTGCCCCATGGAGCCCCAACATAGTTCAGAAGGGGCTCAAACCTGGTCTGGTTGTGTTGAAGTTGGAGACCAAACTGGGTGATGGGCAATGACATCTGAGCTGTGGATGGAAATAAATGTCAATTAAGTTTCCTGCTAGCACCATCCGGGAACTGACTTAACAGCAAACCAAAAGTGTTTAAATCTTGACCCTATATCCCAAGCTGCATCTTGGACAAGGTCTCTATTTCCAACCAAACCACAGATGCAAAGATCCCCAGATTTTGTAAACTGGATTGTTCGTAAGTGCAGGCCAAACTTCCATGGAAAGCCTAGAAGTCAACTGCTGTGCTGTCAGCTGTTGGCATCAGCCAGGAAAGAGGGTGTGAAGCCAACTGCTGGGCATGTGATCCTGCATCTCTGGTAGGAGGGATTCAGTGAAATTGATTGTAGAGCTCTTTCCAGTTAGTTTCTCCTTTCTCTCTGCCTCACCTCCCCTGATAAACATCGGTTTCCAGCTGCAGCCAGAAGTCCCCTCCTTCACTGTCAGTGCTTCTGGAGAGGATTTGGGAATTACTGCTCCCTGTGCTCTGTCGTGATTCATATTACATTTAGTGCTGGATGTGAACTGGACCTGAGCACTAGCCATTTATCCCCTGCAAGGGCTTGCTGCCACATTTTCTCTTGAACAAATGTATAAATGTCTAGCTGCTGGAAAGACTGGAAATATGAGGGAGGCAGTTTGGATGTCTGACGGGACAATCTCCCCGTGCACTGCATACCAGCTCAGGGCTGCCTGGTGACATCAGTGCCAGGACTAGCATAGGTCAGACTGGCACATATGAGGTCAGTCATGACCTCAGCTGGGGCCTTCAAAGGAGTTGCAAAGAGCACAGGAACAGCAGCCCTAGTCAAGCAGCACCAGGCACCAAATCTTTTTCTGAGTCAACAAATTGAGAAGCAAAGAAGGTTCATCTCCAAATGTGCCTGCCAACAGCCAGTACCTGAGTCCTCTCCTATTCAGGCTGAGATTCAAAACAACCCAGACTACTGGGCCATCTCCTGATCTCTCTGGGTAGCATTGGATCATGAGATACTGCTCCCAGTGAGTGTCCTGGGACCCTGCTGGGAGTCTGACTGGTAGAATAAGCAACTGTGTGGGGGTGCCGTGGGATGGAGCAGAAATCAGAGAGGAGGGAGCTATGAAGCTTTTTGCTCCCAGGGACTAAGAGAATTTTACTACAGAAAGGCATTTTTCCGTGCTGCTCTGAGGGTTAATTATCTTCTAAAAGCTGGAGTAGGGTGTAGGGGAGGTAGAGCCAAAACAAAAAAAATCAGGAATTTAGTGATTACTGATTAGGGAAAAGAGAAAGGAAATAGAAATGCAGCACATGCCAGTCAGGAAATGAAGGGACAAAGGGGGAACAATGGGGCCACCTAGTAATGCACCACAGTGCATCCCCTTAATGGACATTTCTAAAGCTCTCCATCCTAGCCTCATTTAAAAGAACATTTTCCATCAGTCCCTAGTGGAGTGCCAAAGGGTTAAAAGGAAATCATGCTGGCAAAATCATCTCTGCTTCTATTGTGGGAAATAGCAAGAGCAGTTCAAATTCAACCATCAAAGCGTTTTTACTTTATTTACTTATATTAATAGGCAGAGTGTATTTTTCCTCTTCCCCACAACACAGACACATTCCCATACTGTACAAACATGCACACGCACATGTGCACATACACGTGCACACACACACACATACACATCTCTATAGTAGGCACCCATGGAAGTAGTACAAATAAACACAGACAAATCTACCTGGGCTGATGCAAATCATAAAGAGTCTCTGTAACAGAGAGAATGTAAAGGCAGTCTTTAAAGCAGCCAGAGCCAGAGGCCTCATATTATGGGAGCCTGAACAACCCCTCTTCTCTTCAGTCTCCTCCACCACCATGAGGCATTACTTTTTGCACAGAAAGAATCTGGATATGTGGATCCCTGTTGGCTACAACAGAGGAAGCTGAGGACACACAGCCCTTTTTTATCACTCTGCTCAGAGATATGCAGGATCCAACCGAGAGACTGCAGCCAACAGTGAAGATAAGAGCTACCAGATCGCCTTCTTGGGAATTCATTCCCATAGGATCTTGATTGTCTGTGGCTTAACTGTCTCTAATTGACAGCAGATGTACTGCACTTTATGGTTTCTGGTGCACTGTACTGTGTCTTTGCTCTACCTCTGATTTTTGGCTTTCTCTCAGGATCCCATCAGGGTGTAATGCAATGGACTGCAGATCCAATAACCCCAGGCCACTCAGTGCACTTGACCTTCATTCCATCATTTGTCTCAAAGCCAGGCAAATCCACCTTGCTGCTTGCTAACACACTTTCTTCTGTCCACAAGTTTAACCCCACCGCCAATGGGAAGTTTGATCATTCTTATAGCTGTGAAGGGCTAGGGATTACCTCCAGGGAACCAGTCCATGATAGCCCTGGAAGAACAATACTACCCCCAGAGGGTTCACTGTTCAGCAGCTACCCATTAGGGTAGCTTGATAGAGGCCTTGAATCTCCAACTCACAGCTGTCCCCACAAGGATTTTTTTTTCAGGCTTGGGGCAAACCTACTTCCTACCAGATGGACCAGAAGAATGATCTCAACCTCCTGAAGATGACTGAGATGTCCCAGCATTAATCAAGTTACCTTGTGACCCTGTCACACAGCTGTGGGGATCTCACTACCAGGCCCGGCTAGACAGAATGTCAGACCTATTCACACATGGGCGATCATGTCACTCAACTGTGGCTGGACACTTCAAGCTGGAGGTCTACAACTGATGAAAGAAGTCATGCTTTGCATATATGCAGCAACTTCTTCCAGAGGATCTCAAATTGCCTTACGTTGGTAGGTGGGTTCTATCCCCATTTTATGGACAAGAAAACATAGAAGAGGTAATCAGGACAAGCTGTGAGCTAGCAGAAAAATCAGAAACAGAAGACACCACAGCCCAGGCCCTCATTCTTATGCACCCTGCTCCACTTGTGTGCTAGGCCAGGTAGAGCCCCTGACAAAGCAGGCCCCAACTTGGCATCCAGGTCCCTGACTTCTGCAGCCTGGAATCCTGCTGTATTTAATTGAAAAGCTGGAGATTCTGCATCTCCCCTATTAGTTCCCAAATACACTGTCCAGCTGCCCCTGTAGGGAACTCTGACAGAAGCTGGCCTTTGCCTGGAGGTGTGTTGTGAAGGTCAAAGTTCATCTGTGTGTAGCAGTATTAAAAATGAACCCATCTGAAGGAATAGGAAGGGCTGCCCTGCAGAGACACAGTTTGTCCCAGTAGGGACATGGTTTGCCCTGAGGATGAGTGAAGCTGCTTTAGAGGTAGCCCTTTTGGAAGTGGGAGGGGTGATGTAACCCCAGCAGGATTTGAATGAGACACATTAGCACAAGCCCAGGAAGAGCCCTGGCCTGGGATTGGCTGAGAGGCTTGGTTAAGAGAGGGGAGCAGTTTTCCAGGAAAGAACAAAGAGAGAGAGAGGGTGAGAGACAGGCTGAAGACCAGGGAAAGGATCTCCCCACACCATCTCCCCCAAGAGCCCCTTGCAGGCCTGCAGAAGTAGCAGAGAGAGGCGGCAGGGAAGAGTGCTGCACTGTGTCAGTTCTCCCTCCCTTCTCTTCTGAGCCCTGCCGGGGCAGGACAAGGGAAGAGTTGCCTGTGAGGAGACTCCAAGCCTGGGAAGACCCTGCTGCAAGTCCCTATGTGGCTGGGTGAGCACAGCAGGGTAGGGGACACAGGGCCAGGAGGGAAGCTAGAGACTGCCCTGTTTTTTCCCCTGTGAGTGAGAAGGCACTGGGGAGGGGCAGGCTCAGGTGCTGGAGGGAGCCTTGCACTGGAGGACCAGGGTCTGCTCCAGCCACCAGAAGCCCAGGGGCAGGCAGGGCCCAGGGAGGGACTGCATTTGCTGGGTGCTGTGAGGCTGTGCTGGGCAGGGGAAACTGTTACAAACTGCAGCCCAGATACTGCTCCCTGCTGAGCCAGGGCAGGGGTCTGGACAGAAATAATCTCTCTTGCAGGGACAGCAGTGTAGAAGCCACTGCCTGCTGCACTGAGACCCCTGGAGCTTGTGCGAGGGACGCCAGCACTAGGGACCGCCCACAGATCCTGTGCAGGGCCACAGACAGTCCTGCTCCCTGAGAACCCAGCCAGGGGCAGTGCACACAGGGTCCTCAGTACACATTGTACGAATTATAGACCGTGTGAATAAGTTCTTGATGGTTTATTAGTTGGAGTATCAATGTATTTATGTATTGGTTCCTTATTTATCATGGGTAATTTGCACACCTTCTCCTAGTGTAAAATATATCCAAGAAGCACTAACCCTTAAGCCACCATCACCAGGCCATGCGGTGTAACATTTGTTCTATTGCATTGGTTATATGTTACCTTGTAAATAATTAAATGCTGAAAATAGTTTTATAATGGTCTGCAAGGTTGTCTGATTGTAAAGGGAGGCTTTCTGCTCAGGGACCCTGCGGCACCTACCTACTGGCTACCAAGTACCCCTGAGTCCCAAAATTCAGGTGAAGGCACAGAGGTGTTGAATTTTTATGGGAGAGGGGGAGTGCCATCAGACTTAGGCAGTGAGTTACACGGGTGCGGGTTCTTTCAAGGGCAGGGTTATTTCCTTCCTCCTGTCCTTTCTCAAATAGGAATTGCTTTACAGATGCTGGGCAGCATTTAAGCCAGGGATGGGCAAAATATTGTCCACAGGCTGGATTCAGCCCTCAAGGCCATTCTATCTGGACAGCAGGGCCCCTAAAATATTAAGAAAATTAATATTTATCTGCTCCCGGCTGCCTGTCAAAGATGACAGGAGCCAGGGTCAGTAGGACACAGGGGGAGCTGGCAGGAGGATGCAGCCACTTAGCCCTGCCCCACCCCCAGCCATTTCCCTGCTTCCCTGCCCTTGTCCTGCTCCAGCACCATGTGACTCCCAGCTGCACTGCCAAACAGGGGATCATGGGGCCCACACCGGTACCCGGGAGGGTGAGGGGCATGGAGGTGTGTGGGACTGTGTGTGTGTGGGTGTGTTTGTAGGGTGTGTCCCACACACACACACCACCATACACATGCACCCACACCCCCCTCACACTGCCATACATGCAGACCCCCCACACCCTTACTCCCTCACACACCGCAGCCACCCTTTCCCCCACAAACCCCATACCCACCCACATCACATATCCACGCACACCCCCACGTGCTCCCTCATCCCACACACCTATCCACCCTCCACAGACATACCCATACCCTCCCCCACACTCCACATACCCACACACCCACAGCCCCCCACAAACCTATACCCACTCACCCATAATATACAAGAGTAAGATGTAATTTTAAGTTATTATATACAATCACCTCTATGTACACTACACAAACACATGTAAACCAGGACAAAAATATTTTTTGAAATCAAACTAATGAATGTTTTAGATGTTCACTTTTTAGAATCAAATTTGATATTTTTCTGGTTCCAAGGTGGCCATACCCCTTGCTGAAAGGAGTTCTTCTAGGGGTAAGGGGAGGGACTTCTGGTGGTCAAAGGTTAGGGGGCAGGACTTTCAGTCACAAGATGGTGTCTGGGGGCGGGGCACCTGTCAAGGGGCGGGGCTATGCTGCCCTCCACAGCTTGCCAAAACTTAGTAAATGGCCCTCCACCCCAAATAATTGCCTGCCCCTGGTCTAGCACCACTGGTTCCAGTGCCTGCAGCAAGACAGCCATGCTCCGGGGTGTGATGCAGAGCTGATGAGAGAGGTGTGAACACACACAAGCCCTGGAGCCTTGTACCTTCCCCTCAGAACCAAGCACTAAACCAGCTGAGCCCACTCTGGGAAGCATTGGAAGGATGTGAACTGCCTGTGTGTGGGGAGCAGGGATTCTGGCATTGGACAATCTGCTTCATGTTGCTACGGAAACCCAAGGAGTTACATTTTATTGTTTATATCCAGAATTTAAAAGATTATCCTTGGCAAATAAATAATACTATTCAGCAGTTTCAATGGAGCGGTAGCATCAGAGCAGCAGCCCCTTTGAGGCGAGGGGGTGGGAGAAGTAGGCTCTTCTTCTGAAGTGTTGTTTGTATCGATTTGTTAATCTGCTTTTGTATGATTTTATTCTGTGTCTCGCTGGTGTCCGACCAGCTGAGCCAGAGGGGACATTTCTGTTCTCATGGATGGTACTGCCGAGACAAGCACCAGGACAGGCTGTACGTGATGCAGCTAGGCCCACTCCCACAACAGGACAGGTTCACCACTCCACTCAGGTGCTTCATATTATCTCTGTTCCTCCACGCAATCTTAGTTCATCTCCAAGTCTTTTGCTTCTCTCAACTCTGTGGCTAAGTAATTAGGCTGCATGCTGAGAAGCCAAGCAAAGGATCTCCCTGCTTGAAAAGAGGGCCATCCTGCTTTGGAAAAGGGTGAAAGAGCCACTCCAAGGAGGCTGCCTGTATTCTGTATCCATACCATACTGCATCCCCCTCATGAGGGGGATGTCTGGATGGTCCATAGGCCCACTCAGCCTGCCAGCATTCCCTCCAAATTCTGCTCCCTCATCCCTGTTTTTTCAGTAGGCCTGGCCCCCTCCCCTGCTGTAGGTACATACATCCTTCTCCAGCACAGCACAGGAGTGCATTCTAACTAGTAGATCAGGGGCAGGCAATTATTTTGGCTGGAGGGCCGCTTACCGAGTTTTGGCAAGCTGTTGAGGGCAGCATGGGAAGCCTTGCCAGCTGCCCCACCCCCTGGTTGCCATCTTGTGACTGGAAGTCCTGCCCCTTAACCCCTGACCTTTACCACCAGAAGTCCTTCCCAATGTCTCCGGAAGTACTCCTTTCAGCAAGGAGTTTGGCTATCTCAGAGCCAGAAAAATACCAAGTTTGATTCTAAAAGTGAACATCTAAAACATTCTTTAATTTGATTTCAAAAAATATTTTTGTCCTGGTTTACATGTGTTTGTGTAGTGTACATAAAGGTGATTGTATAAAATAATTTAAAATGAAATCTTACTCTTGTATATTTTGACTAGCCCTGTAGTAGATGCATGAGAACCAGTCTGGAAGATGCCCGTGTGTCACAGAGCCCCACACAAACCCACAGCAAGGGGGCACAGCAGTCTTAGGGGACTTGGCAGACTCACCACCCAATGCCACTTACTCTCAAAGCAGGTATCTGGAAACACCAGAGGGTCATGTCTGGAGTGACACAGAGGCCCTGCCTCTGATGGCTTGTACTTGGAAAAGAAGATTAAGCTTCAAGTATTGGGAAGCCTTTGAGATAAAGGGTAAAGCGTGGATCTTTGTCAGAGCTCCACTTAGTGAAGCAGAGGGAGCTTCTACCAAGCCACCCAGTACAAATCAGTGTCACATGGGGACAGCCATCACTCACACCACTGGGAACCATTTGCTGGAGGAAAAGATCATGCCAGAATGTTCTGCTCTGCCAGGCCCCTGATGCTCTCATTTCAACCCAGGGTCTTCCCTCGGGATGCCACAGACATGTCTACTCCTTCCCCTCATGCTGTGAGAGGCAGCTGCTTTCTGTTCTTTTCAGCCTCTTCACTGCTTCCTTGTGCCAAGGCAGCCTCAGCTGACAGAATTAATCTGCCTTGGTGTTAATGAGAGCCCAGCCTCGTGGCCATGAGCTGCAGTTAACTATGTGGAGCTGAAGGTGGTGCTGTTTGCACTTGGAGATGTGCTGGAAGGGACCTGGTTTTGCTGTGACCTCCGTGTCATTCTCCTGCTACTCAGATGGATACCTCTGCCAGGTAACTCATGATGGAGGCGGTCAGCATCTTGTTTGCACATCCCTCAGACCTTTCCTCCCCCAGATTTGCTCCCCAGGCCTGCTGAAATCACTGGAGATTGTGCTATGGCCACCAGAGGCTTTTCAGTCTTTTCATTTAATTTGATTGAGAAGTATTGGCTCAGTAGCAGTGGGCAAAGATTAGGTCCTAATTTTAATAAGTGCTTATAGAAACAGGAGCACTTCCAGTATAAGCAGGTGTCTTCTTTACATGCTGTATGGTCAGTCTTAACTCACCCTTCTTTGGGTCTTAGGGGTTTACTAACAATGGAAACAACAATATTGCAATGTCTAGTTGAATTCAAGCCTCTGCAGACTTCACCGGGGCATTTTCCTCTGGAGTGCTCAACCCAGATCCCAGGTCCTTTGTTCCCCAGATCCTCCCCACCCCCATTATATCATGTCTAAGTGGAAGAATGAGCCACTCATCTCTAGGAGTCAGCAAAACCCATGGTCCACTGTAAATAGATTTGAGCTCTGGGACCTATTTCTCAGCTCCTTCATTCTTGTGCTTATCCCAAATTTAGTTGTGTGTGTGTGTGTGTGTGTGTGTGTGTGTGTGTGCCATAAGCAACATTTATTCTGTCTGTATCTATATTATGCATGGGCCTGTTTGGTGCCTGTGTAAGTTAGAGCAATTTCAGGCTGGACTAACTTACCTTCCGCTTTGATGACCCTGTATGGGAAGCTAAGATTAGTTATAGTTCAATGTGTGTTATAACCATCTTCTTGACATGCCTTCTGTCAGTTCTCCACTTCAGGGTCAGGAAACAAAGTTTCTCTAATGTTCAGCAGGGCTGTGTGAGGCTTCGGACAATGCTTCGGATCTGGAGAAACTTTGGACACTTTGGCATCCAAACAGCATGTCTGGATTGAAGCACTGGCTTTGTTAGGCTTTCTGAAGCTGTTCAGAGCTTCTGAAGCACTTCAGAAAAGCTTCAGAGCCGCTTTGGAGATCCAGCCATAGGGTATAATGGGGAAAAATGAAATATCTATAACTTTGTTGTTTTCTGTCTGGTTTGGATGAAATTTTCAGGGGTGGTAGACTGTGCAGCGAGGATGAAGCCTGCCAAGTTTCAAGAAGAGTGATGCAGGGGTTTGGGGGGAACAGTACCCCAAATTCTTGAAAGAAAACTTGTGTCACATCTATGTGTTACAACACAGGGGGGTGAAAACTGCAGGGGCAGTAGCCCCTGGTGAGGCCACAAAGCTTGCCAAGTTTCATGGTGATAGTTGAAGAGGTTTGGGAGAAACTGCACTTTTGGGGGTGAAAGCTGCAGGGATGGTGGCCCCTACTGAGGACACAAAGCCTGCCAGCTGTCCAGGAGATAGGTGTAGGGGCTCTGGGTTCTGGGGCCCTGCACTTCTAGCTGCTCACAGGCAAAACTTGTGACATGGGTGCTTGTGCAACTGACTGTCTCTGTCTTGGGGCAGTTGATTGTCTGTATTGATTCTTTCCTGTCCTTAGTCTGTGGTTTTATAGGTGTTAATCGTTGCTAATTAACTGGTTACATTAGCTAGCAACTGTGTATTGAGCTGGTCTCTGAGTGAATCATGATTGATCCGTAACTGACAACACAGTAGCTTAGCAGCAAGTCCTGCAGCAGGGGCTACCATCTCTGCAGCTTTCACGCTGCCGCACCTTAACACACACAGTATCACCCATGTCATGAGTTTTGCTTGTCCGCAGCTTGAGGTGCAGTTCCCCCCAAAGCACTGCACTTATCTCCTTGAAACTTGGAAGGCTTTGTGGCCTGAGCCGAGGCCACTACCCCTGCAGTCGTCAGCCTGCTGTGCCTTAGCACCCAAAGGGTTATCTATGTCATGAGTTTTGCCTGTCAGCATCTTGAGGTGCAGTTCCCCCCAAACCCCTGCACCTATCTTCTTGAAACTTGGCAGGCTTCATGCTCTTAGCAGAGGCTACCACCCTTGGCTACCACCCCTGCAAGTTTCATCCAAATCAGACAAAAAACAACAAGGTTATCAATATTTCATTGATTCCCCATTATACCCTATGGCTGGATCTCTGAGGCAGCTCCGAAGCTTCAGAGCCGCTTTGGCCGGATCAAAACGGGAACCCAGTTTGGAGCTCCAGATTGGATCTGAGGTGCCTGGATCCGAAGCCGGATTAAATAGCTGCCTACTTGCACAAGCCTAGTGTCCAGCTCTGTCCTAACTGAGCACTGCACCTGGCTTAAAGCACTTACATACTGGCAGATCACTTTGAGAAGGCATCTCTTTAAGTGAGTCTCTAGCCCCATCTCTCCTCAGGGCATCAACATCAGTAGCCCTTATGCCACTTTGTCTCCACTGCCACTCATGAGATAGAGCCAGCAGCAGCACAGACACTTGGATCTCTCTGCATTTGGGGAGAGATAAAAAGGTAGTGTTTGGGAGGTGCATGGAGGAATCTTCCATCCAAGCCACTTTCTGAGTTTCATTAGACTCTACCATAGGCTCAGTGCTGCCTGCAGAGCCCAATGTACTATAGCATGGAGACAGGCTCAAACCGGAAGTGGACTGGGGTGACCTTGTCAACTGGTGTTGATACCCTAGGGCAAGAAAAGGTCATCTCATAGCAAGAGTGTCCCAATATTGCTCTGCGAGGAATGGCACCGATATATGAAGGGGTGAAGGAAGTCCCAGGGAAAACACATATCCCAGGTTGCCCCATTGGCATAACAACTCTGGCCAGCTCCTTGGAATAATTGTCTCTGTTTATCACAGGAGCAGGGTGAGGAACCTTGAATACAGACGTATTACCCTTTAACATTACTGATGGTTTGATACCAAGCACAATATTCCAGAGGGCAAGGTCCTGTACTCACATGTAATGAGAGGGTCCTTCCTTGCCTAGAAGACCTGACAGTCTAAAAAGACCAGCTACAAGCTTCAAGTGTTTTTATCCCCATTGCAGAGATGAAGTAGTAAAGAACGGAGGAATTAAGTCACTTGCCCAAGCACACAAGGAGTCTGTAGCAAAGACAGGAACTGACTCCAGATCTCCTGTATCCCACAGGGGAGTTCTCCTGAACCGGCCTTGATATCACAAACAGAGAGGATGCTCTGGGCATTAGCCAACTCCCTGGGATTTCATTATAGGACTGCCTTGGCTTCCCCTTTATGGCATGTTTTTGTATGTTTAAATCATAAACTTCCGTCAGTGACTGAAGGGGCAGGTGAAATCAGGGAGTGGGGAGCCCAACTTTGGTGCTTGTAACAAATTTGTGCTGCACATAGTTATTGACTGAACTACACAGCCTCATCTTTCATCACCTGGAGTTCTCCCATCTATCTGGAGCTCTCCCTTTCCTGGTCAGAGGCACAGATCTCTTGTTGTCTGTAGGAGCCTCTGTGGAAATAACTGTGTGTTTGGGTAATGTTGCTGTGGCCAGGCTCTTTGCCAGCACTGTTCTGCGATCTGCTTGCTGGGAGCTGGGAGCTGGTCCTGAAGAACACCAGTGCTGATTTAGTCCCTTTCTTTGTTGCTGTGGACTCTGCCTCCTGGCAATGGGCATGGTTAATTTACTCTTTATTTTCATCACCTCACCCTACTCTGGCTTCTTATCAGCTGTGTGGAACAATAAATTCTCATCTAATTCATGTGTGTGAAGCACTGGGCAAAGGGAAGAGTTTCTAACAGGTTTATTCCCTGCAGCTGTATTCAGTCCCTTTGGAACCTCATTGAAACTCAGTACAAAAATTGGCCATACTCTTCCTTGGCAGAACTCATTGGGAGCTGATGGCCAGACCCCTCTGACCTGAATTTGGCCAGGCCACCTAAGAAATCATTTTGCTTGTTGTCTACGTCTTTCTGGTTGCTGATTGGCTTGTTGTCTATGTCTTTCTGGTTGCTGATTGGTTCTCTGTTGTCTTGACTAACAGAAGCACTTGCATATGGATGCTGCCTTTGCAAATGTCTTCATCACAAAGTTACCTCAGGCTATCGGCTCGGTGACTCATGTGATAAAGGCCATTGCTCATCAACCCAACAGCCCTGCAAAGACCTAGCCAAGTTACTGTGGATTCAGTGGACTGCTGTCTGGTGGGTGGGGGGGCATACACAGTGGTCCCCTATGCTGCAGTGAATTAAGACACTCTGTTGTTCTCTTCCAAAGAATTGTGGGAGAATTTGTTTGTTTTGAGCACTCAAGAGGAATTATGGGAAGGTAATGGAGGACTGTCAGCACTCAGCTGACTGAGCCTGCACCCTCACCACAAAGCAGGCAGGGGACCATCCCAAGTGAAAGCAGCATCTGGGCTTTAACCCACACTCTATAGTCAGGCAGAGTGCCACTAAACTCAGGTGAGAAGTGTTTGTATGTGGATGGGAGGAAGATAAGGGTAATACCTGAGTAAAAGATGGAGCTATGTCTTCAGCACAGACCAGCCTGAACCCACAGCCCACCCCTAGTGTGGCTAGAGAAAGGCCCAACCCATCACTTAAGCCTAAGTCCCATTCAGCTTTGGGGAAAGAGAAGGCTAGACCCTGCTGCAGGTCTGGATCTGAATTCTGCAGCTGGACTTTGCCCCTGTAAAGAGCAACACCAGTTGCTGCCACTAGCCTGCTTCGGATTTGGGGTGGCAAGGTCGGAGGCTTTTGCAGCACACACTTGTCTTCCATGGTAATATGCAGAGAACTGTGGGGTGGACAAAGGAGGAGAGAAGTGTGAGGAGCAGATGAGCCCAGGGGAAGGGAAACCTTTCTGTTATGAGAACACTGCACTCCAGAGCCATGTACAGGTAAAGAGGGTAATACTGAACTGCCAGGAGATGGCAATGCAAGTCATTTCTTCTCTGCTACTCTTCATACTCGCTTTCCCATCAGTGTCCTTCATGGGGGGAATTGCAGGTGTGGGGACAGGAGGCCTGTTTCTAAGAACAGAGTCCTGGACTGTCACCAACTGTTGGCTGTTTGTTTATAGTGAGTCTTCTGCTTGGCCCTGCCCATGTTCTCCTTTGGCTGAATACAGATGTGGGGTCCGGTACCACATCCTACTGACACATTGCTACATGATGAAGTGAGAAGCATGCAGAACAGAACCATGCAGAAGTGAGGTGGCAAGTGCCACCAGGGCAGGGGCTGGCAGGCAGTAGCTGAACAGCATTCTCATGCATGCGGTGTGTGTATATGGCAGGGAGGGAGATAGGGCTGTTCTTCTCTGGTAGCAGAACAAACCCCAGGCTGTGTGCCCACTGTTTGGAAGGCAGGCTCTTGCCTGTGTTTGAAGATGGAGCTGGGATGGAGAAGCATTATTCTGCCCAGCTTCTGAGGCCATCTTTTGCTTTTTGTTTGTTTGTTTCTGTGCGGAAATAAAGTTAGCTGAAAACCACTGCCTTTGCCAACTCCCTGAAGTCAGCACCTGGAGCTGTGGTCTGCAGAAACAATTGCTACCACCTGAGTAGGTGTGGCCTCAGAGTCAGAGACACTCTGTTCTGCAATGAAGCAGTGACCCCCACAGCATAGATTACTGCCACAGCCACCAAACTCTCATTGGCCTAATGCAGGGAGCAGTCATGGTATAAATGTTCTCTGTAGCCAGAACATTCGGGTTACCCTTCCTTTAGTCTCTACTTTCCCTTCTTTTTGCTTTGGCAGCCCAACAGCTTCTGTTGCCATTGCTGATGTTCAGTAGGGGATGTGAGAAGCTCTTGGGAAGGCAGCTGAGTCCTGCATAGGAGCTGCTTTGCTAGCGCCAGGTTGGTGGATGCTGGAGGTTGTAACGACCTCAGAGCAGGGCCCCAGTCCCTAATAGAAATATAGGAGCAGGCAAGCAGAAGCCAGGTGAGGTTGCACTGTAGCAGGGACCCTATGCCCAGGGGACTTGCGTGTCAGTCATGAAGGAGAGTGTTCCATCCTCAGTACCAGCAACAGGATGGAAAGGGATTGCTCATGGCTGAAAAACTAACCATTCAAGCCTTGGAGAAGATATCATTCCAGGAGACCTCGCCCTAGCCATTGCCGGGGGATTATGGGCACCTCCAGGACAGCACTTCCACTATGTGCTGGGTGTGGCAGAAAGCCACCTTGGTTTCTCCCCAAAATCTCTGCCCTGTGACAATGGGATTAAAATCTCTGTGCTGTGACCATTTGATTAGGATGAGCCCAGCAGGAGTCACACCTCAGTCTCTCTCTTTAGGTAACTTGAGCTGGCTGCATTCCTGGGGGGCGGGGGAACCTGCTCCCTCTGCCTACGTGACTGGCATCAGCTACCTGGGTGAGGAGTTTCTACCTGGTGGGCTGGAATCTGCCCGGCAACTGGTGATGTATTTCAAATTGGTTGGCTGAGAGCCATCCGGAGCTGGCCTCCACTGGACCAGGTGAATGAGGTCACAGGGGCTAGATAAGTTAGGACTGCCCAGGAGGAGGGGGCAGCAGCCATGTGAGGGAGTCAGAGGAGCATGACCATCTGAAACAGGCTCTCTCCCCCATAACTCATGAGCAAGGAACTGCCTGCCTCCAAAGGGAAACTTCACCAGCCTTTGGAAGATGCTTATGAGTAAGCTACTCAAGATCTGATTAGATATCTAGCTGGCAGTAACTTAGATGCATGATCAAAAGGCTACCTCAGCCAGACTGTTTGCTCGTTAGGATTTCTAGAATATTGCTCAGTCTTGTGCCCTATTTTCACCCTACCCCTCTTATCAATAAAGTTCTCCTTTGTGACCGGTGTGGGAGACTTATTGAGGAGTGGGTCTAAATTATGCCTAAGAGACCCCTTAGGTCTGCAGACTAAGGGAGACTTTACTTTTTGCCCCTGGACTTGGGGAATTGCCCCAAGTGCCTGTACTGGGTCAAGTACCCATAGGACTTTAGGCCTGTGTTTCCACGAGCACACAGGGCCAAGAGTGAGTCCATTCTCAGGGTGGTGGCAGCTATGTTACCCCCAGGCTAGCGAGTGTGCTCCAGGAAGGGGGTTGGCCAGACATTTGGAGCCTGGAATGTGGTCGGGCGCAGGGAGGTGGGGGGCTCAACGCAGGAGTGCCCCCTACTGGCCCGCCACATTAGGGATATAGGGGCTGCGTCTCCCAGGATCATTTACAGTAGGTTTTGCAACAGAGACAGATGCTTTGCCCCTTCCTGAACCCCCACCCCCTTCTTCAGGTTTCACTGTTTCTGCAGCTTTCCACTTCCCAGGCAACAGTAAGGAGTATGGCCCATTACAAGTAGATGAAAAGGAGTAGATCCCAGGATAGAGCAGGCCAAGAAAGCTGCATGGGTCAGGCAGTGCAGATGGCCTCACAAGCACAGAGCTAATGTTTATCCTTCCTGGATCACCCATAGGCCTTGTGCTGTGAGCTTCCCTCTTTTCCCAGAAGAAGTGAAAGAAGTTTGTGCTGTGAGCTCCCAGCAGTGCCAGGACCTTGTGCTGCCCCAAAATCCTGTGTTATGAACTTCTCCCCAGCAGCACCTGCTCAGTGAACCTGGCACCTGGCTGAAACTAGAACATTGGGAAGCCATTTGCTTTGAGGACCTGTATAATTGAATCTGTAATCAGCAACCTGCAAGAAGATGCCTGGGAGGGAATGCTCTTAGGGATAGCCTGAGAGTGGACACAGCCAATTAGCAGAGATCCTGTCTGGTACCTAGACTGGCTGTATACAACATTTTGAATGTGTGTAATCTGTGGGCAGCTGCTGTAGCAGCTGAACCAAAACAGACCTGCTTTGAGCTGTCAGAAGCTCAGTTCAGCAAAGAGCCTCTTGCAGCAATAGGTTTTACATAGCCTGTTCCACTGTCATGGCTTCTGACAGTGCTAATGCACTGCAGGAACAGGCTGTCCTCCCAGCCTGGAACTAATGCTACATTGCTAGAGCAGGGTGAGGAAGGCCAGGATTCATCTCCCCTCCTGCCTTGGTGGAAGGTGCTCCTAATTTTCTCCTCTCTTCCCAGCCCCACTATTCCGCACCTTCCCACTCTGGACCAGGGTGCTTGGCTTTGCGACTGGCAACCTGCCCCATCTCCCCAGTGGCATTTATCATGCTCTAGAGATATATTTTATCAGGGGGATGGAATGAAGGTTGTTCTCTATTACCCTCCCCTTTGTCAATCCCTGTCTTGGCTTCAGCTATCGATTTCCTTTTCTGGTTAGCTGGGGAGAGGCATTCAGGAATATCAAGGAAGCCAGACAAGGTAATGAGGGGGCTGGAATTGGATTCCTAGGCAAAAGCTTTGCTTTTTGTCAAACTGAAATGAAGAATGGACAGTTCGTGCCAGGCTGAACTGGTTTTGGGGTGCAAAATCAGGGTGGATCCCGAGGACCCTCCTAAGTTCAATTAGTGAATGTCATCCAGTCTGCAGGGAGAAGAATGAACCTAGCCTTCAGCCTTTGCGGAAGGCCTCCACAAGCATTATGTCGCCTTGTGAGATTACTTGCTACAGACAGATAGAGCTGCTTTTTACACCTATGGAGCTCATCCATTAGGTAGTTGAACCAAATCCTCAGCTCAATGTGGAAAGCCTTTAGGGCTTTCCGATGGCTATTCATTCCTTCTGTGGCCCTAGACCAGCATTTCCCAATTGGTGTGCCGCAGCACACTGGTGTGCCATCGAGCACATCCAGGTATGCTGCAGTGTTTTGGGCTAGAGCCACCCCCCCCCCCAATCTGCTGCTGCTGTGGGCAGCCAGACAGATGCGGGGGGGGGGGGGGGGTGGCTCTAGCCAGTGATTCAAATGTTGTGCCACCTGCTTCCCACCACTCACTATCCCCCTTGCCCCTCCAGCCTGTGGCATTCAGCTGCTCACCGCCCAATCCCCACCCTGTCCCTACCCTCCCGCTCCGCAGCATTTGGCTGTTCGCCACTCCCCTCCACCCCACCTCCCCGGTCTGGGGCATTTGGTTGCTCGCTATGCCCTTCCCCCACTCCCTGCTCAGCCAGTGTGCCATGGGGTGGGTGAGGCCATGTAAGTGTGCTCCAGGGTGAAAAAGGTTGGGAAATGCTGCCCTAGACCAGTGATTCTCAACTAGGGCGCCCTGCAACATTGTCACTGTTAGGCATTCAAATAGGGTTCACAAGATAAACCAAGATAAATTTCAAATAGAAATTTTTGTTGAAAACATTCTGACTAGTTGTGGGCTTTCAGAGTTCTTTGAATGGAAAGAATTGCTCTGTGGTCAAAAAACAAGCACAAACTAAGAGCTGGGATTTTCTGAGGGGTGACTTGAGTGGTAGGTGGCTTTTCTAATTTGTCCAATGGAAGGGCACTGCCCTTTCATCTGCAGTTATGGTATGGGTCCATGAAATACTTCTCCTTATAGCAGGCAGAAGAAAGGACCATGAACCACTAGAAAGTTGATCAGCTGGCTTTCATAGAACACCCCAGCAATCACCCACAGTTATGGGAGATAAACAAAAAAATCAGGGACAGAGGCTGTACAGGAAGGGAATCTCTTCCTGCATATTTCTTCCTGCCACTTCCATAAGTAGCTCTATAGATGTTCCCTGGGGGTACCTATCAGTTGCTCTGAAACCTCCTGACTCACCATCTAGTGCTGCTGTGGAAAAGATTCAGGGAAGACTCTTGTTGGTTAGGCTGTATTGGTAGCCATGTTGGTCTGAGACAAAAAAGAAATGCAAAACTCTCAAACTCTTGGTTCAGAGATGATACCTTTTTATTAGACCAACTAAGAACTTGCAAAAATACCTTTTCCTTAGTTTTTAGTTTTTTATTAGTTGGTCTAATAAAAGATCATCTCTGAACCAAGGGTTCTAGAGTTTTGCATTTCTTTTTTTGTCTCAGACCAACACAGCTACCAAATACATCCCTGAAACATGGACAATGTTGAATTTTAGTCAGTTTTGGAGTTAAACTTCATTGCTGAACAACAAGAAAGACTTCTACCTTTCTGCTATCTGACAGCACCAGGGTAGGAATCTTACCTTATCTGCATATCAAAGAGCAACTCACAAAGACACTCTCATGGACCTAGAGGAACAGACTTCTACCTTCAGCTTCCTCTGTGCAAAATGAAGTTTATTTTCTACCTATGGGGACTTTTTACCGTCTTTAATTTTCCCTGAGCCTGAGGAAGACCATGTGAGCCCAAAGTTTGCAGAAAAAGATTTTTTTTTTGCAATTTCTTATTGGTCTAATAAAAGGTATCATCTCTGAATCAAATGTTCTACAGTTTTGCATTTCTTGATGGTTAGGCCAGCATTTCTTATGTCTCCTCTTATTGTTACCTTCTAATTGCCTTCGTTACCTACCCATCTTCTCATCACTGAATCAGCATTTGGAAAATCTGGCCAGCTGCTACTGCTGCAGAGGTCTAAAGGCACTATCATGTCAGTGGCATCTGGGTTCTGTGGGTTGTGTAAGAGGTTGATGGTGCATTGCCTGGAGCTGCGTTGTCTCCCTGTTGAGAGAGGTGATTTTTCAAAGGACAAAATACTACTGTCACGCCTTTGATGTTATGGGAGATAGATGCTGAAAACACTCTAGGGAGACAAAGGGGTTTGTTACAGACTCAAGACACTGACTAATCTTCGCAGGGCTCTACCATTCCCATACCCTGCCCTAACCACATCAGATGTTCTAGGTGTGTTGTTACTCCCTCTGCCTATGCTCCAGTCTCAGTCTTAAGGACCCCTGGCTGGAGTCTCTCTCTTATTTTGGCTGCTTGCCCCATTCTTCCCTGCATGGGTCCCAAGATAGCTATTCCTTACTTCTGATCCCACCCTTATTTTCAGGGCTTCACTCCCTCCTGAGGAATAATCTTTTCTGTACTTTTGTCTTCTTCCAGATTCTCAGAGCGGTTACCTTCACCCCCCAGGACTGGACTCACAGACCAAGCAGCTTCCTCCATTCCTGTGCTGGTTCTCCCCATCTAGGCAAACTCTTTGCCGGTCTTCACCAGGTAAGTTGGGGGACCAGAGCTCTCCCTTGAGCTCTGGGGTCAGTTCTCTCCCTCTCTTCTTACTGGTCTCCTTTTCCTCTCTCCTTCTCTTCATCTGACCCCTGAACACCTCCTTGGCATGCCTTAAATCTTCCCTTTTTTTGCCCAGCTGGATCTACTGTGGTAGCCTCCCATTCACTGCCTACCTGACCCAGCTGTTCCCTCTTTCTCTCCTTGGTGCAGTTTTCTTTTTGCCTCTTTGGCTGTGCCACTTTCCTCTTTCTGGGCTTGAATCACTTGCTGTGGTTTCTCCTGTCTCTTGGGGTAAGTTCGTCTTCTTTGTTTCCTCCCTGGCGTTCCTGTGGCAGGGTGTTTTAGGCACCCTGTCACAGGTTGTATAAGCAGGGTAGATAAGGGGTATATTCAAGTGCTGACAGGGGACAAGGGAGGCAAGAAGGGTCCATAGGCTTTGAGTGACAGGAAAGTCCTGTCTGGGTGATCATTTGCATTGGTCTAAAGAATATCACCCAAAGCCTTTTCTGGTTGTGTGTAAATAAGACCACAAGCTACAAGACAGCTAAGAACAGGACATGTGGCAGCAGCTCTGGAGGAAAGTGCTTTTTGTATTTACTGGGCATCCTGAAGAATTAGGCTTGTCCTACTCTGAGCCAAGCAGTCTGGCTGCCTTGCTACATTGATTTGAGAAACCCATGGGAGTGGGGGGAGGCAGTTACAGATGGTGTTTGCATGTTATCACCTTGCAGCCTCTCTACAGCTCAGTGCCTGTTACAGTTTCCCCCTCTGCCAAACCCAGGTAGATGAGTCAGTTATGGCCACTTTTGCTGGAACTTGCCATCTCTAGCTGTATCTTTAGAGACTTATGCTTAGCTGATGAGGTTCCCTGCTTCAGTCCCTAGCACTGGGTCCCAGATATATTTGGAGTGCAGCTTCCAAGTCTCTGACTTGTATCAGAGACTTGGAAGACTAAGCCATATTCTGCACTGGTTTATGTCTCAATAAACTGTGCTGAAGTCCCTGGGACAGAAGAATGAAACCTGAAATAAGGGTCAGCGCACAGGAGTCAATGCACATGGCAGGGAACAAAATCTTCATCACCTAGCCTCGGTAATGTGATCTGAAGGCAAAAACCTTCTTGTCATAGAGTCCGTAACCATTGACTTGATCACTGTTACACACACACACACACACACACACACACACACACACACACACACACACACACACACACACACACACACACACACACACACACGAAGATTTTAGACTTAAATCTTGTTTCAAAGTCTCTGTGTCCTGCCCCCTGGCTAGATCTCAGGAGCACGTAGACTTAACCCATTGCTACCTGTCTAATTCCCAGGATAGCTGAGTCATAGTTTCATAGTTGGTAGAATCAGAAGGGACCTAAGCAGATTATCAAGTCTGCCCCCCTGCCATGGCCAGGAAAAAGTACTGGGGTCAAACGACCCTGGTTAGGTGATTGTCTAGCCTCCTTTTGAAGACCCCCAGGGTAGGAGCGAGGACCACTTCCCTTGGAAGTAGGTTCCAGATCCTAGCCGCCCTGACAGTGAAGTAGCGCCTCCTGATGTCTAACCTGAATCTACTGTCAGTCAACTTATGGCCATTATTCCTTGTTACTCCCGGTAGTGCTTGGGGGAACAGGGACTCTCCCATTGCCTGCTGGTCCCCCTTGGCCAGTTTATAGATGGCCACCAGATCCCCTCTCAGCCTTCTCTTGTGGAGGCTGAACAGATTCAGGTCCCATAGCCTCTCCTCCTAGGGCCTGCCCTGCTGCCCCCTGATCATGCAAGTGGCCCTCCTCTGGACCCTCTCCATGTTGTCCATATTCCTCCTGAAGTGCGGTGCCCAGAACTGGATGCAGTACTCCAACTGCGGCCTGACCAATGTCGCATAGAGAGGGAGGATCACCTCCTTGGACCTGCTTGTGATGCATCTATGGATGCATGACAAGGTACGGTTAGCCTTCCTGACCGCATCCCCACATTGTCGGCCCATATTCATCTTGGAGTCAATAATGACTCTAAGATCCTTTTCTGCCTCTGTGCTGATGAGAAGGGAGTTCCCCAGCCTGTAGGTATGCTGCTGGTTCTTCCTCTCCAGGTGCATACTTGTCATGGCTCTCCTCAATCTATGGCCTAAAGGGATTGTTACTGCAGGAAGGCTCAGAATACAAACTAAGGTTCAGTGGTAGGGCTGATTCAAAGGATCCAATTCATTTTAACAGCTGTTTTTTGTCAATGGAGTTTTTCAGTTTCCCACAAAATGTATTGAGTTTTCCATGGAAACCAGAACTACCCTCCCCTCCAAAATCATTAGTAAATATCATTGCTTTTTTAGAAATCAAATACAGAACATTTGTACAAAGAAAATTGCAATGCCCATTTTTTTTAATGAAAACTGAGAAAATTGACACTAAGCTGAAAATGTCCATCTTGGCTCAAAATTCAGTTTAATTTTTCATCAAAAAATATTTCAATGAAAAGAACTGGGTCAGTTCTACTCAACCCAATCTAGGCTCACTGCCTCTTATTGTAATCACCAAGTTCACCTGATAGTAGTTAGGTGGGTAGGTTATTAGGCTCTGGACGCAGCACTACTGGAGAGGAGTGGAAGGAGTAAGGAAAGCTGTTCTTCTTGCCCCTACCATGCCTGTAGGGTGACCATTGTCCTTGGCAGCTGCTGCTTTTCTGCACCTGCTAACTGCTCACTGACAGCCTGTCCCTTCCCCGGCAGGGGAATTCATTGAATTTCTTTAGTAATTATGAGGCTCACAATATGATAGAATTCCAGATCCGGAGACAGGGAAAGCATGCAGTCAGCAAAATTAGGATGCTTGATTTCAAAAGGTGGATTTCAAGCAACTCAAGGAGTTAATAGGCATGGTACCAACGGGAGATAGCCTGAAAGATAAAGGCACCCAGGAGGGCTGGGAGCATCTAAAACCCATCAAGAAACTTCTGACATGATAGAAGCAGAGGACAAATAACAAGAGGCCAATGTAGCTGCACAAGGAGCTTCTAGAATGCCTCAAATGCAAAAGGAAATATACAGGCAAAGAAAAAATGGGCAGGTCACCAAGGAAGCATACCAGGAAAAAGCAAGAACCTGCAGAGACAAAATCAGGAAGGCAAAGATAATGAATGACCTGCACCTGGCAAAAGAGGTTAATGACAACAAGAAGAGGTTCTATAAATATATTGGCCAGAAAAGAAAGACCAAGGAAGCTGTGCGTCCTCTGTTAAAACAGCCAAGGGAGACTCTTAACAGAGGATGCAAAGAAAGTGGATATTCAACAGCTACTTTGCTTCAGTTTTCACAAAAAAAAATAATAAGCTGCAGCCAGACACCTAATAAGGATTTTTTGGTTCAGGAACAGGACAAGCTGAGAAATGAGATATCAAAAGCTCTCTGACTATTGCTTTTGTTGAGTCTGAATGAATTCAAGTCAGTAGTATGAACTTCACCTCAAGGTATGAAGGAACTGGCAGAGAAAATCTTGGAGTCCTTGGCAATAATGTTTATGAAACTGTGGAAGAGGGAAGAAGTACCAGAGAACTGGAAAAGGGCTAGTGTAGTGCCCTCCTTTAAAAAAGGCAAAAAGGAGGATCCAGGGAACTGGGGACATAGGTATAACTGTGCCTATGTTCTTCGGTAGCTATTTCCCATGCTCCTGGCCTTGCTGGTTGCCACATGATGCTGAGAGGCAATTCCCCCACCCATACCCCTACTGTTCCATGTATCAGGGTTGTTGGGGGGGGGGGGGGGGGGTTTGTGGGGAGGGGTTGCCTGACCTTTGTTATCCACATATATTGTTCCTTAGGAGGTGTTAGGTGTTGACTGCAGCCAAAAATGTGGACTGAGACATGTCAGTGCTCCTGCTGGGACAAACCCTGAGGCTCCTAGCTGGAGAATCTTTCCCCTCTGCTCAAGGGCATTAGTCTGTACCAATTTGACCATTGGTACAGACTAATGGAAGAGGTTTTTGCGAGACTCTGTAGTGGGAGCATGGCCCTATCTTAGGGATCTCATGAGCATATATTAACAAACTTTGAAGCAGTGGGACATTGACTGCTGTGGTCCCCCTACTTTACTATGTCAGGTTAGGGTGTTATGTCAAGGTTGACAGTGTACTTAAGCTTACAGTTTACACAATGGGTTTTGTAGCAGGCTTACCTTTCAGAGCTTGGGTTGAATCCCAGGATTGAGATGTGGCCAGCCTGGAGAGGGTTCAGAGGAGGGCCACCCACTTGGTGAGAAGGCAGCAGGACAGGCCCTAGGAGGAGAGACTGAGGGACCTGAACCCGTTCAGCCTCAGCAAAAGGAGGCTGAGAGGGGATCTTGTGGCTGCCTACAAACTCATCAGGGGAGATCAACACCAAATAGGTAGAGCCCTTTCTTCCCAGCACCACCTGGGGTGACAAGGAAAAACGGTAATAAGCTAATGGAGAATAGGTTTGGTTAGAGATCAGAAGGCAATTTTTTACAATTAGGGTGGCCAAAATCTGGAACCAGCTTCCCAGGGAAGTGGTCCTTGCCCCTACCTTGGGCAAATTCAAGAGGAGGTTGGATGATCACTTGTCTGGGGTCTTGTGAATCCAGCATTCATTCCTGCCTGTGGCAGGGGGTCAGGCTAGATGATCTGTTCGGGTCACTCCTGTTAAGGTCCCTCCTGACCCTAGCTACTATGAAACTATGAGATCCTGCTGTTTCGATGGGTGGATCCCATCCACCAATCAGGAGACAGCAAGAGAAATAACATCACACCCCTTTTCTGAGGGCGGGGGGGAAGAGCTCTCTTGGACCTGATTGAAGACTGTAAACTGTTGGGTCTGGAAGACTTCAGGGGTGGAGCCCTGGAGCATATAAAAGGAGCTGCATGCCTAGCGGAGTTGCATTAAGGACTGAGAAGAGAAGGGTTTAGAAGAGCTGAGGAGAGCTGCTCAGCAGGGCAAAGCAATAGCCCAGGAAGAGCCCCTGAAGATTTCTATCAGCGGGGAGTGGGGAATGGCTCCAGGGGTTAGGTTCTCAGTGCGCAGCACAGCACACGGTGTCCAGCCCTCTGTGAAGAGAAAGGATGTCTATCCTGGGAGCTGCGTGAAGCGGCTCACGTCTGCAACTTCTGGTGTGCAGCCAGAGACACGGTGTACAGGCTGGTGCACGGAGCAGGATCTTTAGAGCCCCTGGGGCGGTTCAGGTCCTCAACCCCCAGAACGAGGCTGGGAGCTGGGTGCAGGAGGTGCTACACGGAGGGTGAGAGGCCCTGGGAGCTGCTTGAGGTGGCTCGGGTCTACAGCTGCTGACACGGGGCAGCAGCTCAGAGCAGACAACACAGCCCAGAGGGTCCAGGAACAGATCAAGCCCTGGCTGTCCAGGCCTCCAACCCCTAGCATAAGGCGAAGCGCCCACTACACACAGCAGAGCCTGTGGGCCTAAGCCAGGATGGTGGAAGCAGAGTCAGGCAGCAGAAAAACCCGGCAGGGACACAACTTGACCTGGAGAACAAGAGGCAATCCTCCAGGACTGTGGAGTAGTAGTAAGTTACCCTGGAGAGAGGGTCCCCACAGGGGAGCCCTGCCCCCCCCCCACTGGGTGTGGTATGTCTGTAGATATAGATATATTATAGGGTTTATTGTTTTGTAAACTTGTACGTAGATTTTATTTATATATATATAATATAGTGTGTGTGTGTGTGTGTGTATGTATATATATATATATAATGTCCTTACCCTTTAATGGTTTTGTTGTGATAATAAATCTGTATATAGTTAAGTAATTGATTGACTGGATCTGACTCTATAGGGGACAGAGGTGGCCACTGGGTTGTTGCGTCTCTCCACAGCACACTGCTCTGCCAATAATTCCCTCAGTTGGACAGGGAAGTACAAACCCATGTACACCCAGGCTACAGTTTGTAAGGGATGGTTCGGATAGAGGTGTTTCTGCCTCAGGCTGGGGGTTGGACTAGATTACTTCTTGAGGTCCCTTCTAGCTCTACTTCTCTCTGGATCATAGTGTGTTCCCTGCTTCCAGAGCTGCACCCCCTGCAATCTCCAGGGATCCTATAGATTGCTAAGGGCATGTCTCTGCAAGCAGGGAGTCCCAACTTCCACTGCTTTCTGAGATGCGCTCCATAGATCCCACGTGCATGTCTCTAGAGGTGGGGGAAGCCAGCATTCCTTGTTGGCACAGACCACCCCTGGCAATATTAGGGGTGAGTCTCTGGAAGCAGGGAAATCTGGGCAGGCACCCCTGGGGCTTGCAGGGCCTGATCCTGCACAGGAATTCCTATGGTCTCCCATTTTCCATTTGTGTTTGTGCAATCGGAATTTCCCCCCACTTTAAAAGTCTTTTCGGCACTTTTAGTTAACCTGCTCAGAGAGGTTTTATTTCTCATGGCCCTTGTTTAGCACACCTGATTGTGTTGTGCACACACCAAGCATCTCAAAGCGTCTCAAAGACTTGTAATTGCTTTCCTTTGCTAGGAGGTGGTGCTGTACTTTTTCTTTAGCCAGTACCTGGCTGTGAATTTATTTTATGTGTTATCCTTAACCCCTGCCTCCCACTGCTCAGCTGGCCAGGTCCTGGTTTGAGTGAGGTGCGGCTTTCAAAATATATTATTTTAAATATACACGGGTATAAAAATGGCTAAGCAAGAGCAAACCGGTGGTGTGCAACAAGTGGTAGTTAATTACCTCTTGGTAACCTTTTTGTCACCTGTAATGTATGTGCTCCGTGTGTACCCACTGCCCACACCCCCTGCCTGCTGTGCCCACAGAGCTCATCACTGCCCAGCACTGCAGCATCAAGAGAATGGTAATTTTGAGTTTGCTACCACTACCCTAAGACTTCCTTGAACATTTTTCTTTCCAAACCTTCCTATTTCAAACATTCCCATTCCACAACCACAGAGAATAGTTCAGGTGGACGCTGCCCGTCAGATGCGCCATTTAACATATCCACCAGGCCCCACCCAGTTTTATGTCTCCTTTCTTCCCCCTCTCTCCAAACAATGCATTAAGCCCTCCAACTAATGAAGGATAGAAAAAAGAAAAACAAAGAACGATAGTGTTTATTAGATTTTGTATAGGTATTTTGTATAGATAGAGTTTTATAGATAGAGAGATGTTTTGTATAGATATAGTTTTATAGATAGACATATAGAGATATTTTGTATAGAGATAGCTTTAATATTTAATATTATTATGTAAATTAATTACCTTACTTTAATTGAGAGAGAGAGTCCAGAGGAGAGCCACGCGCATGATCAGAGGTCAGGAAAACAGATATTACGGTGACAGGCTGAGAGCCATGGGACTCTTTAGCCTGGAAAAACGCAGGCTCAGGGGTGATCTGATGGCCACCTATAAGTTTATCAGGGGTGACCACCAGGATCTGGGGGAACGTCTGTTCACCAGAGCGCCCCAAGGAATGACGAGGTCGAACGGTCACAAACTCCTGCAAGACCGTTTCAGGCTGGACATAAGAAAGAATTTCTTTACTGTCCGAGCTCCCAAGGTCTGGAACAGTCTGCCAGCGGAGATGGTTCAAGCACCTACATTGAACACCTTCAAGAGTAAATTGGATGCTTATCTTGCTGGGATCCTATGACCCCAGCTGACTTCCTGCCCTTTGGGCAGGGGGCTGGACTCGATGATCTCCCGAGGTCCCTTCCAGCCCTAATGTCTATGAAATTATTATTTATTATTTAAGTAGTTTTACTTAGTTTGTCTTGTTTTTTTTCCAAAAAAAAAAAAAACCCCACAGTTTTTTCTGTTCATAAAGTTTTGTATTTCTTTTGTCTATGCCTATGAAATAAAACATGACACACATATATAGATTGGCATGGCTAATTGGTCCTGTATGGGTTGGGTCGGCAGACCTGATGACTGCACCCATCTCAGCCAGCGTGGGGGTGCTTTGCTTGGGTGGGCCCATTTATGGAGTCATGGCATTATTGGAAAGAGTTGCAGGGTAGGCTGTTATTGGAGATTCAATGCTTGTCTTCACCCCTCACCCCCCCAGCCCAATGTTCAGTGATCCTGGCAAGCCTGTGGGTGAAGCCAGCATCCTCCAACACCTCTCCCACCCCCAGCCACAGCAGCAGGCAGGCAAGAAGGCATGCATAAACCCTTATTGAGGGCAGTTAGCAACTCTTTCTTGCATTATAATGCATGGTCCCCCCAGTACCTGGAACATCTTCAAACTGTTTTTCCTGCCCATCCCTCCCTCCCTCCCTCCATCTCTCCCCTTGCTTCCACACCACAGCTGACTGCAGGGAGTCAGGAAGTGAAGGTAATGGCAGAGCAACCTATTACGAGATGCTCAGCTGTTCTGGTCCTGCCAGCACTGGTGGTAGTGTATGTGCTGTCCCCCACCATGTTTTTGTTCCATACAGCACCAGCGCCCCTTGCCCACCGCTGTTGTGCCCAACATGATGTTCAGCATGGAGCACAGCAGCATCTCCAGAATGGTAAGTTTGCAGCAGAGTGTGGTAGTCCTGTTTCTTATAATTCCCATTGCAGAACCACGATGATTAGTCAAGGTGGATGCTGCCTGCCAGACCATCTCCCCAGACTATGAAGCACCCCTGGTGAAGTATAGGTATAACAGGGAACCCTAGCTCTGTTACCAGAAAGCAGGCTGGTCCCTTTAAGGCCATAACTTTCCAGGCTCTGCCTGCTGGTAGGGTAGGGGTTAAAAGCTGAACCTTGCCAGCTAGGTCAGGTGGACAGCAGCCAGGAGGGAAGGAGTTTATGCATAAGAGCTCCACAGAGGTGCATGGCAGCCTGTCTAGCTGCCATAGGGGGAATTCCCGATGACTCCCAGAAAAGCTGCAGCAGCCCCACAAGGTGGAGCATAACAGGTTGTGGGAAGCAGGCAGAAACATCGCCTGGCTGCAAGGCTGTATGCAACACCTTGGAGGTGAGGGCAGAAGCCTAAGTGAATGATTTGGAGGCTCCTGGTCCTGGGCATGACCTAAAACTGCACCCTGCCAGGAGTGGGTGGCCTGGTGGGGCTCCCAGTGGCGCGGGAGCCCCCAGGAAATATCAGGCCAGTTGCCACCCTGGTGAAAGGTGGGTCAGGGTGCCTTAACCCCTAGTCTCCACAATAGGTTGGTACAAGGGGGCCAGGCACAGCTATGGCCACCCATGCCCAAGGAGGGTATAAGACCCAGACGGGGCCATGCACAGCTATGACCGCCTCAGCCCACACCGGGGAGGGAAGCCCCATAGCCCTGATGAGGGGGTGGACATGAGCCCCAGTGAGAGGGTGGCCCCGGTGAGGGGGTGGACATGAGGAGTCCCGGTGAGGCAGAAGACCCAATAACTCGGTATCCAGGGGGCTCAGAGTGAAAGGGGGCCAGAAGGCCTGGCTCCATGGTGAAAGCAAAAGGAGGGCCATGGGCCCAGAGAGGATTAAGGAGCTAAAGCCTCGAAGTCAAACCCTACCTGGTGGGTTTAGATTGGTAGGCCTAGCCAGAGAAAAATGGGGGACAAAGCCTGTGGTGGCTGAGAACCCCAACATAGAAGTACAATATCTCTGCATATACATACACAGGCAGATTGCATTTCAGGAGTGGGTGGGGTCAGTCAGTTGGAAGAAGTGCTGGCTGCTCCTGCCCTTCTCAGCCTGGGGATCCTTTGCATGTATGCAAGGTAGTTTCATAAATGACAGAAGGTCACTTGAATCATTCACTGTTAACAATTATTTATAAAGTGGGGCATTTATGGAGTCATGGCATTACTGGAAAGATGCTTCAATGCTTTCTTTGCCCACAATCGCTAAACCAGTGTTACCTTGTTGTAAGCAATAGTCATCCTATCATCCCGCACCCCATCCGCCCATCCACCCCAGAGCTGGACAGACAAAAAGAAAAAGCAGCAAGCAGCAATACTTGACCAGGCATGCATGCAGGGAGTTTGAATGAGGGCAACTCTTCTGTGTAATGGTTGGCTTTTGTTTTTCCCATCGCCCACCTCCAAAACACTCTCCTCAATCAGTCAGTCAAAACACCATTCCCTCCCCAATCAATCAAGCAAGCAAGCAGGAGCAAGTAGAAATCAACATTTTTTCTATCTGCTCTTTATTTTTTCACAATAAAATGAAATGCTTTCTATTTGGATTGGGATATCACAATACAGCTGAAACAGTATAGACATTTTTGTTTAATATTGATCAATATTGATCAGTATTACTATCAAGTGTGTAGTACCATAAGTATGTGTACATGCGCATGTGCACACGTGTGCACAAGAGTAGGCTGGGAATTTTCCCCCACCAAAAGTAGGGTCATATTTTGGCCCCAGCCCTGGGGCAACAGGCAGGGAGGGAGAGGCCACAGTGCAGGATGCAACAAGGGGATGCTTGGGCCAAAGCCTGTTCAGAGTGTGCATGCATGACTTGTGAGGGGTGAGACACCGCTTACACTTTATGGTAACGTGATAACATGGTTTGTTTATTGTAATGAAAACAATATTGTAAGCATTTGGTTACTTGGTCTTCCTTGCCTCTCCCCCACCATCACCCTGAACTGGCCCTGGCTCCCTGAACTGGAGTGGTGGCTGCCTCATCTCGGTGACAGTGTTACAGCCCTCCCCTGGCTCAAGTGCATTTTGGGGAGCAGGCTGCTGTATTGGCTACCTCCTGGACAGAGGCAAGCTGAAGGGAGCTACTTTTGCCTTTCTGTACTCACTTGTTAAAGCAGAAATTTGGCTGGGACCTGCTTTGATGTGTGAATTTCACCATTTTGTCCAGGACATCATATATGAAGTCATATGACCTCTGGGACTCCGTGGCCATCTCTACCAAGTTCACATTTTTGTCCATGTTCTTCAAGATGGCATCATCTGAACACATGGACATGCAGAGTTTGCCCCTCCAGGCCTCCTTGTGTGACAGTCTGGCTCGTGCTGACTTTGTCAAAGCTTCCATTGAGGTTTCTCGGGAGTGTCACTGCTTCTGATACATATCCTTGCATCCACCTCCAAAACAGCATGGTGACTCACCACCAACCATACATGAATATAACCCCCCTCTACCCCACCAGCCCTCAAAGCACAACTGGCATGAACCCGAACAGTGCAGTGCCTGGCAGTGGCAAGAGGCACATTACAAGACACTTACAAGTCACTGGTCATGCATCTTGGGAATACAAAATGATGATTGAGTTCTAGGAAGAGGAACCACGTCAGCCGCTTTGGTTTCTCCCCCCTCCTCCTCCTCTAGTTGATCTATGCTACTCCCTGGAGTCAAGGGGGACACTGGTACCTGTCCTGTTTCTGGGGTATGTAGTGGCAGCCTGTGAGCTCCACAACATTAGTGAGACCCACGGAGGTTTTCAGGGAGTTGTGGGCTGAAGAAGCACAATAGGTAGCGGCCAGACAGAGACACGGATGGGCAACAGCACAGGGACCAAGGAGAGATCAACAAGGAGAAGCTGGTCGAGCGGCACTTGTTTGTGACTCCCCGGTATCACATATTGCTGACAGCAACTAGCAGTGCCCTTTCTTTTCAGTATAATAAATTCTTTTAAAATTTGCAACTAAACATTTGTGTCTGTCTTCAAGGGTGTGCAGTGTAGTGGAGGGGAGAGGGTTGGGGGGTGGAGGGTAGGATGAGGAGGGCGGGGGGCTCATTACAGACAGTAGAGAGTTGCTGCTTGGAGGCTGGCAATGGTTTGGGGGTGGGGGGAAGGCTCATTACATACCAGTACTTACTGTCCCATGGGTGGAAGGGTTAAGTATGTTGTCCGGGGTCGGGGAGAGGGCATCTGGCAGCACGCATGGGGAACAGGTGGCGGGGGTGGGGAGTGAACAGTCTGAAGTCCACCTTAGGATTATGACTGCTGGGGAGAGTATATTCCACCCAAAGCTCAACAGCAACCTTATTTAAATTCCTTTGTATTTATGCACCCACCACTTTTTTTTTAATAAGGTTTTGTAAATTTTGTAATAATGTTTTGTCATATTTTTTTTAACTACTTATGTGTGGCATGTTTTATTTCTTCATTTCTTCTTTCTTCATGGGGTTGGTTTGGAGAGGTAATGCATGACTGCACCCACCAGTGATGCAGTCTGGTGATGCTTTCTTTTGATGCAAATGTTTGCTCATAGCTTCACAAAAGAAAGGAGGCAGTCAGTCACAGGAGTCAGTGTCTTTCAACAACCCATTATTGTCTTTATTTGGTTTTCTTTTCAATAGAAAAAATAGGAGTGAGTTACATATGTACTTACAGTTGTATTACGTGGTTTACTTTTGGGTAACATGGTTTACATGAGTTACTAAAAAATTATCTCCCTGGTGAGATGGAGTATTCAAGCCCTGCCTGATACAGAATTACCTGGCTTCAAATATGAGGAATGTGCTTCTTGTCAGTGCAGCGAGTAAGCAAGCAACAGTGTGTGCGTGTGTGATCCATGAGGCAGGGACAGAAGAGTGCCCAAGCAGAAGCAAGTACAAATCAGCATTTTTTCTTTCTGTTCTTTATTTTTTTTCACAATAAATTGAAATGCAATCTATTTTGATTGGGAAATCACAAACAGTATAGAGATTTTTGTTTTAATAAACAATGCTGTTGGTAGTCCAGCAGTGAATAGTAATGATGATGATGATAATAATGATTAGGTATAGGTATTTCATATTCAATATTTAACATGCCCATGCACAATTTTTTCTGAATAAAGACATTACAGCCATTGCAAGCAAATAGAGTTCAGCCGAGAAACATGCATTGTGCTAAGAGACCCCATTTATAACATGCTGAAATGTTCACAGCTCAAATGTTCCCCATAATATCCCTTAATATTTCTCTTAGTAGAACTACTATCAAGTGACTGTTGCTGTATTAGCGTGTATGCATAAATGTGTGTATGTATGCATGCATGTATATTGACCTAGGGATAGAGAAAGAAAAATGTTTCCCCAGCCAGAAGCCAGGTGGTAACAGGGCCCAGGCACCAGGTTATGGAGGAAATTGTAATTCCCTTACATAAGGTAATTTTTTAATTGCTGCTGGCCACAAAACTTAGGGAGGGAGGGAGCCCCCCTTCCTGGTTACTGGTCATGTCCCAGCTAGGGATGTATGGAGGGAATGTTTCCTGCCACAAGACAGGTGAGACGGGGAATAAGGCCCCAGCCAGGCAGACATGGGGCAAAAGGGACCTCGGGAAGGAATGTTCCCTGCTACAAGATGGATGAGATGGGCAATAAGGCCCCAACAAGGCAGGCATGGGGTAACAGGGACCATGGGATGGAGTGTTCCCCACTACAAGATGGGCAAGATGGGTGATAAGGCCCCAGGACCTCGGAAATTTGAGGAGGCTTTGCTCATTAGCAAACATGGCCAGCAACCAGGAGGGTAATCAAGAGGGCCCCAGCCATGGGGTAACAGGGACCAGGGGAGGGGATTTTTTTTTTTTTATTAGTATAGATATTTCTACTGGTATGAGATGGGTCTGCACAACTTGTGCAATTCTTACCAGACTTGTGCTGATGCTTGGGCCAATGCCTGTGAAGAAAGCCTCTGCAATTCAGAGAAAAAACTCAGAGAGACAGAAGAGAAGCCTCAGCAGTATTTGTGCCCAGCACCAATTCAAAAATTACAATGTATAAGGGAGGGTGGTGATAAGACCCCAGAGTGTGACAGGGAGGGAATTTTCCCCCAGCCAGAATTTTATGGGACATGGCCAGTAACCAGGAAGGGGGAGGGCAGTCATGGGGATAGAGGGACGGAGGGAGGGAATTTTCCCCCCACCAGAAGCCTCAGCCACAGGAATAGAGGGACCTAGGGAGGGGTTGAAGGGCTTGGTCATTAGCAGAGAAATGGCCAGTAACCAGGAGGCCACAACGTACCTGGGGAACATTTCTGCTATATGTATGCCAACCAGCCAGGAGTTGCTGAGCAAGCCCCCAGCCATGAGGAAAGCAGAGCACCCAGAGCATTCCCTAAGCAGTCAGAGTAAAGTGTGTGAAATGAGGTGCCAGTCATGGGTGCAACGGAGATAGAGAGAGACCCATGGGGAGAAAGATCCTGTATTTACTTATGTACATATTCACGTACTTACATATTTACTTATTATTACTTATGGATTACTATGTATGTATGTATGTCTGCGGCTGTGTGCACACATGTGTGTGCCCCATGCAGCAGGGAGGAAGAGTGCCCAGGCAGCAGAAATTAAGAGCAGGGAATAGGGACTGAGGCCCTGGAACAGATTTACCTGGCTTCAGACCTGAGGAATGTGCTTCTTGTCAGTGCAGTGTGTGAGTGTATGCTAAGTGTACATGTGCATGTGTGTGTGCCATGCAGCAGGGAGAGAAGAGTGCCCAGGCAGCAGGGATTCAGAGCCCTGACTTTTTTCATCTTTGTCATTGGTAGTAAAGTGGTGGTGCACGGGAAGGATTGATAGGGGGTGATCTCATTTTTATTCCCCCAAGAGGAAGAAACTACACAGCAGTCAGAAAATTCAGAGAAAATGACTGCTAAGTCCAAATATTCTTTCCCCCAGTGGAAGAGAGAGAGAGAGAGAGAGAGAGAGAGAGAGAGAGAGAGAGAGAGAGAGAGAGAGAGAGTGTGTGTGTGTGTGTGTGTGTGTGTGTGTGTCCTGTGCAGCAGGGAGAGAAGAGTGCCCAGGCAGCAGGGATTTAGAGCCCTGACTTTTTTTCATCTTTGCCATTGGTAGTAAAGTGGTTTAGCGTACCTGTAAGAGGAAGGATTGGTAGTAGGTAGCCAGTGGGGAGGGGCCAGTGGATATGTCAAATGGTGCGTCTGGCAGGCAGCATCCAGCATCCACCTGGACTATTCTCCGTGGTTCTGGAAGAGGGATGTTTGAAATAGTGAGGTTTGAAAAGAGAAATGTTCAAAGAAGTCTTAGGGTAGGTCTTAGCAAACTCAAAACATATGTGTGTTATCATAAGTCTATATAATCTATATATACTTATAATAACTTATAGTTACTATTAGTTATATTAGTTGTAATTATATATAATTATAATAACAATAAGTTATTAGTCATAACTATTATTAAAATTATATTATAAACATTATACTATATTATATAGAGTATAATTATTACATTGTACTTGCACTTAAAATAACTTATATTTATTACAAGTCTATATAGTCTACAGCAGTGGTTCTCAAACTTTTTTTTCACGGACCACTTGAAAATTGCTGAGGGTCTTGGCTGACCACTTCATAAACCTTTTTTTTGTTCTGCAAATCAAAACACACAACTCATACTTTAATATCAGTAGTGTTACCTTACAAGTAGAGATATTCTCCATTGTTCCGCAACCTTTCTGTGGACCACCTGAATGGAGCTTGCAGACCACAGTTTGAGAACTTCTGGTCTACAGTATACAGTCTATATAAATTTACAGAATGAGGCTATATACAGTATAAATCTATATATGAGTCTATGTAATAAAAGTCTACTATAAGTATAAACATGCTATAGTATGTAATAGTATACTGTTTGAGACAATGCTGAATAAAGTCTCTCTCAGGCTCTTCCACTTCCTCATCTTCTTTTCCTACTCTGGAAAGATTGTGCAGCTAGCAAAGGAATGGTACCTAAAAATTGGAGGAAGGGAACATAAGAATGCAATAATATAATAATATTACTACTAATATTACTACTAGTAATAATACTAGCAAATTGCGCATCAAGAATGATGGGCAGGGACAACAGAGGCCTGTGTCTGCCCTCCCTCACCCCCCGACTTCAGGTCAGGGCCAGAGCCTAGGTCATTTCCCCCCTCCCCTTCCCCCCACCACCCCCACCACTTTGGGGTCATGCCCCCCATCACCTTGGGGAGGGGAGGGCTGTGTTGGCAGTGGCATGACACTTCTCAAGTACCCCCTCCCACTTTGCCATGTCACCGGAGAACTCTATATAACAAAAATCTAATGTAAGTAATACATGCAACAGCATATAGTTCAGAGAATGCTGAGGGAAGTGGCCTCTTCCTCTTTAGGGAGCAGGCACCATGGAGCTACCATGAAAGCATAGAAAAAGAGGTGTAATCCAGGCAGTACTCCAAGAGGTACCCCCTCTCCAATTGAAGGGATCAAAGCAGGTGCACAAGTGCTGTGGGAGGTGTAGGGACTCTCCTTCCCCTATAAAGCAGAGCCAGACCACCAATGGGGACTTAACCATATATCTTTTAATGAGAGAACAATACTGGGAACATAACCAGTATAAACCGGGGGTATAGGGGACACTACAACACCCCAAGGGGGCAGGATTCAACAAAGGTTAGATACTTACAATCATTGACATATTCTTCCAGTTGACAATGTCGTGTCCTGCAGGGTCAGGACCTGAGGCACGATGAAGAGGTTCGTTTGCCCTTGAGGGAGGGAGTGAGATTTCTCTAGCTGCGCGTTGCGGAGTCTTCCGGTTGCAGACTAGGGTACAAGTTTTATTGGTTACAAAAAGAAAAGTTTTTATTTTACTTACACACCGATGAGTGAGACGCATAGGTGTAATGACTTGGTTAAACACTTTCTGTTCCAACCGTTTCGGCTACAAAAACTAAAGTTCTTTCTTTGCTCGCGGATCAAGAATCAGGTCGATGCACAAGGGGAGGGGTACTCCGGGACGGTCGGTGGCGGAGAAGCGGTGTTGCGGTTGGCAGGACCACGGCAGATGGGACTGATCGACTGGGTCCCAAAATAGCTTCTGCCGTTGTGCGGACTGGGCGTGGCTTTTAAAGACTTTGCCCTTCTCCTCCCCCTGTTACCTATGACGTCAGATGGTATGATGTTTTTCATCTGGTGGCATGATCGGCCCTTAAGTTTATGGCAGTGGCTAGATGTTTGACTTTGTGCTTACGGTAGCCTAAATCGGGTGGAGTACAAAACAGACAAAAGACAGGGTTAACCAAAATATAAACACAAACAGCAGAACAAACAATACCGGTTGGTGAAATATAAAAGGCACAAAATACAAAATATCAAATAAGAAGGAATATAGGGCCTAGGTACCTGGAAGGGGGAGAAAGGAGAAAAACACAATGACCCCTTTCCACTGCAACAAGAATTTCTCCCTCTTACTTCACTCACCCCAACAGGGACTTAAAGTCCAAGCTCCCACATGGTGTGCAGACACTCTACCACACAGCCACCAAAGCTGATACTGTGCCAAGCTGCTAGGGGTCTTGACCTTCCCGGAGCCCCGGCCTCACATTGAGCTGCCTGGCCTCTGGAAGAGCTGGAAGCAGAGCTGGGAACCTGTCAGGTTGCTGGAACTAGGAAGACTTTCCTGCTGGCTGCAGCCTCTGGTAGGGGATCCTGCAGGGAGCCTCTCCTGCTGGCTGCATGCCATGCTGCTTAGAGTCCAACTGCTGCTTGCAGGTCCCACTGCTTCAGGCTCTTCTGGGGAAGCTGCTCCCACCCCACTGGCCCAGCTCTTTGTAACTCCTTCCTCATGGTCCCTGACTGGTCTCCTCTGAGTTGGTGGCGCTGCCCCTTTTATCCCCCTCCAGGTGACCCAAGGAGCCAATCAAGGGACGTGGAGGGTGAGTCTCTGGGGCCTGATTGGTAAGGAAAGGGAATCCCAAGTCCTCCAATCATCTTTTACCCCTTCAAACCCCTGGGCCAAATCATTACCAGATTGGTGAGGAAAGGGAATCCCAAGCCCTCCATTCATCTTTTAATTTCAAAACCCCTGGGCTAAGTCACGGCCAGCTAGCCTGTCATAGAGGACAGGATTTTTTATTGAAAACCAACATGCACCAGCTACAAACAAAACATTCCAACAAACCCGTTTTACAATGAAGTTGAGGTGAACAGTTGACCCCCTCCACCCTCACTCACCAATGAATATATAATGGTGCTGCTTTCTTTCAAGTCGCACGTCGCAAAGCTGCACTCATCGAGGGACTCGAAGATTCCCTGCACCCCAGTTCTGAGGCCTGCGGTCTTGCCGAATGCTGTACTCCCATTTTTTTCTGCCTCTGGTGTTTAGCCATGTCGCATCCACCTCCCCTCTCTTGTTGATACTGTGAACACCCAGCGTGACCACTGTTTCCCAAATTTATAGTTGAGTGGGGCTCCCTGCCCCCCCATGGCCTCGTTTTGGTATGAAAAAAAACAGATAGTCTTGCACCAGGATGTCAAAAAGGGTGCAAAGAAGGTGGGAAAAGTGGGTATGATAGTTATGTGCATGCAAAGTTTCTGGGTTTTGTGCAAAGCTCTGAGGTTTGTGTAGGTCAGCCAGTTGCAAGCCCCAGAGGCAGAGCAGACTGGCCAGGCATCAGCCCCTGTGGGGGACTTTGCAAAGTGTCTGGTGGCTTCCCAGGGTGGATTTGTCTGCAAAATCCAGGGCGGACTTAGTATACAAAATCCAGGGTGGATTTTGCAAACTGGGAGACCAGCCTGAGCCTAGGCTGGTGCAAGTGGCAGGGTTCTGGAGTGAACATACGTACCCAGCTGCATGGTGGGGGGGAACAACTTAGCAACAGACTCCTGGTGGGGGCAGGGGGCGGGGACTGTGGAGGCTGGTTCACATGTGCCTCCTGCTGCAATTCATTAGGAAAGGCTTCGGGGGCGGGGTTGATTGGTATTTGCTCCCCCCGTAATGTCACATGGGCCTTACGTCACTCAAAAGAGTGTGTTGTTCAAACACAAATCCATCGCGCCAAATTAATCCAGGCTAAAATGTTAAAGGTGCAGTTAGTTAATGAGGACTAAACGTTGTGTCATCTACAAATGCCCCAGGCTGCAGAGTTGGCTGCTGATTGGCTGTTGATCCAGCTCCTGCTCACTCTGCTGCAATGTCTCTGTTGCATCTGCCTCAATTCCATGCCTTCACTGGGTTCCTGCTTTCCTGCTCTGCCTGATCAGTGATGAATTTAACACCTTTTGCCACTGCACTCTGCTTCCCTTCCTGCTCTTGACTTCTCTCCCCTCTGTGCTAACATCTGCTATTAGTTCCCTGACACCCTACCTTGAGTCCATCAATCTCCACAGGGTGCTGTTCATCTCTGGCCCAGGGAATGGAAAGCAGAACCTGAGGAAGGAATACTGAGGTTTTGTGGCTCTTGCTCTGCTTCATTTCCTCCTAGTCAATGCCGTCCCTCCAGAGCATGTATTTCAGTTTTATTTAGTGCTACCTCTGTGCCTACCAGAACCTCAGCGTTGACCTGGGGCTTCATCAAGCGCCCCATCCAATTGTTGGTGTCACTGTGTATAACCCTAGGTAACTCAGAGGGATGGAAGACCATGAGTGTCGATGAAGCCCCTCTGCTCTAGGCCCAGGCGAGCCAGGGCCCCCCCCCCCTTCCTGAACCTTTGTAACCCTTTCTTTGAACTTTTTGTAACCTCCTGTAATACTGGAAAAACAGGATGAGTAGCAGGCAGGCTGAAACTCCCTAAAACTGTTATCTGTGGAATGCAAGGATACCGCTTAGAGAGAGAAGGGAGGAGGGAAGGCAGGGTGGTGGAAGCCAACTAGTGGAAAACTACTGCAGAAAGTGACCAGGATATAAATATACACTGTTGCAGGGCTAGGCGCACAGGATTTGAGACCATACTGTCTCCCTGCGCCTTTTAACTTGAGCTCAAATAAACTCTGTCTACTTCTCCCCCCAGTGTGTTTATTGGCGCGATGCACACCGGGCAATGAACCCAATTGTTGCCTCCCTCGGGCACCTTGTGCCGGCAACAGTTTTTGGCGCCCAATGTGGGGCTCGAGGCTAACATTTCACCTTGCCCGGATCCCTCCTGGGGTCGATGACTTGCAGCAACAACCGACGCCCAGCGTGCACCGGTGGTTTCATCAGGGGCCTCGGCAGAGACGTGGTTTGATCAACCCCGGAGGGCACAACGGTGCAACGTGCTCAAATAGTGGAGAAGCGATCGTGGGCGACGGTGTGGAACCGGTCCCTCGGACAAGGTAGGATAAGCTCAGCAGTCTGAGCATTGCCTGTTAAGACCTGGGGAGGCCCAGTGTCTCCCTGTAGGACCTGGGGACACCCAGTGTCTCCCTGGAGTATGGGGCAGGGACAGAGTATGGTTGGCAGGGCACAGTGTACACCCTTAGAATGCATTCTGACAAATTGGAAACTGTTTAAGTCAGATCTAATGGCTAAAAATAATCTTAAAAGGTTCTGTACAGTGGAATGGCCTCAATATCAACTGGAGGATCAGGAAAGGTGGCCTCTGGAAGGGTCAATTAACTATAATACAATCCTCCAATTACTCCTGTTTTGTCAGCGGACGGGTAAGTGGAATGAACATTTGTATGTGCAAATTGTTTATGGCTTTACAAAATAAGACAGATTTTTTGCAGAAGTGTAATTTGACTCCGACAGGATCGGTAGCTGTTAGTGTTGAGTCTCAGCATTCCCCCCCAACCACTGTAATGCTAGAGTCGGCGTCCCCTTCGGCTTTAACACCTCCACCATATAAAGATCAGATGCCCCCGGTTCCAGAGATTCCTCCCTCAGTGGGATTTTACCCTTTACTTACTGAAACTGTAATAGCCTGGCCTGGGGTAGATGGGCGTGCAGCCCAGACCATGCAAGTATACACCCATGTACCTTTTAATCCAGTGGATCTGGTGGCTTTTAAGGCACAGGCTGGAGAATTTTCAACTAACCCAAGTAAGTTTATCTCTGTCTTTGAGGGATGTTTAGCTAGTTACAAGCCTGATTGGGACGATTGTAATATCCTTATGCAAACCTTATTATCTGAAGTAGAGCGAAATCAAGTTATTTCCAAAGCAAGGGAGGAAGCACAGCGGAGGCATGAAAGGGATCCCGTCAATGTTCCTGGTCCAGCAGATGTGGTTCCCCTAGCAGACCCTAGAAGGGACCCTAACAACCCTGTGGATCATACCCGTCTTACCTCTTACAAAAAAAGGAAGACTTAATGGGTATGTCTGTAGCACAAATCCTGGAGACTGCAAACAGGGCGTATACCCTCAGAAAGGAAGAAGAGGAAAAGAGACAAGTGAGAATGCTAGTAGCATCAGTACAGGCTGGAGTCAGAGAAAGGCCACAAGAAGGTGGGAGAGGCAGAGGTATAAGGGGTCGTGGGCGCGGGCGCCTTGGCCCACAAGAAAGACGCCTGGGACGGAACCAGTGTGCCTTATGCCGGCAAGAGGGACACTGGAAGAATGAATGCCCAGAGAAAGGGAGAGACTGTACTCCTGTAATGGTAGCAGAAGGACAGGAGTAGGGGTGTCAGGGGAAACAGACCACCCCACCCCCAGAACCCCGAGTAAAAATGCGGGTGGGAAATTCAGAAATTGATTTTTTTGGTAGACTCCGGGGCAGCACGGACCGTTGTAAATCAACCTCTTCAACTTCCCATAGCGGACTCTCTCACCGTGGTGAGTGCCACGGGAAAAAAGACTCAGTGCCCAGTGTATGCTCCTGCAGAATGTGGTCTGGGAGACCGGGCTCTCTCTCACAAATTGGTCTACCTTCCAGATTGCCCAACACCCCTGCTAGGACGAGACCTGCTTTGTCGATTAGGTGCATCACTGCATTTTACCCAGGATGAAATAACCCTCACATTGCCCCCTGAAAATGCATGGATAATGACCCTCGCGGTTGAACCCTCGGCTATGAACGCTCCCCCGGAGTGGAACCAGTGGGAAGACCAGGTATACCCTTTGGTGTGGGCAAGGGGGGTCCCTGGAAAGGACACACATGAAAGCCCCATTAATATCCAACTACTGCCGGAAAAAGGTCCGGTACGAATCAAGCAGTACCCAATCAAAAAGGAAGCCAAAGAGGGACTGCAAGAGACTATAGACCGTTTCCTAAAGTACGGCATACTGCGAGAGTGTCAGTCAGCCTGGAACACTCCTATCTTGCCTGTACTAAAGCCTGATGGCACATATCGACTGGTGCAGGACCTAAGGGCAGTTAACGAATGGATTAAAACTATTCATCCCCTCGTCCCAAACCCATATACCTTGCTGGCCTCCATAGGGGGGCAGTATACTCATTTCTCAGTTCTTGATTTGAAAGACGCTTTCTTTACGATTCCAGCTGACCCCCCCTCTCAGGAGATATTCTCTTTTGAATGGGAGGACAGAAAAAGGGTTAAAAAACAACTTTGTTGGACAGTATTAGCCCAGGGATTTAAGAACTCTCCTACCCTTTTCAGCCAGTCCTTAGCTAAAGACTTGGAGGAGTGGAATAATGAGCGTGAAGTCCTCTTGTTACAATATGTGGATGATTTATTAATTGCTGCTGTAGATTTAATCTCTTGCCTTAACGCCACTGTAAGCCTCCTGAACTTTATTGGACTTCGAGGATATCGAGTGGCTCGGTACCAAGCTAAGCTATTGGAGAACCCTGAAGTGACTCTGCAACCCTGCCCCTCCCTCAACCCGGCTACTCTCTTACCTGAAACGGAAGAACAAGAGCATGATTGTTTAGACATCATAGATGCACAGTACTCCAGCTGTCCAGACCTACAGGATCAGCCACTTCTGAATGCTGATTGTGAGTGGTACACTGATGGCAGTAGCATTGTTGTAGAAGGGCAAAGGAGGGCAGGTTATGCTGTTGTGACCCTCTATGATGTTGTTGAGGCCAAGGGTTTGCCCGCCGGAACATCTGCTCAACTTGCTGAACTGGTGGCCCTGACCCGGGCGCTAGAACTGTCAGAAGGGAAACGGGTCAACATCTATACCGACTTTCGGTATGCTTTTGGAGTACTGCATGCCCATGCTGGCCTATGGAAACAAAGGGGACGGCTGACAGCCCAAGGCTCCCCAGTGAAGTATGGACCCCAAATTCTCCGACTCCTGGAAGCTGTTCAACTTCCCTCGGCAGTGGCAGTAATGCACTGTAAGGCGCATCAGAAAGAGGATCAAGACGTAGCCAGGGGTAACGCCCAGGTGGACAGAGAAGCTAAAAATGCTGCCACCCTGAGGATGCCAAGACCTGCTGACACCTATATGCATGCCCTCATTCCATCAGTGGGGGAGCTCCCGGATCTCCAGTACTCGTATGAAGAAAAAGAACTAGCCGATAAGCTTGGTCTCCAAGAAAAGAAGGGATGGCTCTGCTCCACGGACGGGAGGATCCTCCTACCAAAGAGCCTGACCTAGCTGGTGTTGCAACGGCTACATCAAACTACTCACGCTGGAAGAGAAGCTCTCACTCAGTTAATGAACAAATATTTTCTAACCTCTGGACTTCGACCTCTGACCTCCCAGATACGGGCCAGCTGTTCGATTTGTCAAAAGAATAACCTTTGACCTGGTCTCTCAGCACCTCCAGCCACTTTGGAACCTACCCTAGGCCCAGGACTGGTTTGGCAAATAGACTTTACTGAGTTCCCCCGAACTCAAGGGTTCAAGTATCTCCTCGTTATAGTAGATCAATTCAGCGGATGGCCTGAAGCCTTTCCGTGTCGCAATTGTACAGCCAAAACTGTAGCTCTAAAATTTGTCCGGGAGATTATTCCCTGCTTCGGACTTCCCCAGTGGATGGAATCTGACAATGGAACACATTTCACTTCAAAGATCATCCAAAACATCTCAGATGCCTTACAGATCCCCTGGAAACTCCATACTCCATGGCAACCACAGCCTAGTGGTGTAGTAGAACGTATAAATCAGACCCTCAAGCGTCATCTATCACAGATCTGCCAGGAGGCCTCTCTGCGATGGCCCGATGCTTTGCCCCTTGCTCTGCTTCGCATCCGTGCCCTCCCCAAGGGAAGATTAGGGCTTAGCCCCTTTGAGATTATGTTTGGAAGGGCATGGCCTATGAACGGGATGCCGGTTCTAGCAGGGGAGTGGGAAATAGGATGTAATATTTTGTCACGGTATATGTGCTCTCTGTCTGCTGTTCTTTCTTCTCTCCATAGGTACACTAAAGACTTGCAGCCTCTTCTGCTGGATGCTCCAGTCCACTCGTTACAGCCAGGGGATTCTGTGCTCGTTCGTACCTGGAAGGATGAGCCCCTCCAAGAGAAGTGGAAAGGACCTCACACTGTCCTACTAGTTTCCCACACAGCGGCAAAGGTCGACTGACACAAGAACTGGATTCATCACGAGACAGATTTAGCATGATCCTTCTCCCGTCGTATGGAGTGGGCCGGTTAGCCAAGCTGTATCGTCAACTTTCTGTGTTTCTTACAAAATTTGCCAATGACACTTTAGCTATTGAAAAGAGCCTTAACTCTGAGATTTATCAACTTCGTTTATTATCTCTTCAAAACCGTCAGGCTCTAGATTATGTTTTAGCATCTCGGGGGGGTATGTGCTCTAATTGGAAAAGAATGTTGTACTTATATTCCAGAAAATTCCCAAGATATTAACAAACACATTTTGTTGGCCGAACAGGCTTTTGAGCAGTGGAAAAGTCAGGAACGTGAACCCACTGTTTTCGATTCTCGAGCTGGTTGCCCAACCTCGGAGGCCTAGGAACGGGCATCCTTCACCTCCTGGTCACCAGAGTTGTGTTGTGTTTAATTACCCTCCTCTTATTTGCGTGCTGTAATGCCGTCCTGCGCAAAGTCTGTGTATCCCCCTCCCCAAGCACTTCACTATACCCCTGCATTGAAGATCCCAGTTCCCAAACATTTAATCGTCTTTTATCTTCAGAATATGAGAAAACTCAGCCAAAACTTTGTTGAGTATTCTCAAAGCGAGGAGTTGTTGGTGTCACTGGGCATAACCCTAGGTAACTCAGAGGGATGGAAGACCACGAGTGTCGATGAAGCCCCTCTGCTCTAGGCCCAGGCGAGCCAGGGCCCCCCCCCCCCCGTTCCTGAACCTTTGTAACCCTTTCTTTGAACTTTTTGTAACCTCCTGTAATACTGGGAAAACAGGATGAGTAGCAGGCAGGCTGAAACTCCCTAAAACTGTTATCTGTGGAATGCAAGGGTACCGCTCAGAGAGAGAAGGAGGAGGGAAGGGGGTGGGGGGGGTGGAAGCCAACTAGTGGAAAACTACTGCAGAAAGTGACCAGGATATAAATATACACTGTTGCAGGGCTAGGCGCGAAGGATTTGAGACCATACTGTCTCCCTGTGCCTTTTACTTGAGCTCAAATAAACTCTGTCTACTTCTCCCCCCAGTGTGTTTATTGGTGCGACGCACACCGGGCAACGAACCCAATTGTTGCCTCCCTTGGGCACCTTGTGCCGGCAACACAATCAATGAGAGCACAAGGAGCCAGTCCAGCTGCTTCTGGAAGGCACCTCTTTACCAATAGGCTAGGGAAAGCGGGTCAGGTCTGTCCTTATCTGGTCAGGAGTGAAAGTGTGTTTGTGTCAGTCAAGTTAACAGATGGAACCAGAAGAGCCACAGGGAACAAATGTGTTCAGCAAGAATATGCCACATAGTCAGAGTAGTACCTAAGCCAATGATTGCACTCGACATGTTCCAGTCCAGCTGGGCTTGCATGTCCAGCTCATCCAGCACTGAAGAGGGTGGGGGTGTATTTCATGTGGACATCCTAGATGCTTGCTCCCATGTCTGAGAACCATGGTCCTGATTTAGCAGTGTACTACAGCCCCTGTGTGCTAAGTTAGCTGGTGGAAAGGGAGCATTGGACAAGCAGATCCTCCCCCACCCATGGAGGAAACAGCCCTGGTACAGTAGTATGTTACAAGTGCCACATCAGTGCTGATTCTATCACTGCCCCCACCTCAAAGGGGACACTCCAGATGAGGTGCAAGAGAGTTGGGGTAGGTTGGACAAGGGGGATGGAGCTGGTCAGAGCAAATACATGCCCCTGCAAAGCCCCGAAGAGTAGCTGAAGATACTGCCAGCTTGCTCCATGGGCTGAACAGCTCCTGAATAAGGAACATCCAATCCATCTCTCCCTAGTCCAGCCTAGTCATAAATCTGCTGCAGAGCTTATTGCCCCCAAACCAGTAACAAATTCCATCTCTTACACAGCACTTGCTGTCCCAAGATCTCCCAACACCTCACTGAGATGGGGACATGTTATAGATTTCATAGATTTCATAGGCATTTGGGTTGGAAGGGACCTTGGAAAATCATTGAGTCCAGCCCCCTGCCCAAGGGGCAGGAAGTCAGTTAGAGTCAAAGGATCCCAGCAAGATAAGTGTCCAAATGTTTCTTAGCCATCTCTGGAGGGAGTCTATTCCAGGCCCTGGGGGTTCGGACAGTAAAGAAGTTTTTCCTTATGTCCAGCCTAAAATGGTCTTGGAGGAGTCTGTGACTGTTTGACCTTGTCATCCCTTGGGGCACTCTGGTGAACAGGCAGTCCCCCAGATCCTGATGTACACCCCTTATGTACTGACAGGCACCCCTGTGCTTTTCCAGGCTGAAGAGACCCCTGGCTCTCAGCTTCTCGTCATAAGGCCTGTTCTCTTATCCTCTGATCATGCATGTGGCTCTCCTCTGGACTCTCTCAAGCTTTTCCACCTCCTTTTTGAATTGTGGAGCACAGAAGTGGATGCAGTACTCCAGCTGCAGCCTCATCAAGCCTGAGTACAGTGGGAAGATGATATCCTGAGATTTGCTTGAGAAGCATCTATGCATGCAAGCCAGAGTTTTGTTCACTTTACCAGCTGGAACATTGTATTGGTGGCTTATGTTCATCTTGTGGTCAGTCATAACCCCCAAGTCCCTTTCGGCTGTGGTGGTAGCAAGTGTAGCACTGCTGAGCCTGTAAGTGTGATCCTGGGGTTTTTTCACGCCCTCCTGAGGTGGAGTATCTTGCATTTTTCCATATTGAATGACATCAGGTTTTTATCCGCCCACTTTCTAAGCCTGTCAAGGTTAGCCTGGATCACCAGCCTATCCTCAGATGTGGACGCTTTACCCCAAAGTTTGATGTCATTGGCGAACTTGGCCAGTTTGCTTCTGACACCTATGTCCACATCGTTAATAAAGACATTAAAGAGTATAGGTCCAAGGATGGAGCCTTGGGGGACACCGCTGATCATGGAGCGCCGTAATGATTCACTTCTGTCGACTACTATTCTCTGGGTCTGACCTCAAAGCCAATTCCCCAGCCATCAGACTGTGAAGTAGCCGAGGCCTCAGGTGTCCAATTTTTCCAAGAGGAGATCATGGGATCTCAGATCAAAGGCTTTTTTAAAGTCCAGCTATATGATGTCAATCTCTTCTCCCTTGTCCAGGTGATGTGTCACCTGGTCACAGAAGGAGATGAGATTGGTCAGGCAAGACCTACCTGCAACAAACCTGTGCTGGCTGTCCTCCTACCTGCTTCACAGGGAGCTGAAGGGGTGAACCCTAGTCTTGTATCAAGTCCATGGCTGAGACTGAGGGAAACATGCCTCCCTGTTTCCCTTGGCCATGCTCTGACCTCCTGGAGCAGACAGGGAACAAGCTTCCTCTGGTGATATGGCTGCTCCCTGAGGGCTGGAATTTGTGACTAAAATGAAGGGAAAGGACGATAGAGCATGAATAAAACCGGAGGCTCTCCAAGTTGCCAATACTCAGTTGACAGTTGGTCAATGGCATTTAGTAGTTACATGGGCCATAAACGGGAACCAGGGTTTAGGATTACTTTGTTTTCCTTGTAAAAAATAAATATTTAGTTGTGTTTAGTGCTGTCAAAAGGTACAAGAGGCCATCCTTTCTCTCAGATGCCCCCTGGCTCATGCTTCTGGCTGGCAGGGGCAGGAGTGAGGACCAACTAAGGCAGCTCTATGCTGACCCACAATCCCCCAAAACAGGGGGAGCTCTTGAGTAGCTATATCCCCTGGCTACCAGGTCTTCTCTACCACCAGAAAACAGGGCAGGATCCAGCCTATGATCTTTTTCAGATCAGTGGCTCCTATGGTCATGGCTAGATACTCTGCTGTTCAGTGATCAAGCAAGAACAACTGTTCGCTTGAATGTCACTCACTCACCTCTCAGCAAGACAGGATCCTCAATCATTCCTGTCCTCTGTGTCCTCTCTCTCTCTCCTCAGTGGACTCAAGAGACAGGCTTGTGTGGTATGACGTACTGTCTCTCCTGAACATGCTTATTCTCCCTGGCAAGCAGGAAATACAGCTGGTCTCACAACAGTAATGTCCCAGTGGAATTTTAACAGTAAATCTACATCCTCTTCCAATGGTGTTACTGCAGCTATTAATCCACACTGTGAACCAACCCAAAGGTTCAACTCTTGCCGGAACCAGCCTTGAGGGATTAGCTGTTCTCTCATCCCCCATGGGAGCCTTTGTGAAAGGAGGTGGAGTCTCAGTGTGCTTCCCAGTATAGAGGGGCTGAGATCCAAGGGCATCCTCTTTACTTGCATGAATTACCATCATTGTTGGAGTCTCATGGGAAACAATCAGGCCATGGGGATTCTAGGTAAAGAGGGTAATCAACAAATCATAGGACAGACGGTCATGGCTGGGGAGGGTGATTTGACAAAAGACTGCACTGCTTCTGCCCACTCAATCCCTAAGTCTACGAATGAGCATTTCAGCCTCTGGTCCTGTCACTCCTGCACTACATTCTCAGTGTATCTGTATTTAAAAGCATGATCACCTAGTAGCTCCTTGCATGGAAGACTGCTTGCAGCAATCCTGCTGCCACATGCATTTTAACACATGTTCCATTAAGAGAAAAGATCAGTGTTCCTGGAAGCTTAAAATAGCAACAAGAGGCAGAGTTTGGACAAGGAGGCAACAAGGGAATGTGGGGGTGTGGAGCAGAAGGTGTGATTTCACTGCGGGTTCATCCAATAGCTGGGCTCGGGGAAAACAGTAATAAATCAAGAGTCTGTCTTTGGGAAGGTAATTTATTGCCAGTGACTGAATGAGGAACACGCTCTCCATGCTAATTCAGCACAAGCTTAAGGAATACACTGCCACTTCTCATAACAAGATGAATCCTGCAGCCTTTGGAATCCCAGATCCCACAGGCATGTAGCATGTGGAACAAAGAAGAAATATTTCAGTGGTGGTTAGGCTGCTGAATGCCATGTTAATAGCAAGGTGCAGGTGATACAGTTCACCATATTGGAGGCTTCTGAGTGCATGCTGTGATATAGCAAAGGGAATGCAGTGGTACCTCAGTCCTGGGAATTTTTAGGTGTGGTGTTAAGGGTCCCTGAGCACTGTGTAGTGATACAGCAGAGGGGTACTATAAGTCCCCGGTGTTGTGTTGAGACAAATAAAAGGAGATGCAATGATATCTCAGTGGCTGAAGGTTTCTGAATGCAGTGACAGTTCAGTGCTGGGGGTTCTCAGGCATATATTCCCTTCAGCATATCTCAGTATTGAGGTTCCCTGCATGCTGTGATGCAATAGAGGGGTGCAGTAGTGCCTCTGGGGGGTGGTACTCGTGTGTGGTGTTGTGATACTACAGAGACTGCAGTGGCTTCTCCATTTCTTTTCACTTCAAACAGGAGTTACTAACCCACGGCTCATGGTAACATGCTGCCCATGAAACCTTCCAGTTTCTCACATTCACAGAAATGTTGCTTTCCATGGATGTACGTTCCTTCAGGTTGACAGAGCAAAGGATGATGTTGCCTGCAGAATGTTCCTTGGTCAGTTTAATTGCTCATGAACCAGTAAAAGTGGGGACTCCTGACTTCGGAGCATCTCCAGGCCACTAAGCTGTGACCATATTACCTTGCCAGTGTTGTCACCTTCTTAAGCACTGGGGGAAATGATACTGAAATTGCAGACAAAGCCTGATGTTGAGATAGTAAATTGAAAGGAGAGGTGCTGTACTAAAAAACATCTTGTTTTCAAGCATGATGACGTTTACTCTTAATGAAAGTGAAAGAGTCAGTAAATGCCAACTATAATTAGCATTGCTCCTTCGTAGCCAGCTTAGAGTTCTCCCAGAGCTGTCAAAGACTCTCTAACAAATATCTCCATCTCTCTGTTATGGCAGAATCAAAGCTACTTATTTCCTCTCAAGATCCAGCAGCTTTTGTTTTCTTGCTAATTGAATGGCAGTGAGAAGTAGAGGGAGAGCAGGACAAGTACTGGGGGAAGAAGCAAAAGAAAAGGAGGAGGGAAGGGCAGGAGATAAAAGGCAGAAAGGAGCACAGGAAAAGTACATTCTGGCATGCTGTCTCTGGGAGCCATTGGTAATGAGCAGTACTAAGGAACCACATTCAGATTTACAACTATCGATCAGGTGGTCATTAGACAGGGCTTCAAAGCCATCACTTCACATCTCCCTCAAGTGGATGGATGTCCCTTCATCTCCACTGTGAGAAGAATCTCTGAGGCCTGGTTTACGTATAAAATTGGTACAAGTATGTGTGTCACTAAAGGGTGTGAATTGATTTAATTTTTACCAGCATAGTTACCTCATTACAGCGTTGCATGAACACAGTAAGATTGGCATGAGGTTATTTCATATTGGATTGTATTTTTCCCTTTCCTGTACAGGAATAACCACAACAGACATAAGCTCAACTGTACCTACATAGCCAACTCTATTCTAAGGAAGCTAAGCTGCTTTAATTATCCTGGCACGTTCAAGCAGTTTGACTTGTATATGCCTGCTGGAGGGCATGACAGGGCTTAGATTGCTTCGGCCTGCAGGCCTCTGGCTCCAAGCTGGGCCTTTTTCTTCCTCTAGTGCAGCCTGAAAGGAAAACAAAAAATAACCATGGCAACAGGTCCAATTAGTCAGCCATTTAGCTTTCTGGTGACTCCCCATCATTAATTTTTGAAGAAGGGGGGAGTACCCCACAGCCACAACAACTTTGTGTGAATGGACCAATTTACTTTAGTAAAAGGTAGCACAGTTCACTTGCTGGAAAGCTCATGGTCTTCAAGGGGCCATTTGTCAGGTTCCTTTACTCTTTAATTGTTGCTGCAGATGGGAATAAAAGGACATTAAATGCTGCCACCTCTCCACTGACCACAACCCTTGCTGTGCTTCACAGCCAGGAAGCACTAGTGGCGTCATCGCTGGAAACACCATTCTTGTGAGGCCAAGGCTGGGGAGATCAATGCTTATTCTAGGAAGCTTCAGCAAAGGATATAATGGTCCTACCCAAGGCAGTGGAGAGGTTGGTCTGCAGGCTGCTTTTGGTCCACAGTATAATGCATCTGTTAATAGGTAGCATACAGGCCTGGCTTGCATACAGGTGTGGGACATGGGTAACTGTCTGTCAGGTGACTGCACAAGTGTAACTCAGTGGATAAAAAGCTTGCCTGTGCATGGGCAGTATAAAGGTGCTTTACCAGGTGTAAAGGTGCTTATACTCTTCTTGCGTGGGACGAGCAGTGCTGGTACAGAGCCAGACCTGCACTTGGATGTTTTAAGCCAGTGAGACTCAGACCATGGTATCTCATACACACATGGTTTTTCAACTTACCACCTGTGGCTCTTAGCAGAAAATGTTGTCAAAGGTTGTGTTTTTGTTTTGTTTTTTTGGGGGGGGGTGTTCTGTGTGTTGGGTATATTTTTCTAGCAGTTACAAATAGTTCAACACATGCTACTGTATGAATGCCACGGGAAACCTCTGAAACTGGAGTGTGTGTTGTGGCACTTTGCTTAATGCTGAATGAGCACACAACTCCTGTAATTGCTTTAGCTAGGTAGCACTGGCAAATAACTCCTAACATGGACACAGCTTATACTGGCCCATTTGAGCTAGAAGCCAGAATGGCTTACTCCAGCCTTGACTGACCCCTTGAACCAGTTCTAGGGAAGTTATGGAATCTCCATCCTTGGAAACTTTCAAAGTTATACAGACTCTTGACAGGGATGGTTAGTCAGGGATGATAATGCTTTGAGCAGGGGGCTAGATTAGATGAGTTTATGACATCCCTTCCAGCCCTATTTTCCTATGATCCTATGATCCAAATAAGTTATCCCAGCAAATGCCCAGCTTGTCAGTATAAACATGTCTATACCACTGACCTATACCTACACCAGCAAAAGTCATTGTGGGCCTGGTAATTTTTATATCAATATAGAGGCATCCATACTGGTGGTGCTGTCTTCTGTTAAGTAGACAGGCTTATTTATGAGGTCCACTTCCTCCTCCTTCTAGGCTACATTTTCTATAGACTGACCATTATGCAGCCTTAGATAATACAGTATGTTGTGAAATGTGTAGTATGTCTCCGCTGATGAATGCTGCTGTGCAAATAGGAGTGACTCCCAATGGCTGAGAAGGTTATCAAGGTCTATTCAGTGCATAGTCCAGCTTCCTCCAGGGTGGAAGAGAAAACCCACAGTCACCCTTCCAGGCCCACATGATTTGTACTCCATTTAGCAGCTGTCAGTCAGGAACCCATCTGGTTTCACTCCAGCAACTCATGAGGATCCTGTGGCAGGGGCACATGGGCTGACAAAGCCACAAAACCTTCAGTGTCACCTCAGGTCACTTCCTCCTCACCCTCTGCCTGACATAAGGGAGCCACAGGCTGAATGAATCTCTGGTCTGTGTTCACCAGGTCAAAAACCCAGGGCTAGGCTAGGCACTGTACAAACAAGAAGTATCGAGACCATCTCTGCTCAAACTCTGGGAATAGAATGGGGGATTAAACAGACTGGGTTGGAGATGAGGTACTTGTACAGGTGTGAGTATTTCTTCATGGGTACACTCACCAGTCAGAACAGGTGTCAAGGAACCTCAAAACAAACAAAGAAGAAATTAAAGGAACCTGGAATCTGAAGACCTCTCAGGTCATTGCTCAGATCCTTGCAATGGGGAGCCTCTCCTGCCAACCTCAGCCTCTCGTAGGGGATCCTGGAGCCCAGCAGAGAACCTCTCTTGCTGGCCACACGCCTGGTTGCTGAGGGTCCAACTGCTGCCTGCAGGTCCTGCTCCTTCAGGCTCTTCTGGGGCAACTGCTTCTGCCCCGCTGGCCCAGCTCTTGCTAGCTCTTTGAATCTCCTTCTTTGTGGTCCCTCAATGGTCTCCCCCCTGTGTCACCTGCATTGCCCCTTTTATCCCCCTCCAGGTGACCCAAGGGGCCAATCAGGGGACATGGAGGGTGAGTCTCTGGGGCCTGATTGGTGAGGAAAGGGAATCCCAAGTCCTCCAATCATCTTTTGCCCTTTCAAAACCCCTGGGCCAGGTCACTGCCAGCTAGCCCATCACAGACGTTTCTTGACTGGCTTTGTTCTTTACAGATAACTAGTTTTCATTGTTTCTGGTGCTCTCAGTTGTAATGCAGTCACTCATCATGCCATAGTCTTCCTCAATCTGCAAACTGAGATTTTATATAGCTTGGGTTACTGTCACCATCCACCAGAACTGGGTGTTAACTCTGAACCTTTATGTTTAGTCTGTCAACTATTTCACCATTGATTCATTTAGCAAAAACACCCAGTGTTTTTCTGTTTCTGTGTTCTTTGATTTGTATAGGCCCTGCTATGAATGTCTCTACTGAGGCTGTACTTTAAAAGTTCCTTCTGAACCTAGAGGGGTAGTAGTCCTAACAAAATTCCCTCTGCTAAATAGAGGGAATATCTCTGAAACCTCTGCTTTGCATACCTCAGAAGAAACTCTTGTATGTGCTGTAGGTACATACACAAAGAAAACACCAATAGTGTTAAAATTAATGTAATGGAACCCTCCCCAAACTCTTACAACAGCATGATCTTCCAACCTACCTTGGAAAAAAGGCCTGAATAAATAGATGCATTGTTCCTAGGATAGCTCAGTTAATCAGTAGTCTTCATTCTGTGGAGCTCTTTAGCATGGCATTGACATATGCTGTTAAACAATGACCGCCCTTTACTCCACAGGCAGCAGCATCCCACATGAGCTTTTACCTGCATGAAAGTGCTGTAGACCACTTCAGGGTGAAAGTCCCTGTGAAAATGAGAGAGATGGTACGATTGTATTCAGTTTGGGGTCAGGAGAGGAAGGCAAAGAGACACATGGCTGCCATGAAAAATGCAGTCCTGTTTCCTGTAGTGTCCTTAGTGGTAGAGATGAGCTGGAACAGAGTTGCTATCATCAATATGATGGGGATTTTGTTGGGGAGGGGATTATAAGATGTACACATACCTTGTGGTTCTCCCTGGCACTGTAGCCCTTAGCTTCACTGGGTGCCAACTACACTGCCCAGAGTTACATTGATGGAGGTTTTCCTGAGTCCTGGCTTGAGTTTTTTTCATGGCCAAGCCTGCTGTCTGCACCACATACCACACACCAGAGGCAGCAAGTGCTGCAGATCACCAGTCCTACACACAAATTGTTCTGCTTCATAGATTCATAGGTTCTAAGGGCAGAAGGAACCTCAGTGGGCCATGTAGTCTAACCCCCCTGCCCCTGGCAGGCAAGAAAAGGGTCACCAAACCTGGGGTCATGTGATCCCAGCCAGGTGCCTGTCCAGTCTCATGTTGAAGAACCTCAAGGATGGGGCAAGCACCACCTCCCTTGGAAGCCCATTCCAGATCCTGGCAACCCTGACCGTGAAGAACTTTCTCCTAATGTCCAGTCTAAACCTACTCTCCAGTAGCTTATGGCCATTGTTCCTTGTTGTTCCAGGGGGTGCCCTGGTAAACAGCTCATCACCTACTTCATGTTGCTCTCCCCTTATGAATTTGTACACTGCCACAAGGTCCCCTCTCAGCCTTCTCTTTGAGAGGCTGAAAAGGTTAAGGTCCCTTAGCCTTCCATTGTAGGGCCTTCCCTGCAGGCCTCTAATCAAACAAGTGGCTTTTCTTTGAACCCTCTCCAGGATGTCCGCATCCCACTTGAACTACGGCATCCAGAACTGGACACAGTACTCCATCTGCAGCCTGACCAGTGCCATGTAGACAGGGAGAATCACCTCCCTGGACCTGTTTGTGAAGCACCTATGGATGGACAACAAGGTGTGACTACTTCATCACATTGACAACTCATGTTCATCCTGGAGTCAACAATGACTCCAAGATCTCTTTCTGCCTCAGTGGTGCTGAGAAGGTCGCCCTGCAGCCTATAGGTATGATGACAGTTCTTTCTCCCTAGATACAGCACCTTGCACTTGTCCTTATTGAATTGCATCCTGTTGCTTTCTGCCCACTTCCCCAACCTGTCTAGGTCAGCCTGGATCTGGTTCCTCCTCTCCAGGGTGTTAGCTTCACCCCATATTTTTGGGTCATCCACAAATTTAGACAGGGTGCTTCCCACCCCCTCATCCAGATCACTGGTGAAGATGTTAAACAGCACCAGCCCTAGAACTGAGCCCTGAGGGACTTCACTGCACACATCTTTCCATGTTGACACCAACACATCCACCACCACTCTCTGAGTGCGACCTTTGAGCCAGTTTGCTACCCACTCTAGCATATAATCATAACACCCGTGGTGGTGGCCGATGGCCACATGCCCCAGCACCGCACCCTGGGTCCCTTTCCCACCCCCGCTCCTTCAGCTGAGGAGGCCGGGGGAAACCCGGGGACATGAGTGAGGGGTGTGGACCGGCCCTTTTGCTCACCTCTCTGCCTAGAGAGCTCACAGCATAGCCGAGGAACAGTAGAAGGTGAACAACAGGATAGAGAAATGAGCGTCTTACTCATGGGACAGGACAGAAGAGTGCAGCTGTTATGTAGCCAGAATTTCTTCCTTTTAAGAGGTTGCATAGTTATTCCTGACCCGCAGCATCCCCTCCTATTCCACAATTTCTCTGCTGATGTCTCTGCCTTAACTTGCACTGTCCTCTGATATTCCAGACAGAATCTGCAGTGGCTTTAGAGCTGGGAAAATATTCAGATTAAGATGAAAGCCTAATAAGTTTTTTTTCACCTATTATCTTAGTAGGCACCCACCCCTGAGGCCTAAGTTTGTTGTTTGTTGACATGATTTTCCTGAAGGCCCTTTAGGTTTTCTGTTCTGCACACACAGCAGACAGATGTGCCATCCAGGGAGAGGAAAACCAGAGAACCTGTCAGGAAGACTACCCAAAACATTCAGCAAGAAGGAAAGCAAATGGCACAGGACCTATAATAGACAAGGCAGGGGCTTGGGCTTTGCCTTAATGATGACAGACCTCAGCCATCAGGAAAGTCTCTCTCAAATCCACAATGTTTTGATCACCTGATCACACTGGGGAATGGTTTGTACAGAACCATAAGGTGAAGCTGTGCTTGCACTGTAACCTATGCTTTACCCACTCTGGGGTAAGAGGAGAGCCTTCAGAGACCAGAGCACCTCTCTCTACCACTCACTTCACTTACGGGAGAGAAATTCCAGCAAGAAACCAGCTCAGTAGGTCACAAGCCTGCTTTATTCAGGCACAAAGGAGTTCTGGTGCCCATGTACAGTCACCAGCAGTGAGTGGTCTCTTAGATGGCAAGGGGAGGAATCTCACCTCTGTGACCCCTGAGGTGCAAGGAGGTCAAGCTGCGTTCTGCTCGGCAGCATGGGCCTGACCCCCTCCTCACTCTGTTTTCAGGAAGGCTATTGTGTAATAAACATCCCATTAGGCAAGACGACAATAAAATTAGCTTGCAGCACTCAGTGAGGTAGGAGAACCAAACAGCTCCATCAATGCCTGTAAACAGGCAGTTTATGCAACTGCCTGTCTCACTGGCTGGGAGACACAAGCAGGAGCACAAGAGACAGGATGGAGCTGGGAGGGGGAAGCTTCATTTTTCTAGTGGATTTGTCACTGCTGGGTGGAACACAACAGCGTTCACAATTATGCTAAGAGGGCTGCTAAGGTCCCCTTTTGTGCAGGATCTCCAAGGGGAGCGGCAAGCATGGCAGGTACTTTTGTTACCAAACCACATGGCTTAAAAAAACCCACAAAGGAAGCTGCCCTGAGGTCCTAGAGCAAGCCCTCATCTGCCCGCTGGCCAGTATGTCCCTCCTGGACCCCTGTTCCCAGTCTTGTCCTTCAAGCACTAAGTGGACCCTCCTGGCCCATCCATGCCCCCAGGGCACCTGTTGCCTTAAGGGCTATTTGTAGCTGCTTTCCACACCAATGGCCACGCCCATGCCTCAGGGATGTTACCAGCTATCACTTCAGGCTTCCTTGCCTTTCTTAGGGTTTCAGCCTTCCCAGCCTTTGCCCAGGCCTCTCAGCCTAGGTCCACCACATAGGACCATGGCTTTTGGGCTCCAGCCCCTGACTCACCCCACTCAGGCTGTGGGCCCCAGGGCCTGATTCCACTCTTTTCAGGCTTTGCTCCAAGCCCCTGGTCCTCTCTGACTTCCACCTGTGCTAGTCTTCAGCCCCTCTCTAGATTTTAACCCCACTTTGACTTAAGCCTTCTCCATGCCTTGAGCCCTGGCCCACTGACAGAACTCAGTGCACCACATGCCCCTTGGACAACTCTGTAGCTTTAAGCCCCACTATACCCCATTCTAGCTCAAGTCTAGTCGTGCCCTTCAGGCACCCCTCTCTGGCCTCTTCTCCCCTTGTAGCCACTCACAGTCCACCAGTATAAAATTTAAACAAAAACATACACCCACGACCTGTAACTAAAATGCCCCCACTCTAGATCCTATTCCCTGCAAGTTGTGAGCCTCTTGCTTGCTGTCCCCAGAGCAGCTCAAGTGCCAAACAGCTCATCTCCTACAGCCCGCCAGCCTGCCCAGAAGCTCCTCTCCCTGATTCAGGCCCTGGGCTTATATGCCTCATGAGCCCTGCCCCTTCCAGTCAGGTGACTCTCCAGCCATCTGCAGGGGTTTTCAGTTAGGGCCTGATGGCTAACTTCAAGGGCAATTTATAACTGCTACTTTTGCTGCCTTAGCAGAGCTCTGCCCTACTGTTCTGTTGCTGGGCTACCCTTTGTCTATGGCTGCCTACTCCCCTGCAGCCAGCCCCCTCACCCCAACCCTGGGGCCTCCCTGCTGCTACCTATGCCTTCAAGTAAGAAGAGCCTCCTGGCTCCCTCTTACAGCTCTTCAATCCCAGGAGCTGGGAGAGCATCTGCACAGCAATAGGCTTAGTGGACACCCTATGTGAGATTCTCCAAAATCTTACTGAGGCCTGCTCCCTCAGAGTCTCTCTGCTGTGGCCTTCTGGGAAGAAGTAGGCCTCTGGAACCTTATTCTGGAGCGGCTGGATTGAAGAAGCCTCAGCCCTTTCAGCTCCAAGGCTCCCTGAATCATATCACAAAATGGCTGAGTGGCCCAGAGGCCCCAAGATCCCCTGTACAGGTCTTATCCCTGGTCATGACAGACAGTGTGCCAATGAGGCAATGGCAGTGCACCCCATAAATACAGGAGCTTTCCATAGACCCTGAGACAAGTCCCTGCCCATAGCAGTGAAGGAGGGAGAGCTCCTCTCCCACCCCTCTCTTCCCACCCATTTTCTCCTTTCCCCACATTCCTGAGGGGCCTTCCCTGAGCCTCCAGATCCAGACTGTGTAGCTAAGGCACTGCTTTTGGAGCTCCTCCCTGGATTCCAGCTGTGTTAGCTGCTTAGCATTCACACTGTGTCCCCACTAATGCCCCTAATCATTCATCAGTCACTGTGCTCTATGCCTGGCCTTCTTCCCTTTTCTCTCTCTCTCTCTCTGCCTGCAAAGCATCAGCACACACACAGTACTTTCACCCCTCCATGGCACATTCCCATCTGCATGTGCACTGCTACCCACCCAGCAGCTGATGGTCATTCTGCTCCTCTGGACTTCAGCCTGGGATGCCCGCAGTAGCCACACACACCCGGTGCTAGCATGTGAAGGTTGCAGTGGGCAGCACCAAGGAGGCCAGGAGGAAAAAAGCAAAGGGATGGTTTGTCCAGCCAAGGTCACGCTGTAGCAAAATGGAATCAAGACACAAATCTGAGGAGAGCAGCATTTCCCTTCCCTGCTCCCCTCTTTCTTTGTTTGGGCTGCTGTCTTTGTGATTCCCCACTGGGGGACAGGCTCTCTCTGATTCCAGACTCAGAGCCCAGACAAATATGTTCCGAGCTCCCATGGCAGGACAGGCGCTGAAACCCAGCGTGCATGTGAAGGGTGTTTTTCTGGCCAGTTGTGATTTAGTTAAAGAATCACAGCGGAACAGGTTTAAGGTGAAAGCTGCTGTTTATCGCTAAAATCCTCTTGTGGTTTGGGTGGCTAACGGATTTTCACTGCATAGCTCCATAGGGTAAGAATCGCCCAAGGAAGGGACTCATGTTCCCCTCCCTCCTCCTTCTTCGCTCCAACCAAGCTGTCCGGCTGCCTTTCCCTCATCCGTCACCTCGCTGCAGTATTGACAAGCTACAGCGATGGTGCTGAATGAATCAGAGAGATGGAGACAACAGAAGGAGTCTCTGCATGTCGCTGCCGCTCTGCCAGCCTCCAGCCTTCCGTATCTCAGCCAAAAACTTCCCCAGGCAGCCTTCTTTTGCTCCACTGCTGCTGCTGCTCGCCAAAGCTAAACCCTAGGCTGATGCCCTTCTGGTGGAAAAGGAAAGGAGAGTAGAGCAAAACCAAGAGGAAGGAAAGGAGACAGGGAGAACTGCAACAGAAAGCAAAGGTAAGACATAGTATTTCTATTGTACTGGGCAATGGGTTTTTTGAATGATGAGGGGGAGGGAGTGGGAAGCAAATGGAGTGTGTTGGGGAGACTGTATTGATTTTGGATGTGGTTCTGGATATGATTCTGGACATGGACACATGCTCCAACCCCAGCCTGTATCTTGGAGTCTGACTAGTTTTGCATCTGATGCTGTTCACTAGGAGACAGACCCAGGTCCTGCAGTGCCGTGGGTTGTGCCCACTGTTTTTAGACCGCTTCATTTCAATGGGTTCTCTGGGTGCATTTATCTGTGTGCAATTGTTATATTGGCTGGATGCAGGGAGAGTGCCTTCATTAGAGAGATTTCAGGCAGATATACAGTGTGAAGGCATTTGCATTTGAGCTCTGTGGGACTGAAGGGTAATGTCTGTAGTGTGCATAGCTGTCTGGGCTGCGATGCTGATAAGCTGACTATCTACCATTATGCATAAGTAGACATTGCCTTCCATCTCCAGGAACGCATCCAAGCACACACAGAAATAGTGCATGCCTAGCCCCTCCAACCACAAGCGTCTCTCTGAGTGTACAAACCCAGCCCTCCCCACGTACACCCTACAAAACATATCCATGTTCCTGTTCACATACTTGTGCCGCGCCAACTGCATGCAGCCTTCCATAAACCAATACACAACCCTGTGTACGCACTCCAATCCCCTGAACACATTAAGGTCCTATATGCTCATAGTCCCACTGCACACACGTGTTCTGCCTGTAGGTAGGAGGCTGCATGCAGTGAGTGTCAGTTTGCATGTGCAGTGAAATGCATATCCACAACTTGATTGTGCAATGGAGATTCCTGCTGTTCGGGAGTCACACCCTGGAAATGGACATGCAGTCCACAAAGGGACCCAAAAGCCACTTCTCTAGGTGGACAAATGATCTTCCTGGGTCATGCATGTGGATATACTGAGACACTACCACAGCATCCAGGAAATATATGTGTATTCCTTCACACACACTGACACTCTGCAGTTGTACGCTGCTCTGTGTAAACATCCCCTCCAAAAAGTGTGCGCCTTGCTGGGTGTGTACACACTGTTCTCAGCAGTGCCAGCACAATCCACCCTATGTGGAGACACATACACGCACACAAGCATTTCAGCTCTCTTTAGAAAAACAGGCAGCCCTTTTAACTCCTGCTGCTCCTCTAGAAAATACTGCACAAAGATGTAGGCCCTGGAGACTTAGTGAACCCTAGTCTGTGTAAGCTCGGCTTCCACTTCAAAGCAGAACTATTCAGGGCTTTGCAGCAATGCATGATATTCTGTGCAGCACTGGTCAGTGGCTGTGGGCTTCTATAGTGTCAGCATTTTGCTCTGGGAAGGGAAGAGGAGAGAGGTTATAAATAAAGGACCATCTTATGCAGTCTTACTGTGCTGCAGCCACCATGGATCAGTTTCTGTGGGAATAGCTTGAAAAACCTTTTCTTGAATGTAGATTCCCAAGGGACTGTAGCCTTGCTTGTCAGCTACTTTAGCACTGGAGAGACCAGCCTTAGATACTCAGGGGAACTATAGCAATGAAAAGGCATTAGTTGTTCCCCGTAGAACAAGATCTTTACTGGGGAGCACTTTAAAACACTGCAGCTTGATCCCTCTAAGACAAGATCCTCACATATAAACCCTACTCTGAGGCACTGCATTGGGATTGGGGGTTTCCATGCTATCTTTGTGGCAGGTCTCTAGTTGGATCCCAGGGACTGGGAGAAGGGTTCATTTTCTGTCAAGTTCCTGCCCTTGATCCTTTCCCTACTTCTCCTCTTCCCAGTGTTAATAGAAATTTGTTCTCTCTGTTTGTTCAGACTTGAATATCACATGGGTCTGCAGCCCTGGGGTGGAAAAATAATTGTCTCTGGAAATGATATTGGGTCACATTAATAAAATACAAGATTCTGTACAATGAAAATGACAAGATCTGTGTTTGCACCATGTTCCTTCTCTTTTGTGGCTGTTATTTCAGAGGGAACTTCTTGTATCTTTGTAATGATATATTATATGCACTGGATTTTTAAATGGAGACCTGTTTTCTCCATTTGATGGATGAGGGATGGTATTGATCATGCTGGACATTATCTTGAGTGTTTTGTTTCACATGGGACCTAAAGGGCTGGAACACCCCAGCCAGGACCAACCTGCCATACTGGAGGCTATAAGGGGGTACTAAAGCAGGCCTTTATCTCTTCCCACAAACCCTTCAGACATTGGTCATTGGGAGCAATATGTGGCCAAGTGACCTCCTGGGATATGGTCCTTCCCTTCCATGGTGGCTATGCAGCACCCAAGTGCCTCCCTGGGGAAGAGGGATGGTGGAACCACAGCTGAACTGCTAGACCAGGGGTTGGGCAATTATTTGGACCAGAGGCCCACTTAAGGAGTTGTGGTGAGCTGTTGAGGGCTGGGGGAGGGGGGGTGCTGGCCCAGCCTCAGCTCCCCATCCCTGCTATTTATACCCCTGGGGCTGGGATCACAGGGCAGTGACAGTATAGGGTCAGAGCCCAGGACAGAGCCCTGTAACAGGCATCAGTTACATGGACAGGGGCATGCTGGGAGTGGATTGTGGCTCTGCCCTGGGTCCCAGCCCTGCTCTGTCACTGCCTTGTGATCCCAGCCCTGCATGCCCACCCCACACCCAGACACTACTTCTTGCTCGTCCATGGCCCCATCCTTTCTGTCCGGTCAAGCATGCCCTGCCTGTGGGGATTCTGGGCCAGTCTCCATGGAGAACCCATCCAGCACCCCCAGTGGTGGGTGTGGGGTGGATAAGCCAAGGTGCTCAGGCAGCAGGGCCGGGTCTGGCAGCAGTGGCAGAAACACTGGGAGCAGCAGCCGGAAGCATGAGGACAGAGTGAACTGACACCACAGGGGCTGCTAGGAAGCTGAGTCTGGCCGCCATGCCACCCCTGCCCCACCACTCCATTGCTCAGCCCCACAAGCTGTAGTTCCCAGCACGTCTGAGAGATGCGTGCTGGAATAGGATTGGCTGTGCTCCATTCCAGGTGGCACCTCTGTGCCCGGCAGCAGTGGGACTGGCTACACATGCTATGGCCCAGGCTGCCCCCCTGCCCCTGGGCTAGACAGGGATGGGTAACCTGCTGCAGGCCACACAGAATCACTTGGTGTCTCAGATCTGGCCCGAAGGCTGTATTTTGCCCACCCCTGTGCTAGATGGTCACAGCTGAGGTACCAGACTGGTCACAGATGCCAAGAGGAGGCATCAGGTGCCTCCTGTCTCCTTGTTCACATCATCCCTGCTTGGGTGACGGTTCAGCAGAGAGGGTTCTCTCCTCTTGCCGGTTCCATCTTGTCTGTTTGGCAGTTTCCCCCCATCACTCGCTCTTTTCCTCCAAATCCAACTTGTGAACATGGGTGAAACAAGCTTTAGTGATTGGAGCTCAGGAGACCGCAGGGGTGAGCTTGAGGTTACAGAACAAAATGGGGAACAACACCACCAACCTGCAGAGTGACCTTTGTGTGGTTCCTTAAGAGAACCCCATCAGCCTCAATCATGCAGCTATGTGCAGCAGTCTGGAGATATTCTAGTTGACATTAGTGCCTGTCGCTGAAAGAAAATGGGGGGAATATGTTTGTCTCCATTGTTTCCCCCCACATCTCTCTAGGCACCTACAGAGGGAAGAGTCACATTATATGGGCAGAGTTGAGTGCAGCACTCAGGCATGCCTAGTTCACTTGATGTCACCTTGCTGCCTCCCCAAAGATCTGGGAGTTGTGGGATGGCTCTAAGTTTTTAGTCCAATGATGCTTGGATCTGAGCATATATCACCTAATCAATCCTCTGCTGTGGCAGGGGTCTCAGACACTAGTGGCACTGCAGTCTCTCCTGTTCATTGCCTGTGGCGCACAACAATTTGGTCTCTGAGGATGGTAATGCTCTCATCAAACCCAGGTTATTGGGCTCAGCACAGGGGCAATGGGGTGACATGTAAAGCTTGTGACATACAGGAGGTCGTACTCAGTCTGTGTTGAAATTCTATAAAATAATTAGAGTTATGCTGTACACCACTCCCTCCTCTTTGTTTGCTGCCCTCAGGACAGACATAATCTTCCAGCTAATAGCTACTTCAGTCCTAGTTCTGTTTAACAAGTGCAGTGGGGGTTCTGGAAGCCAAGGGAAGCCAGGACTGAATGGTTCTTGCATCTGGGAGGTGAAACTGTTAAGGGAATTTGCAATGGCAGCCAGCATCTTACCCCTCTAGCTCTCCACTTTGAATGAAGGGCTACAGCAATCAGAAGAACCTGGGGCAGGAGGAGACGTCCAAGGCCATCAAGTCACACCCCTTGCTCTGACATCATGGGTTCAAGCTCCTTCTTAAGACCAATTAAGATTTTGCACCCTCTCCCTCTCTTTGAGGCTGTTCCAGAACATCACAGCTCTGGTAGCGAGAAGACACCTAATCTTCTGCCTGAATTTATTCATGGCCAGTTTACACTCATTTGTTTTTGTGCCAAAATGTCCTTTAGCTTAAACATTTTCCCCCTCTCTGGTATTTACCTCCTGAGGTATTTATAGAGAGCAATCATCTCCCCACTCAGCCTTTGCTTTGCTGGGCTGAACAGCTGTCATCTTTCAGTCTCCTCTTGCATGATTGACTGCTTGTTCCTCTGACCATCCTTGCAGTCCTTTTCTACACCTGTTCCAGTCTGAATACATCTTTCTGGAACATGTGTGATTGAAAGGTGAAACCATCAGATGGTTCTTTGGCTATGAATGTACCAAAGACTTTTGGGGTCAGACGTACTTAGTGGCCCAGTGTCTCCATAACAAATCCAATAACACAGCAGTTGCCCATAGCAGCAGCACCAGGGCTAGGGACAGACATTCAAAAAACCTGAGCCTGAATTGATTCAATCTTTGCAGGTTAGTCTAACCTGGTTAGGCTGAATTGGTTTGTAACCAGACAGACATTCTCTCTGGACTGAGGAAATTCAGGCACATGCCACAGTGGCTCAGGCTAGAAGCCAGGGGGTGCTACAACAGCTCTCCCTTCCCTTGCACAGTGCTGAGCTGAGGGGGGTGTGGTCAGGCTTCAGCAGGATGGTTTGATTAGGGAGGTCTGCCTGCAGGGTCCCAGGCTTTTCCCTGTGGACTGCTCAAGGGGCAGTGTTCCCAGACCCCAGCACCTTGCTAGCACTCTGAGGCACGGGGGTGTGCAGTATATGCATCTGTGGGTGATACAGAGCTTTTCAGTCTCCCTCCCTGTTTCTTTATACTGTCTGCAGCAAACTGACAGGCAAGTAAGCCAGCAGGGACCTGATTACACTGTTTATCACCTCATCAGCAAAACAACAACCTCTCTTCATTAGTTAAAACTCTTCTTAAACAGCTTACCAGCTGACCTGTTGATTAGCTCCAAAAAGCCCTAAGCAGTCACTGTTCTGTCTGCTGGACCCAGGAAGTTGGACAGACACACACACAGACACCTCTTGGCATTAGCTAGCATACCACATGCCCAGAATCTGTGGGGCTGGGGTACATGCTGTGGGAGATGGGAGGGAGGGAGGGGGGTGGGACTCCTGCTTGAGCAGCAAGCAGCAAAGGGTGGGGGGGGGGGAGGAAGTAGGGCAGGGGGAAGCCAGGCAGACCCTGCTGTGCTTGCAGTCTCTGCCGGAGCTCTAGCCAGGGAGCAGAGGGAATGGGCCAGCCCTGCTGTGGAATAGAGAGCCCTGCCCAGCCCAGAGAGCATGCTTGGATGCTGGGGGAGTATGGGTTATCTTAAACCAGCAAGTGGTCTGGGACAGACATTGCATAAACTGGTTTGACCCAAATCAGTTAAGTCTGATACTACATTCAACTAGGTTTATCTTAAACCAGCTTCAGCTATTTTGAAACTTGCTTATGTACACTGAATATCTGTTCTGTTACAGGTTTAAATCAGTTTCTGATCACTTAAACCAGTTTATGTGTAATGTCTGTCCCTAGCTCAGGAGAGCAGATAGCATGATTTTAAAGAGTGACTTCGAATGTCATCCATATGCCTGAGGTGCCTCTCCAAGGCGAGAGCTGAGGCAGGGCATGGGGCAGCATTCTGTGGGCAGCGGAATTCAGTCTCCAGGGCTTGTCAGTCACATAGTATCCTTTGCTAGTGCCCAGTTGAAGGAAGGATCTGAAGGGGAAAGGTGCTGTTATGAGCATCAAATCTCACTGCAGTTCTAGGGCTTGAGTCTAAGAAATGAGAAGCCTTTTTTGTTTTATTCAGGGATTTAATGCACGGCTTTTTAGCTGGTGTACTCCTGGAGCCAGGGTGACTTTCCCCAGTGGCACATCTGGTCCCCAGTGCAAATTACATGTTCTAGCATGGCTCCTTTCCTTTTCCCACCTCCTTTCTTTGCCTTGCCATTGTTCCTAACTCCCAAGGGAAACATTCCTCCAGCTGTGATGCTCTGGTAGGTTTAGAATGGACATGGTTGATTGAGTTGCCCCAGGCAAGAACATTTGTTGTACCAACCCAGCTTTACACTCCACCTCCCCTCATTCCACTCTTCTGTTCTAACCCACTCTGGAGACAAGAGGTCCCATGCTTCCATGTCTGCTCTTCCCAGCCCCTCATGAGCAAGGAGGATTAATGCCCAGTGATGTTAAAAAGACTTCTACACTTCTTGGCATCCTCTCTCCATCTCTCTCTCTTCAATTAATCAAAATCTGGCTTCAGCAGTTAATCAATAGTGAGATTTATCTCTTGAATGCCATTATTGATTGCCTGGGATGCCTGGTTTTGTATTGATAGATATGTATGCATGGAGATAAGCTGGTAAGGCCTTTGCCAGGGCTCTGGCAGTTAAAGTTATGGAATGTGTTGTGGCCAGAACTTCTGTTGGTGATCAGGAAGGCCTGTTTCATGCCAAAAGTATATCAGAACAATAAAAGCAGAACTTCTTTTCTGAGAGGGCATGCAGGTCTCACTGGCCCATTGGGTAAAGCTGGCTAATTATCACTTGCATGCTAAGCTTTGTCCTGCTTCTCCAAACCCAATATTAACATTTCAGCAAAGCCTGGGCTCCTGCCCTTATCTTGCTGCTGAGACATTACTGCCTAACACCACCTGCAGCTTCTTCACTTAGCTTCTCTTGTCATATCCATACTCAGCCCTGCCTTTGGAGAAGCTTTCTGGGCTGGTGAGGGGAACTGAAGAGGAATGAGTCACTGCTTCAGGTAGGCACTGTAACTGAGCTAGCCATGGCAGTGCTTCTTCATAGTCTATGTTATGAGCTGCAGGTGTCTTACCACACTCAAAATCGACAGCTGCTGCTGCTCCTGCTTCAGTGTCCTTGGAAGGAGAAAGGCTGCCTCAGCACAGATCCTTCCCTGGGAAAGCAGAAATGCTCAGCTGAGTGCAAGTGAACAAACACCTTGGATGGACATGCTGACTAGGGCTGTGCAAAATTTCGCCAGCTGTTTTGATTCGACACTGTTTTGACTCATTTTGAGCTTGGAACAGTGAAATTGAACCAAAATGAAGGGCTTTGAAACAGCCTCAAAACCAAATGGGGCTAGTCAAAGCATTTTGAAAATTTCAAAGCATTTCGAGTTTTGAAGCAGCCAGCAGTGAAGTGGTGAAAGACGGGGGAGAACCCGCCATCAGGAAGCTGATAACAGCACGTGGGAAGGGAACTGAGCCCGGGCTCAATTCCCCTACACAGCACTAAATTGGGCTGGGGCAGGGAGTCAGCGCAGCTGGGCTGACTTCCCGCCCCCCAGCTGATCTAGCACTGGGGATGGGGAGCTGACTCCACATCCCCGGCCAATCTAGTGAAATGTCAAAACAGAGTCGAAACAGCCTCACTGTTTTCACAAAGCAAAACAGAACAGCTATTTCGAATTGAAATGAAATTTGATACAAAACGCTGTTCCATCAAAACCTTGAAACTCAAGGTGAAATGGAAAGGTGCCATTTCGCACAGCCCTAATGCGGACACCCAAGTGAAAGAATTTCTCTGTTAGCTGGTTCTGTGGTGCCAGAAAGCAGAGCTAATGATAAAAGAGCAGCTGGGGGACAGGATGGGCCTGGCCCAGTGTTTGGAGTTGCTTTCCTTATTTTCCTTCTAATCCCAGCTGGTTGGCCATTGTCTCCCTTAGCCAATGTAGTCAGGGAGCAACGTGCTACTTGCCAAGCCCTGAGCTAGTAAAACTGAGCCAATGTGTAGGCTGTTCACTTTCCTTCCTTCATGGAAGAAGGGGCGTGGACTGTGGTTTGAAGTCCCCCATATTTGAGATAGAGGAAAAAACCAAAGTCAAGTCTTTCGTAGAAGAAAGTCACAGAGCATGTGCATGTCTCTCCCAATAGGCTCCAGCAGCACTGAGGACAAAATGGTGGCCATCTCCAAACCCAGAGAGCACTCAGAATCTAAACTGATCCAGTGCATATAAATCAAGGGGCACCATTTTGCAAGCTGCAGGTACTGTGCCAATGCCATGTACATATGTGTTCAGATGGAGGATTCCAGATGCTGATGGTTCTCCAGGAAGGAACTAGAACCAGGGTGGGGGGAGGGAGGGAGGGCAGGTTTCAGAAGCTCTAGAGGGCCTCTGCACAAGATGTTTTGGTAGCTGTACTTTTCATTCCCCATTCCCACCTTCCCCCAAGATCTGTGCTGCCAGGAAGTATGTTGCAGTCTCTGAAGTACCTGATTATCTGCAATGACTCAATAGGGGCTCCTAGCAAGGCTTTGGGTGATACTAGTTGAGGGGCACTTATAGAGAGGGAAGGTATTCATAGGGTGCTAGTTTCAAATGGCCCTAGGCTGGGCAGATATTCCCTGGGTGGATATTCCCTGTGGCTCTCAGCTGCCACAGCTTGTTAATGTAAATAAAGAGGTTAGGCCATCTTTAGGGGCCGAGGAGCTTCTAGCTGGACTCCTACTTGGGTCCTGCTTGGCCCAGGCTCCAATTCCTGTCAACCTCAGTCACCTCTCTGAGACTCTGACCCTTCTAGACACCAGCCCACTCCACGGGGCTCCAACCAGTCTGGATTCCTTCCTTACTTTCTTGCAGGTGCCCCAGCTGTCTTGGCTTTAGCTCACTTATTCTGGCTGCAGGCCTCTAGCCCAGGCCCATCTTTCTTGGCCTCAGCCTCCCCAATGTATCATTTTCTGGGCCCTTAGGCCTGTTCCATGCATCACAGAACTATGCCCCCTACAAGCACCCTTGGCCTAGTCAAGAGCTGCTCACTATCAGTCTCAGACACCCTTGGCACCCCTGCCCTAGGGCAAGACTGCTCTTGTTTTGTGACAGTCTCTGGCCCTTTAGCTAGTCTCACCAACTAAGCCCAACTGTTGGGCTGCTGTCTTCTGCCTTTAAAGAGTTTGGGCTTCAGCCCCATGTAGCCCACTAGGTCCAAGACCCTGAAAGTGCTCTATGCTGGGTGCCTCTTAGGCATCCCTGTGGCCTCCTATCCACCCTTATCAACCACATCCAGTCCTCCATCTCTCTATACCAGCTACAATGCCCTCCTCATAAACCCCGACCAAGATCTCCCAGAGTCCCAGCCATTCCTACCCTGTAGCTGCTGTTTCTTGCAACTTCCCCAGGTACTGGTACTGCCTGGGTTCCCATATGTGGCTACCTAGGCTAGCAAGAGCTCCCTCCCAGAAGGAGCTATGACCAGACTGAGCTCTCTGATTGAGGATCCAGACTTTTAGTACACTAGGTTCCACCTCTTTTAGGTCACATGGCCTTCTCTTTGGCCAGGGGTTCCCAATTAGCCCAATGCTCAACCTGCCCTCAGGTGTTGCAGTTTAAACTACTGAGGGGCAGTCACTGCCCTCTCCCCTGCTGTTCTTCAACTCCTGGTAGATTTCCCTGGCTTTGCATCTGAAGCTGCTTAGCTGCCTGCCTGCTTACAACTCTTTGCTGGCTCCCTTCCTCTCAAGTAGCAGGGTTTAGGGGTCCCTGCTACAAGCCCAATCTATGCAAAGATTTCTGTAGAGTTTGCTCAGTGGTGTCTGTGAAATGAGCTAGGTGGCTTCAGTCCAGTTCCCATTGAACAGGGATCTTCATATTCACTGCAGTGACAACTGAGACTTATGGCAGTGTTGGTAGAGAGGTCAAGGACTCAAATGGCCATGGAGACCCAGCTGTCTCCCTGCCCTGGGGCAGTGCCACCCAGCCTGAGTGAAGACCATGCTGTCCTTGAAGTCTTTTCGGTCACAAAGGCTATATGGTCCTCTGTGTTAATGGAGCACAGCCAAGGTGCAGGGGTGTTCATGGTGAGAATTAGAAATCAAGCTGGGGTTCTGCTATATCAAACTCCTTGTATTTATACTGCAGCAAGTTGTGCCTGTGTTATGCCCCATGCTGCATAGGAACACCTGTCACTGCAGCACAACCTGCCTCGGACTGCTTTACTCAGCTGGGTGGCATAACTCACTCTCACAGCACACAGCACAGCAATACTTATGCCACATGTCCTGCATCCTCTGCTCTGTTCCTCTCAGATCACACTGCCTGGTGCTAGCACTCCTCTCTTCTGAGCTAAATCACAGGCTTTGGCGCAGACAACTGCCGTCCCGATCATCACAGGCATTGCACTGCACAGCCCTGATTTGTGCTGTATTGTGCAGCAAGAGGCACTGTATTTTCTTTTGCTGGACTTCAGAGCTCTGTGTTGCACCATATCCCATGCTATGGGGCATAGGAGCCATACTGGGAGATGGATAGGCTCTGAAGCTGAAGCAGTACTCTTCCGAGTAAAGCAGGGCAGCTGTGTATATACGGCATCCTGACTATGCAAAGACAGAGGCAGTGGTGGGTGCTCTATTTGCATTTAGTTCTCTGTGGCAGGGGCTGCAGTAAGCTGGGACAAAGCCTGCAGGGAAGGCAGCCAAGCAAAGCCCCTTGAATGTCATTCTAAGAGGGGAGGTGTGTGGCAGAGCACCTTTGGGGTGCTTGCCACTTGAGGGCTCTCACAGGCTCTGAGAGGAGCCTGCTTCAGAGTAGCAGCACGGGAAACCTACCCCAGGAACTATTTTAAAGTAGAAGGCGTGTGGCAGGGCACATTAAGAGAAGAGCCAAACAGCCAGCCAGTGGGTGCTTGATTGCGGTGGCCATTTTAGACCTCTGTCTGCCCATATAAACACGGCAGTTCACTGCTGGCACCCTAGGAAGTAAGGTTGTCTGGCTGCAAGGCTCCATAACATCATGGAGGTAAGGGCAGGAGCTGTAGGGGATGGTTTGGAGGCTCCTGGTCCTGGGCATGACCTAAAACTGCATCTTGCTGGGAATGGGTGGTCTGGTGGGGCTCTCAGTGGCGTGGGAGCCCCTAGGAAATGCCAGGCCAGTTATCACCCCAGTGAAAGGCAGGTAGGGGTGCTTTAGCCCTAGACCTCACCTTTGGGTGGGTTACGTAACACTGGAGGTAGTTGGGGCCAGGCATAATTGTGGCCACCTGAGCCCACTAGGGATGGAAGCCCCATGGCCCCAGTGAGGGGGAATAGGCCTAGGTATGTCTCCAGGTGCCTGAGGCTGTAGCTTGGGCCAGAGGCTGAGTAAGGGGGCTCAGTTGGAGAGATGGGGGTGAGTCCTGACCCTAGTAAGTCCTCCACTGCTAGGAGGCTGAGTTGAAAGCAAGATCTATAGTGGAGCACAATGACATGCTGCTTCGGGGGGGAGTGAGAGTCCCCATGAGACCCAGAGTACCAGTTGTGGTATGGCATAAGAATGGCCTGGTGAGGGGTGCCCCTAGAAAGGGGGAAGAGAGGAGGGACCCCAGTGCGGGGGAAGAAGAACCAGAAGGTTGGAAGCCCAGTATGTTTATATGTATAGCGTTGCACTGGAAGGGGCCAGGGCAAGCTTGGACCTGGTCAGGTAATTGGCTGGCCACTACCCCGGTAAGGGTTGTGGGAGAGGCCCAAAAGATGGTATGTCTGCCACCCAAGGTGTGAGCTAGCTAAAGCCTATGGTCTAAGGGGCCCACTCCAAGAGGGAGCAAGGCAATATAAGTGGTCAATGCATAAAGGAGACCCAGTGAGAGGGTTGAGTGTGAGAGGCCCTAGTGAGAGGAGGGTGGTGTGAATGTGTGTGTCTGAGGCCTGACAACAAGGCCTCGGCTTGGTCTAGCTGTAGGCCAGGAGCACTGTCACCTGGATGTCCTCTGCAAGGCTTGGGCTGTGGTGTAGGGGAGGAATGGAATTGCAGATGGTGCCCCCTGGCATCAGGGCAAGAATGGGCAGCCTTCTGCCTTAATATCCTAATTGACAACAAGGCATGGCAGGGGAGTCAGGTGGGTGACGTACCCAAAGGCAAGTGGGTAAACTAGCACTGTGGCTAGTTGGGGAGTCCCACTTTGCCACACTCTTCCTTAAAATCTATGCCCTGGGTCTTGTCTGTGAAATGTTTGCCCCTGAAACTGCACATATGGTAGCTAGAGCTCTGTCACTGAATGAGGAGCTATTATTCACAAATAGCAAGGTGGGATGAGTTTTGGTTTTTTTTCTACAGGCCTCCAAGTGCTAATAATGGCTGTGAGCCTTCCTGTGGGACTCCCATTTCAGTCACGTGACCTAGAACATGTAGAAGAGACACCCCAGCTGTTAATGTGATTACTATTCCCCTGATTTAGCTGCAAGAACAGTACATTTGCCAGAATAGGCACAGTGATCACTTGTGATCTTTGGCCTACCTAGTCATGCAACTTGGGGCAATTTTACTCTCCTCTGCTGCTTGTATTGTTTGCTGACTGGTTTTTAATAGTCTCAGTGGAAGCTGGGCATGATATAGTTAATGTCCTGTGGATTTAATCATATTTATACTGGACAGTCTGACCAGTCACACACACTCTTGCTTAGCTCTGGATGACTACAAATGCTAGACAGAGGTGGTGAATCTTGCCCTCAGAAGGCAGTAAACTTGGTCTCTGAAAGCCTCTAATAAAATACTCTTTCTCTAGCTTTCATTTAGCAATTGCTAGTGAAACATGTTGGCCACAATTGGCCAATGTAAAGATGCAGAGAGAGAGGAGCCATGTCCTATAACTCCAGGTTCCAAAGCACAGCGTTTAGTAAATGTGAATCAGTCTGTTGGCAGCCCCGGGCAGTTGAATATTCTGACTGCAGTAGCCAGAGCATATTGAAGAAGGTGAGATGCTGTGGTCTTCAGTAGATGATCATCATGTAGATGCTGAATGGTCTTCAGCTGTTGCCCCAGATACAACATAGTGCAACAAACCAAACTAGGAGTGACAAAAATATGATTTAAGGTAGACCTCACTGCAGTGATCAAGGAAAGGCCAAAACCTCTTAACTAGTTACAGAAGGCTTGTAGAGCAATGAATTAATGTTCACTACCTGTGAATTCAAAAATGTTCTCAGATTGAGGCCAGCCTGGCAGGGGGAATATACTGTGTCTCTAGAAAGACATGGTAGAATGTTCAGAAGATCAGCAAAATACTTCTTCCATCCCCCTTTTTGACCAATATCTCCTCCATCCTCTCATACTTGAGTTTGAGCAGTTGACTCTCATTCACATTATAGTCTCAGGCAGATGCTATGAAAACCAGGAGACTGCTGGAAAATTAGGCAAATAAAAATGAAATGTTGTTTGGCCTACTAAATGCATTGGCAGGAAAGCTGGCAAAAGGAACCCTGTAATACAAGCATGAGTGGGCCCTGGGGATGACTTAGCAGGGACCCAGTATCAACCCTTAAATCATCATGGGAAAAGGAGCCATAGGAGAACAGCTTCTAATCACTTTTGTTACTGCAAATGTGTCACTAGTCTACCAGGCATTAAGTGTCTTGTGTAGATAGATTTGGTGTGGCCCAGTGTCTACAGACTCGGGAGGTGTGGATTCTAGTACTGCCTCTGCCACTTGGGTCACATGTGACCTAGGGAAAAGTCCTGCTTCTGTGTCATTTTCTTCTGTCTGGTCTACTTAAGTTGTAAACTCCTTGAAACAGGCCATTCCTGTCCCAACATGCATGCCCTGTGCATAGCACAAAGAGGATTTTGGCTGGACTGAAGAAAATAATTCCCAAAAGCTACAGACATCCTGTTCATGCTAATCATGTGAGCTTAATAAAATAATTGATGAGGATCTCTAAAAAATAATTGCATTTTTTTTTAAAGCTAGTATAATTTTTAGTTGACATCATACCAGAAATATGTCCAATCCAGCATCCTTTGTAATTTTGCCTTTATATTAGGCTTTGGGTATGGGGAGTGTAAAGAAAGCAAAAACACAAAGGGAGTTTAGAGCCAATGTTGGCAAGCTTTGCATGTTGTTGCCTGGCTCTGCTCTACTGAATGGCATTACAGCACAGAGATTAAATCTCTATATTCTGCTTTAAGACGCATTGTCTCCATTTCCTTCCTGTGGTCTGCTTTAGACTATTCAAGTATTGAGGCAATCTCAAAACCTGCACTTGCAAATGGGTAGGAAGAGCTGTTGCAGTATATTAGTGACCATCGTATTTGTGTTATCCTGGTCAGTATGCCATGAAATGAAATAAATGCGCCTGCTGCCTTTGTGGATTGCATTTCTCTTTAGTTCTCAAACCACATATTGTCCCAGATCTCCTGCCAATAGCAAAATGCTAACTGATAATGCAGATGCTATTAATAAAGCATGTGTTGTTACATATTCATATCAGTCAGATTTCTAATCCAACTCTATAAAAAACACTTTATAGCAGTGGTGGAGAGAAACAATAGGGAGGAAAATGGAAGGTTGGTTACAGTCACACTGGCAGATCCTGCTTTGTTCAGATTCCTTCACTTTCAGATTCCATGTGAAATTTGGCCTTGATCTCTCTGTCTCTTAATGTTTCTCTGTTGACTTTGCCTCCCAGAGTTAGGGAGAGGTTTGGACCTACTATTTATGAGCATAAAAGATGCATCAGCATCTCTTTTAACAGATCTTATTGATTGGCAATAGTGTTCCCTCAAAGTTATGTATCTGGCAAGTGGAGTTCCCCAAGGAGGCCTACTAATTAACATTATTATGATCTTCACTTGATTGGAATAAACTGACTATGCATATGCTGTGTCATTTGTGCCTAACTCCTGGCTTGAGGTCACTAGGCTCTTCATCATTGACTGTCTGGAAATGTCATACCTTTTCCATCTGGAGAGAGGCATAGGGCGGTATCCCTTTTTCACCCTTCAGTATTGCTGTTCTATACAAGTGAAGCCATTCAGGTATGCTAATCTCCAAGCCATTCTTACCTTGGGTAGGTTTCTGCGTGTGAAGTTGCTTCAGAGACCTAACACTCGCAGGGCATGTCCCCACATGCAAGCACATGTTGCTTGCAACAGCTCAAATAAAAGCAGTGCAAATTTGAGCGAGGTCTTTTTACTTCAGTGGACGTGCTCAGACATGCACTTTATGGAGCAAATTTGTGCCACTTGGGGCAAAATAACCCTGCCTGGCTCCTCCCAGATCTTCAGCCAGGGGGAGCTAGAGCCCAGGGTTAGCACCTGTGCTGTCCCCAGCAGTATAAAAAGCTGCCTTGTCCTGGCCTCAGCACTATAAAAAGCTACCCTGGCAAGTAGCTCAGGGCTACTAGCTCTTGGGACCTTCTGGGGCCCAGCCAATTGGTACTTGCAGACACTACCCCTTGTGCCAGCTGGACTGCTGCAGCAGCCCTGAGAGTTCCCTGCACGCCCTACCCATTGCAGCTGTCTGGCAGTGGGGGCTGCTGCCTGGCTGTGACCTGCTGTGTACCTGCCAGACTCAAGTGAGGACTGCAGAGCCAGTAGATGCATCTGCCCCTCTGGGCTAGCTGCCAGTGGACTGCGGTTTCAGGTTTGGCCTTTGTGCAGTACTACTGCCATTTTTGCCCCCTGCCCGGCCATCTGGGCAGCTATCACCTGGAAGATGCTCCAGGTGTGGTGGCCTGCTTTGAACTGTCAAAGCATGTCCTCCTGGACAAATGGGGCCACAGCCAGATGGGTCCAAGGTGCCAGCTCGGAGCAGGCAGGGTCCTGCCACTGGCCTCCCTAGCAGGAATTCTGGTGCTTCCTATTGGAAAACTGAAAAATCCCTGATGTTAAAAAAACAAACAAAAAAACTCCTGCCAGCATGACTGGTGTTAGTGCCATTTGCCACTCTACTAAGTCAGCTCACAGAGGTAGTTAGGTCAAAGGACGTGGTCCTCATGGGTGACCTGAACTTTCCAGGCATCTGCTAGGAAGAGCAGTCAGCCAGGTCTGACCACTCATGTAGGTTCCTAGCCAAAATGCAGGACCTCCATCTAACCCAGGAGGTGCACAGCCCCACCAGGAGAGATTTCACAGATTTCATAGACATTAGGGCTGGAAGGGACCTCGGGAGATCATCGAGTCCAGCCCCCTGCCCAAAGGGCAGGAAGTCAGCTGGGGTCATAGGACTGCAGCAAGATAAGCATCCAATTTACTCTTGAAGGTGTTCAATGTAGGTGCTTGAACCACCTCCGCTGGCAGACTGTTCCAGACCTTGGGGGCTCGGACAGTAAAGAAATTCTTCCTTATGTCCAGCCTGAAACGGTCTTGCAGGAGTTTGTGACCATTCGACCTCGTCATCCCTTGGGGCGCTCTGGTGAACAAACATTCCCCCAGATCCTGGTGGTCACCCTTGATAAACTTATAGGTGCCTTGTTGGACCTGCTGCTGGCCATGGGTGATGACCTGGTGAGGGGGCTGCGGGTGCTCGACCACCTGGCTGGTGGTCATCGCCTGCTGGAATTCACCATCTAGCGCAAGGTGGCAGAGGCCTGCAGCAAGGCAGCAGCCCTAGATTTCAGGAGGGCGGACTTCAATGAGCTAAGGAGAATAGTCAGGGAGGCACTGAGGTCCCAGAGGGGAGGGGAGCCAGGTGTCCAAAAAGAGCAGTCGCTCCTTAAGGAGACAATCCTCCAAGCCCAAAGGGAGGTAATCCCAACACTGATCAAAGGGAGCAGGAGGGTGCAAAAGCCCCCATGGCTCACCAAAAGCATACAGGAATGTCTCCTAGCTAAAAGGGAGGTGTGGGGTCATCACCAGGGAGGACTATACTGCAGTTGCTTGGGGCTGCAAGGGGGCAGTCAGGAAGGCCAAGGCGGAGATGGAACTGGGACTAGCTACCCGGATCGAGGACAAGAAGAAGTCCTTTTTTAAATACATAGGGGAGAAAAAGAAGGTACTGGGTAACGTGGGGCCCCTGCAAGATGCGCTAGGAAATCTGGTCGTCACACCAGATGACAAAGCTAACCTATTTAACGACTTCTTTGCCTCCATTTTACTGAGCAGGGACTGGATCAGCCCCCCCACTGGGCCCCCTCAGGCCCCAGGGGAGGCACACCTAGGCCAAGGGTCAATGAGGATCTAGTCAGGCAACTTCTGGAGGGACTGGATGTATTTTAATCAGCTGGTCCGGACGATCTCCACCCCAGAGTACTGAGGGAATTTGCTGAGGTCATTGCGGGACCCCTGGCACAGCTGTATGAGCACTCGTGGTGCTCCGGTGTGGTGCCAAAGGACTGGAAAAGGGCCAATGTGGTTCCCACTTTCAAAAGAGGGAGGAAGGAGGACCCAGGAAACTATAGGCCAGTTAGTCTTACCTCGGTCCTGGGGAAGCTTTTTGAGAGAATTATCCTGGTGCATGCCCACAAGGGGCCAGCAGGAGAGATTATGCTTAGGGGCAACCAACACGGGTTCATTAGAGGCAGGTCCTGTCAGACCAACCTGGTGGTCTTCTATGACCAGGTCACCAAATCCTTAGACGCAGGGGTAGCAGCGGACATAGTCTTTCATAGTCTTTCTGGACTTACGGAAGGCTTTCAACACTGCCTCTCACCCTGTTCTCATTAAAAAAACAGGAACTGTGGTGTTGACACCTACACAGTCAAATGGGTCACTATCTGGCTGGAGGGCCACACCCAGAGTGTGGTGGTGGATGGGTCATTTTCAGCCTGGAGGGACGTGGGCAGTGGGGTCCCCCCAGGGCTCAGTCCTCGGGCCCACGCTGTTCAACATCTTCATCAGTGACTTGGACGAAGGGGTAAAAAGCACCCTGTTCAAATTTGCTGATATCACTAAGATGTGGGGGGATGTGGGCACACTAGAAGGAAGGAATAGGCTACAGTCAGACCTAGACAGGGTACAGGGGTGGGCGGATGAGAATAGGATGGGGTTCAACACTGACAAGTGCAAGGTGCTGCACCTGGGGAGGAAGAACCAGCAGCATACCTACAGGCTGGGGAACTCCCTTCTCATCAGTGCAGAGGCAGAAAAGGAATCATAGAATCATAGAAGTAGGGTCGGAAGGGACCTTGTAGATCTTCAAATCCGACTCCCCCTCCCCCCCCCCAGCCTCTTCTTAAAGACCCCCAGGGTAGGAGCCGTCACCACTTCCCTTGGAAGTTGGTTCCAGTTCCTAGCTGTCCTAACTGTGAAGTAGTTCTTGTGGATGTCTAATCTAAACCTACTCTCCAATAATTTGTGTCCATTATTCCTTGTAATGCCAGGGGGCGCTAGGGGAAACAGCGTCTCCCCCAAACCCTTCTGGTTCCCCCTAGTGAGTTTATAGACAGTCACCAGGTCCCCCCTCAGCCTTCTCTTGTGAAGTGGAGGATCTTGGAGTCATCATTGATGCCAAGATGAACATGGGCTGGCAGTGTGGGGATGCAGTCAGGAAGGTCAACCGCACCTTGTCATGCATCCAGATGCATCTGAAGCAGGTCCAAGGAAGTGATCCTCTCCCTCTATGCGGCACTGGTCAGGCCGCAGCTGGAGTACTGCATCCAGTTCTGGGCGCCGCACTTCAAGAGGGACGTGGACAACATGGAGAGGGTGCAGAGGAGGGCCACTCGCATGATCGGGGGCAGCAGAGCAGGCCCTACGAGGAGAGGCCACGGGACCTGAACCTATTCAGCCTCCACAAGAGAAGGCTGAGGGGGGATCTAGTGGCCTGTTACAAACTAGTCAGAGGGGACCAGCAGGCACTGGGGGAGTCCCTGTTCCCCCGAACACTGCCAGGAGTGACTAGAAATAATGGTCACAAGCTGGCAGAGGGTAGATTCAGATTAGACATCAGGAGGCAGTACTTCGCTGTCAGGGCAGCTAGGATCTGGAACCAACTTCCAAGAGAAGTGGTGCTGGCTCCCACCCTGGGGGGTCTTTAAGAGGAGGCTAGATGAACACTTTTCTGGGGTCGTTTGACCCCAGTACTCTTTCCTGCCATGGCAGGGGGTCGGACTTGATGATCTGCTCAGGTCCCTTCCAACCCTACTAACTATGAAACTAAATTTATCAAGGAGGAAAACTCCTTTATGGTGTGGACATCAAGTCCCAAACCAGTGATATCTCATGGATGGGGTTAGGGGCATGTTCCCCTGTTGTGTATATTGTGCAGCACTGCTCACTGATTACTCATGAGCACCTACAGTGATCAGGACCCTTGAATATCCCATTTGCAATTGATGGAATCACTCAGATAAAATGAAGATAATTCAGCTTAGCTTCCTGCAACCCAAGCAAGGACCAGCTCATTTGTTTGTTTTTTATGATCTTTGAGTTCGTCATGTGGAGCACCATCTACTCTTCAGCCCTTTTTTAGGTTAAATATATATGTATTGGAAATTACCAAGCAAAATATACCAAGAAATGCTGCCAAAGGGAAAAGCAGACTTACAGGGCCATTCTCACTATCAAATGTGCTTTTTGCCATTGGTACAGTATAAATATATATATATATATCTCCCAAATTGTGGCTGTTTTATGGTCAGCCATAAATCAGGAGAAATGCCTTATTATTCATTAAGTAGCACAGGTATGTCAGTAAATAGTGCCACTGTTAGAGCTTCATTGAAATTTGCCCACAAAGCAGAACTGGAGATTTAATTTAGTCATTGAAGTGTAAGAAGTGGGATTTCAGATCTGACCAAATAAATCTCCAGAGATTAGTAGAACTTTCCACATTCTTTTTTTTAAGATCTTTGAGAACATTTGAGAGGAACACTTGGAATTTGGCCTTGACAATTTTATGTCCTACCTCCCTCTAAATCCCCACACATGGCTAATTTCTCCCACATGCAGAGTTTCAAGCCAGGGCACTACTTAGCTGTTCAGTTCAGGTGTCACCTTGGTTTGCCATCATCTGACCCCTTTGCTACTCCCTGGCAAGGGAACTGGTTGTATTTATTATTGGAAAGTCAAGTTCACTAGGAAGCAGCTCTCCAAGTAGAAAAGCTGTGAGCTCTAGTGTCTGGCACCTTTGGCTTCAGCCCTGTCCATTTCCACACTTCTTGCTGGGGCTGAGACCTGTGAGTTTTCTACCTCATTCCCTACCTTTAACATTCTCCCCTTCTATCCCATCTCCTCACTATATCTACAAGCGTATTTGTAGACTGCACAACAAACTCCCTCCTGCTTCCAAAATGTAAATCAAATCACAAGCCATCAGTCTAGTTCATCACAGTGATGCACAAACAAAGCTCTATGCTTATCCCTGGCACAAGCAGGTTATAACTGTAGACACATTGTAGTCAGAGAAAATCTGCATCATTCTCAGTGACACATACTTGCACTTGGGGTGGCGGGGAGAGGGGCAGAGGAAAAAACAGAGTTTGAGCCATTCTTTACATTCTCTGTGTGCCTAGTTTAGATGTGGTCCTTAGAATGGTAAGGTGGCTCTGTTGGCATTCTAGTTAAAATATACTGTACCTGTTAAAATATACTGTACCTGTTTAAAATGCATTTTATCTAGGAAGCCACACTGAGCTTGCTTCATTAATGGAGTGCTGTAAATGTACAGGGTACTCCAGGGACTAGTGGACTTACAATTTCAGGCCCCCATCCTGCTCCTGGGTCTCCCCAGGCAGCACTAGAGCAGACCCCCATTTGAGACTAAGGCAGAGCATTACCATGGCTCAGTAAACGATGCTTGCAAACCAGGTGGACTTAGAGGAGCATCATTAAGGCCTGGGATGACTCAGAAGAATGCACCTTCATGTGTGGTTCTTCAGGCTCTGCCCTCTTCTGCCTAAAGAGCATTTCTCTCAGGTTGAAAACTCAGCCCATGAATTCACATTGATTCATTCTGTCCCTCCCTCTCAGCTGCTGCACGCAGCCAGCATAGCACTAGGATCAGACCTCATTATCTGGGAAGTGGAACAGCATCAAAGTCTATAAATAGCTGGTGGTGGCAGTGGTAAAGTGGAGCTCCTACAGGTAGCCGCAGTGCTTTTTGGCAGTGGGGGGAGGGGTGTTGAGCCAGTGACCACCTGCAGATGCCATTGGCAGAGGCCAGCTGCGATCACGGACAACCTGCAGACACCGCCAGCAATGTTGATGTTGGGGGTGGTGAGCAGCAACTGCCCTCAGGCACCTTTTCATAGGGGGTGCACCGCTACGCTCAGGGGGTGCACATGCATCTGCATGTACCTCCTATGCTTCACCAATGTAATGTCTATTCTAATACTAGGGCTCAAGATTGCACTGGAACCTAGGCCCTGGGTCTCTTCTGACACAGTACTTCCCACTCACCCATGTATTTGTGCACAGACAGGTCCCTCAGGCACTAGCCAGCACTTATAGGGTAGGTATGCTTCAGGAGCAGCTGGTAATATGAGAGCCTTCTGCCTCCATAAGTGAGGTGGGGCCTGACATCAGGCTGGTCCCTGGAATGGGAAATGATCCTGTTGCCCAAATGCTTACTTTTCAGAAATGATAAGTGTGTCCAATTCCTATTGAAAACAAGAGAAGCTGTAGCTTGCTGAGCCGCTCTGCTTACCTGGCCATGGCACATCCACTCACACAGCTACCAGACTCAAAAGTACCTGACTGACAGCTGGAAGCAGTCCTGGTATAAGCAGGTTCTTCCTGAATAAAGAAAGTTATGCCAGGTGTCTCTGGTCTGGAGTATGTAGCCTGCCTTGACAGCTGGTGTGTTCATGTTTCGTCTTCTCCAAACCCAGCTGCCTGTAATGCTCACAGAGGGCAGAGAAATGCTGTGAGCAAAGCACCAACATTCCTTTGGACCACAGATTCACTCACTTCATATTGATTTTAAGGCCATTTGAAACTTCTCAATGGCCAGATAGGATATTTGATCATCTTACAAGGAGACTTCTATAGAGGATTGTGGAAGATGACAATTGCATGGGGTATTTAAAAGAAATCCTAAATGATGTTAATACCTGAGGTTATTAGCATTGAAAGAGCGCCAGGCATCTCTCACAGCTGTTTCTGTTGTTGATGTGTGTTGTCATTGTGCAATTCACTTGGCTTGGACAGTGAAAAGCATATAGATCTTTTGGCATGCTTTTTTATCTTTAAATTCCATTTTCCAGTTCTCATGCATTAGCTCGAGCCCTGAGCTGTGAGGAGTGTTTGGGGAAAATGAAAACAAATGCAACACAGCCCATGTTGTGCTGTTACAGAGCACCTCTATCAGAGGAGTGTCTATGGGCCAGAGGAACTCTGTGCAGGAACAGAGAAAAGGACAGTTCCTGCTTGAAAGCACTTGGGACCAAAACCGCAAAGTCCAAATGGATGACCCACAACCTCCTACCTAACTACTGTAGCACCAGGGAGGCTGTAGGCACCTATGTTTTCCTAGGAAACTTACCTGGGTGCATCATTGTAGCTGACCACCCCAGCATTGTGCCTGTAGTTGTGTATAATGCACAGGTTTGGTATCTCTATAATAAAGTCTCCTGAGGGCCCTGAACCATGCTCAGGACTAAAGTACTGACAACACTGAGGCCAGCACAAAGCACAATAGCCATCACCACTTCCTTTAAAAATATAGCAGGAGGAGGTGGGACTCCACTCACCTTTCAGATGCCATCATAGGGGTTAGAGCACTTACGTAAGAAGTGAAAGACCTGACCCCTAAGTCCTTCCTAATTTGTGGGGTTCAGACTCCCAGGAAGAGGAGAATCCTGGATTCCAGTTCTTGCTGCCATATGCACTATTTATATATGTTACCCCTATGACTCTGAAACATTAGGGGTGTGCGAAGCAGGCCCTATTCAATTTGGATTCAGATTCGGCCCAAATCAGGAACATTGATTTGATTAGTTGATTCAGATCACTGTCCCTGACTCAATTTGACCAAAGCCAAATCTGAAGATTCAATGCTGATTCAAACATAGACACAACTTTAAAAGTTGTTTCTACATACCTTGAGGTAGCAGACGCAGCTTGTGAATGCTGGGGTGCATGGAGCGTCCCACAGGAGTGTCGGGAGGGGCCCTCCATGTGCTCAGCGGCTAACCCGTAAGTGGATTGGAAGTACTTCCAGTCCACTTTTGGGTCTGCGGGGGAGCCTCCCTGCACCACCCTGGCTCAGCAATGGGCCACAGGGGGACCTTGGGTGCCCCCCCCAGACCCAGGAGGCACCAGTCACTGGGCCTGGGGGCTGTAAGGGGGCTCCCAGCACGCTCCCCAGTGGACCAGAAGTGCTTCTGGTCCACTTCCAGGTCTGTTGTTGAGTGCACTGTGGAGCCCCCTGTGCTTCTGTGGGACACTCCATATGCCCCAGCATTGCAGCACTCACGAGCCCCTGCTACCTAGAGGTATGTAGAAAAAAACATTTAAAGCTGTCTCTATGTCTGAATCTTTCTGAATCTCTCCGAATTGATTTAGTGGGTTCCGATTAAATTCAGAGAGATTAAAGGGTCCTCTGATTCAATTTGGATTCCAAGATTCAGCCACCGAATTGGACCTAATCTCCACCGAGTTGAATTAGGGAAAAAGCTTTACACAGCCCTATGAAACATTAAGGTATCAAATATACAGCCTGTGGGCCAGACCTAGCCTGTGGTACCACTCCATCTGGGATGTTGAGCTACCAGTGGTCCATGCTAGCAGTGAGCAGGGTCTGCCGCAGAATCCAGGGACCTGGCAGCATGGGTTTTGGTGGCAAGGGGGTAAGCAAGAGCTGTGCTTACACCATCCAACTTGTCCTTGTTGCTCAGCCCACTGCTGCTTACGCCATCTTTGCCACAGCAAGTGGTTGCTTGACCCATGACTTGCTTACCTGTCACTGGCCCCACAGATCCAGGCCACCTAGAAGACCCATGATTTGGATCCAGCCTGGGGCACTGGATGAGTTTGATAGCCCTGCCATAGCCCCTGCACTTCAGAAAGAGAGGCAGCGGTTTGTTGGAATGAGACAGCCTCCACCTCACTCCAATGGGGAAGAAGCTCTTGGCCAAAATGGCTGACCTGATTGACTGGGCTTTAAACTAAGTTTGTTGGAAGATGGGTGCAAAACCACCAGTGCAAACCCAGCAGGTGTCAACCACAAAATCAGCAGGTCAGGCTCTACAAGGGAACTCACTTCCACTCTAGCCCAGGGATGGGGCTCTTCTAGGAATGCAGAAAAGCCTAGAGCCTCCAATGGCAGGCTCACTTGCCTGTACACAAATGCCAGGAGCCTGGGGAACAAATAGGAGGGACTGGCCCTTCTGCTAAACAAAAATGACTATGTTTTCATAGAGATAACAGAGACCTGGTGGGATTCCACCTATGACTGGACCACAGGTATAGATGGCTATACCTTATACAGGAGGGATTGTGTTGGAAGAAAGGGTGGGGGTGTAGACCTCTATGTGAGGGAGCAGTACGCTTCCCTACAAGCAGATATTGGTACTCAAGGAGGGTGACTTGAGACCCTCTGGATTAGAATATGGAGGAAATGTGGTGAAGGGGATATAACTAGGAGTCTACTACAGACCTCCTATTCGGGAGCAAGAGCTTGACCACAAATTTGCTAAGGAACTGGCAGAGGCTGCACGCTTTCAGTGCATGGTTGTCATGGGCAACTTCAACTACCCTGACATCTCGTGGGAAGAGCACTCAGCCAAATCTGATTAATCACAAAGTTTCCTCACATGCATTGATGAGCTCTGTTTGTTTCAAGAAGTCTAAGGGCCAACAGGCCATGATCTGATAGTGGGTGGAGTCCACAATGAGTCATCGCTCCTTAAGGATGCAATCCTTGAAGCACAAGGAAAGTCCATTCCATCCTGTAGGAAAGGTAGCAAAAGGGCTGGGCAACCCCTTTGGCTCAGTAGGGAACTTATAGACCTCCTGTACCTAAAAAGAGATGCTTATAAAGGATGGAAAACAGGAAACACCACTAAGGAGAAGAATTCAGCACTGGCCTGCACCTGTAGGGAGAAAACTAAGAAAGCCAAGGCTGAAACTGAACTCAAACTGGCTACACACATCAAGGACAATAAAAAGTCCTCCTTCAAATATGTGAGAAGTCAGAAAAAAGCAAAAGCAACATTGGACCCTTGCTAAACCAAATGGGACAGCTGATAACCAATACCAAGGAAAAAGCCAATCTGCTTAACAATTACTTTGCATTGGTCTTCCATCAACCCAAGGGGATCACCCTACCTGACAAGATGCAGGATTATCAGGATAAGGGAGAACATCCATCCATCACTGGTATAGATCTTGTGAGGGAACACCTTGAGTGTCTGAAGATGCACAAATCAGCTGGCCTGGATGGAATATACCCAGGAATGCTAAAGGAGCTGGCTGACATCATAGCATGGCCAGTGACAAGGATCTGGAGTTCACCTGAGAATTGAATGAGGCCACATGTACACATGAAATGGTCATCATGGGTGGTTTTAATTTAACTTTTGGCCAAGTTGGATTGGTTGCAATCCTTTCTGACCTATGTCGAAGGCCTCTTCCTGACTCAGGAGGTGCATGGGCCAACCAGAAGTGACACTCTGCTAGACTTGGTCCTGGTCAAAGAAGACTACTTGGTAACCAACTTAAATATAGTGGGAAGTCTGGGTGACAGCGACCATGAAACCATCATGTTTACTGTCTGACATAAGGCAGACTAATCTGATAGGAGGATTGAAGCCTTGGACCTCAAAAATGCAAATTTCAGCAAGCTTAGGTCACTAGTAGGGGAAGTGCTGTGGGACCAGGGACTGAAGGTGAAAGGTGTGCATGAGGAGTGGTTGTTCCTTAAGGACATAATCCTTAAAGCAGAAAAGAAGTCCATTCCCATATTGAGAAAAGGTAACAGAAGGGCTGGGAAGCCCCTTTGGCTATACAGGGAAATCACAGTCCTCTTAAGAAAGAAGAAAGAGGCTTATGAACAATGGAAGCTTGGGGCAGGTCCCAAGGAGGACTATTCCATGATGGTCTGCATTTGCAGGGAACAGATAACGAAGGCTAAAGCGGTGACCAAACTTAGATTAGCAATGGGAATCAAGGACAACAAGAAGTCCTTCTTTGGATACATGGGGAACAGGAGGAAAACAAATGGGAGTGTGGGGCCATTGCTCAACAACTCAGGAGAACTGGTTACCAGCACACAAGAGAAAGCGGAACTCCTGAATGACTACTTTGCCTTGGTCTTTCACAGGACCAAGGGGAAAACAATGCCAGGTAGAGTACAGGATGAGCATGGTAGGAATAATTGCCTTCCTACTATTACTGTAGAACTGGTGTATGACCAGTTAAAAAAATTAGGCACATACAAGTCAGCAGGACCAGATGATCTTCATCCGAGAGTGTTGAAGGAGCTGGCTGAAGTCATTGCAGAACCCCTGGCAAAACTCTTCCACAACAAGTGGCACTCTGGAGAAGTCTCTGAGGACTGGAAGAGGGTCAATGTTGTGCCGAACCACAAGAAGGGCAGGAGGGAGGACTCTGGTAACTATAGGCCAATCAGCCTACTTCCATCCTAGGGAAGATCCTAGAAAAGTTCAACAAGGAGTCTATCTGTGATAAGCTTGCAGAAGGTAAGATTCTGAATGACAACCAGCATGGCTTCATCACAGATAGGTCTGGCCTTACCAACCTCATCTCCTTCTATGACCAGGTACCTCGCCACCTGGATACAAGAGAGCAGGCTGACGTTGTATACCTAGATTTCCAAAAGCCCTTAGATCTAGTATCTCACAATGTCCTCATGAGAAAATTGGAGGATTGTGGGCTTAACTCAGAGACAGTCAGGTGGGTGAGAAACTGACTGCAGGATAGGACCCAGAGAGTCATAGTGAACAGATCTGTGTCATCCTGGAGATAAGTGGGCAGCAGTGTCCCCCACAGGTTGGTGCTTGGTCCAGTACATTTCAACTTCTTTATTAACGATTTGGATGTAGGGGTGAAGAGCTCACTGGCCAACTTTGCGGATGCCACCAAGTTATGGGGAAGCGTGGTTACGCTTGAAGATAGGCTACAGATACAGGTGGACCTAGACAGGCTAGCGAGTTGGGCGGACTGGAATCTGATGAAGTTCAATGTCGAGAAACGTAAAGTGCTCCACCTCAGGACAAGTAGCCCCCAACACACCAACAGACTTGGCAACACCAAACTGACTAGCACCATGAATGAAAGGGACCTGGGGGAACTAGACCCAAATATGAATATGAGCCAGCAGTGCAATGCTGTAGCCAGTAGGGTAAATGATACTCTGGCCTGAATCAATTGATGCATCTCCAGCAATACCAAGGAGGTGATTCTTCTGCTCTACTCAGCACTGGTGAGACTGCAGCTGGAGTACTGAGTGCAGTTCTGGGCACCACACTTTAACAAGGACATGGACAAGCTTGAGAGGGTCCAAAGAAGAGCTACCTGTATGATCAGAGTCTTACATGGCAAGCCATATGAGGAAAGGCTGAAGGATCTGGGACTCTTCAGCCTGAAGAAAAGAAGGCTGAGAGGGGACCTAGTAGCAGCTTACCGCTATACTAGGGGAGTACATCAATGGTTTGGTGAGCAACTGTTCACCAGGGCACCTGAGGGGGAAACTAGGAGTAATGGCCACAAATTCCTGGAAGACTGATTCAGGCTCAACATTAGGAAAAACTTCTTCAGTCAGGTGTCCACACCAGGGCTCCCTCCAGAGTGCAATCACCTATCCTGGAAATCTTCAAGAGGAGACTAGACAGTCACCTTGCTGGGGTCACCTGACCCCGAGTTATCTTTCCTGCTTGGTGCAGGGGGCTAGACCCAGTGATCTTCCAAGGTCCCTTCTGGCCTTGCAATCTATGACCCTAACTGACTGCCTACCCCTTGGGCAAGGGCCTGGACCCAATGATCTTGCAAGGTTCCTTCCAGCCCTGATGTCTAAGAAATCTATAATGCAAAGTGTATATACAGTCCCTGAAGCATAGACCAGAAACCAAAATCCCTCTTCCCCTAGAGGAGTACCCTTATCACTGAGCTGGAGAGCCAGGTAGATTCGCCCTTGCTTACAGACCGTCTGCCTCACTGAATTTTTCTCTGCCCAGTAGCCTGGGGGAAATGGTGTCCCCACCCCAGACTTGGTGGTCTGAGGACTCTCCTGGGAGGTAGGAGATGTGTAGTATCCTACTCTCCCTGTTTATTGCATAAGGAACTCTAATGCCTAACTCCATTCTGAGGATTTCACTCCTTGGAGGTGGGCTCCTGAAAAGAACAAGTGACAACGCTGATCAGCACTGTGTTCCAGTCCTTTTGTGGATCTGGCCCTGAGTCAAAAAAAATAAAATAAAATAAAAAAATTATACAAGTGGATGAAACAAGCAAGCAAAGCAGGGTGAGTGGTAATAAAAACAATAGACTGTGTGCAATTTTTAGATAATAGCTGCAACTTACCAGCTGTGCCCCACGATTATGGTATAATATTTTTCTGGTATAATATTTTTCTGTGTGCATTATGTAAAAGGTGAATTTTGAGTAGTGACTTGGAGGAGAAAGGGCTACTGTTAATGATTCTGAGCGCTTTCCCTGGGGTTTGGGATGAACTGAAAGAAAGCACAGACTTTCTCATGAAAGACTGGAAGACATGAGCATTTCAAATGGGCAGTGTTGGTATACGTGCATGCATCTGTATGTTTATACATGTATATTAGGCCTGTGCAAAGCAACAAGTATTCGCTTTGGGTTCAGATTCAGCTGATTTGTAGGGACGGTGATTCAAATCACTGTCCCAATTTGTTTTGATTGATTTGGATTCAGCGATTCGGTGCAGATTCAGAGTTTTAGCCATAGACTGTAACAGGGAAACCCTAAAATACCTATAACGTTGTCATTGTTTTGCAGATTCAAATGAAAACAGCAGGGATGGTAGCTCCTTCTCAGGGCATGAAGCCTGCCAAGTTTCAAGGGGATAGGTATAGGGTTTTCTGTGAAAGTGCACCTCAAACTATTGAAAGCAAAACTTACATCACTTGTGTGTGCTAAGGCAGAGCAGGATGAAAACAGCAGGGGTGGTAGCCCCTTGTGCAGGCATGAGGCCTTGCTGCAAGCCTTTTGAATCTCCAAATCTCTCCAAATCAATTCGGAGGCTTCTGATTCAATATGGACCTTTTAATGGGTCTCCCAATTTGATTTGGAGGGGCACTCCCATGTACATATAGGTACATAGATACATTTCTGTTACATTTTGTGAGCCCCTTCTTGCCCTTAAATTCTTGGATAGCAGCATCACCTTAAAGTCTTCTTGTCTAAGTGGTCAGGGCTACACAAACCCATAAGCAATATCTGTAGCAAGGGAAAGTAGACTTCTTATGGAGGGGAGCAGGCACTGGGCCGCAGGATAATTTGGTAGCAGCAAAGTCATTGCATCATTTTAAGCTTGTCTTTAATTTTTGACATGACAATAGGACACTTCAGAGCTGTTGAAGGTTCTGTCAAGGCAGTGCTGCCATGGGTTGAGCGAAAATGTAGCTATTTGCTCTTGAACGAGGCACTTTCCACTTTCATTTTCTACAGCAAGGCTATCATTTGGAAAAGGCTCCACTAAATTTTCAATTTCTTTGTGAATGATGATCTCCATTTGATTTGATTGTATTGGATTTTTGTTTAAAGTAGCTGCCATTCCACCAGACTGTGAATAGGAATGGGCGCAGGGCAGGCATGTGTACACATGTGTATCTGTGTGGGTCTGTGGTGGCACAAGCCTAAATTCTTAATGGCTACACTAAGGTACTTGCAAATAGATTGTGCTGTGAAGAGGCTGACAGGTGTGTACAACAAGAAGAAGAGGGGAAGATTTTCCTACTTGATGTGTGATAGGAAGGACAGTTGGGTGGTTTAATCATGCCCCAATGGTGAACTGAGATCAGACAAAGTAGCTGGGTTCCCTGCCTGGCTCTGCATGCAGCTGTGAGCAAGGCACGTGAGCTCTTTGGGGGTTCAGTGTCTCCACTGAAAAAAATGGGGGTTGTTTTCACTTGTATTAGCCTGTAGAGCACTGTTCATGAAGCTGAATTTAGGAGTGTTGGTAAAGTGCTTTGAGATCTCTGGATGGAGGGAACTAGAGATGAGCAGGGCATTATCATCATTGTGGAGAAGAGTCCAATTTACACCTTGCACCCTTCTCTCCCTTCTGCTGCTGACTGCTGTGAGATGATACAAGGTATCAGACCGGCAGAGCTGCTGTTCTGATCTGGCCTAGCAATTACATGCTGTGCTAGCATTCATAACAAATGTGTGCTAGGAAGAATGTATCAACCTATCTACTGTTTCTTCACTTCAGTGGGATAGTAAATAGCAAAGAGCAGCTGAACTCCAGTGACACTTACTGCTTCATGAGTTATTCTGTCTTCCCTCCGAGAGCAGCTAAATGACATCACCAGGGCATTGGTGTGTGTGGGGAAGTAATTGCAACAAGGCAGTGGGGAAGTGTGATCAGAGCAGTGACCAATATGCCTGGAGCTTGGGGTTTAAAATCACACATGAATCAGACTTTCCACAGCCTGCCTGCACTACTTAATGAAGAAAGTGCAGCTTACACCCAGGGTCTTTCCAGTGCTATGGACTCTGTGCAGTTGACATTGAATTAAATGTCTCTGGGAGACATTTCTCAACCTAAGTTACCCGTATGTCAGGGAGGGCCTGGTGACAATGCTAGGCCAGAATGACTCGCCAAAGTCACTGACTCAATCCAAGCACAGGCCCATTCTCATCATGGCTGCATTCTCTGGCAGCTCTAGTGTGCTCTCTGCTGTACAGGAATGCTCACTGTCTCTGCTCTGCTTAACATGGGCCCCTATGGCCTGTTCATCATCAGCATACTATTTGAGGAGGATCTGTTCAATACAGCATTCTGGTATACAAAGTCAAATTGGGTTTCTCTATTCCTCCAGGAACCTGGGAGTGTGGAATGTCAAATGAGCATTGGTCAAACCCCAAACTCTGGCTTGTTCTGTCCAGTTCAAGGTTGTGAGCATCCCTGAAGGGTGTTGGCGGGATCTGTCTTTTGCCTTTATACCTTAACACAAATTTTATAGCTTGTCATATCATTAATGAGTGGTGAATTGTATTGAGGAAGCTTTAGAAGGCACTTATAGGAAGTCAGAAGGTGTGGTTTGGGGTATTATTGTAATTTTAGTAACCAGCAAGCTACTCTTCCAACATCAATGAGATGGCAGTAAGCCTGTGAAATGCAACATAGGGTGATAGCACCACTGCTGTCGGGGTATGCAGACTGGAAGATAACAGGGCTGGAAAAGACTTCTTTGATAATCCACTCCCCTTGAATACAGTTGAATGGCATTCTCTACTCTGCTGGTCTCCCTGTGATTCTGGAGCCTGGAAGGTGGTGGGCACAGTAAGGCACCCCCCCTCAATTCACTGGCCCATTATCTGTCTCTTGATGCTTTGAAGAAATATAATACAGCTCTTGGCTAAATTATTTTTTTTCAAATTGCTCTTATCTTTGCTATTCAACATGCAGGAAGCATTATTGTGGTAACTGAGGTATTTGCATAATACATTTTTTGTGGTAATTGTTCCATTGTGAAAAGGTGCATACCATCAAACAGTATTTTTAGGGCATATCCTACCTTTGATGCAGGAACTGGAGGTGGCCCACACCAGAGGAATACTCTACCCCCTCTGCACTACTGCCCTGCTGCTGGAAGGACTTGTCCCCACTTCTGACAACTTTCAGTAGGTGTATACTCCAGCAGCCTATTTGTTTTGTGCCTGATGCTTCCAGCCTTTAATGCTGCTCCTAGAGGCCAAAGGAAAGCAAGGAGTTCAGGTTTTTCCAGATTGCTCCACTAGCTCTGGAAATTGATCTAGGAGTCAGGAAACCTGGATGGCCTTCTCAGTCCTGATCTCCTGTATGACCATAGGGAGGTCCCTTCCCTGTGCCTCTGTTTCCTCCTTTCCACCCATATCTATATAGGCTGAACAGGGACTGCCCCTTCCTTACTTATGTGTCTATGGTTAAGGGACCCCCAGCTTTGGCTGGTTTCTCTCAGCCAACACAAGTGTAACACAAACAAACCGATATTTAGAAGGACCATGTCACACATGCCATCTCCCAGCCTTGTCATGATTTCATGGATGCTGCTTCTTCCCTCTATGATCCCATAACATCCTGACGGTAACTACAGCAATGACTTGTGTGGAATAGTAACCCTAAGGAAATGTTTGAGGCATTTTTAGCTTCTTTTAATGACATTTTAGCTTTAAGGATTAGGGAGGAGGAACCAACCCCATGTGGCCAGCTTACTTTCTGTAGACCATCAGCAAGTATTGCATACATCCCTTTGAGGTAAAGATGCCAAGATCTGGGATTATTTTGCTGAGCGTACTAGCTTGCATGGGGGGACCTGACATGAAAGCATTTTCCCAGCCACCCTCCAGCCAGTGCCTGGATGCACACTTTCTGCTGCCAGAGCTTCCTGCTTCATAGACACCACATAGGACAGGGGCATCCTGTTGGCTGAACTGCCATGAGCTATGCTAAACCTTACCTCAGCTAGAATGCTCTTGCAATGGTCTCTGCTGCCTTGCATGCTCCAGTATTTGTTCTCTCTCACTGTACTCCACTGGCATTACAGGCCCCTTCATGGACACAATATGGTAACCTTTCCAAGGCAAGGGGCAGCTGGTGTCTTTCTGTACAAGGCAATCCAAGCTGTATCTTCATTTGTGGGGTCTGATCACAAGGTGCACTGGGCTTCTCATAGACCCAGTAACCTATTGTGAGAGAAAAGAAGCAGGACACATCTAGAGATGTATGACTTGGCTATGTAGAATAAAAATCCAAGCAGGTTATAACTGGTATAGAAAACCAGCATTCCCTCTCACATGTGCTGTCCGCTGCTGTGATCACCTCTGATTGATGTTGCTGGTTCTTATAGTAAGCAAGAGGCTGAGATTTTGTACATTGCCCTGCCGGAATGACCTTCCCAGGGGGTGGGAAGCAACTGTTCCCATCTTCTTTGTTTTACAAGCATGGCCCACAATGACATTAGACTTTTTTGCAAGATGGTTTTGCCAGGCAATCTCAGACCCAATACCTGTTCAACCCCCCAGGTCTTACATTTTCATTGCCATAGACTGGAGAGACGGCTCTGCTTACACCTCACTTTGATTATGCCTCCCATGCAGAATAACCTCACATTTTATCTGTATTAAATCTCATGCCATTTATCTCCCAAAACTCTGGCAGATAATTCTGTAATTGCAAACCCTTCTGTGGCACTGGCTTTCCTCCCTCTTCCCATTAGTTTGATATCCTCTTCAGATTTCATCTACCTGAAGTTTATATTGTCTTTTGGATTCCTAATGAATTAGCTCAAAGCATCCAGATCCCATGCTAATCCCTGTGGGAAGCATTTAATACCTCTCCCATTTGGAGGCTGTACTGTTAATAACTACTTGCTGCTTGTGTCCTGCCAATCATCATCTTATCTGTCTGGTATTTCTTTCTATACAGAATCTTTCCAACTTCTCTAGGGCATATATGGAGTCATTATATCTCTATAGATCTTGTGAGTATGCTGTACATAATCATATTATTATAACAAGGTGCGGGCCACCTGGGATCTTGTCACTGAGCAGCACATGAGCGCTGCTAGGAACTTCCTTCCGATTTAGCAATGGAAAAGACATTCTACTGAGTCCTGCTAATGGTCCTTCTAATCCAGTATACTGTCTCTGGCAGGAGCCCTTCCCAGGTCTTTCAGAGGACAGCAAGTTGTAGAACTTGGCTCCTCCTTCCCAGAAGACTAAGTTTCTCTCACTTCAACGTAAGGAGAGCTTCTATACCATAGTTTGCTACCTCACTCAGGGGCATTCCTTAGAAAATGTCGGTTTTTAGTTTTAACTTGTTTTTTGAGTATAAAAAAAAGCAACAAAGCAATATTTCTGTTGTGAAGGACTTGGAAAGCCCACAGCAGGTCAGAATGATTTAAAACTGTGGATTCCTAGTAAAATGTGTATACTAGTAAAATGTCTAACTTATTTTTTAGCTAGAGAAAAAATACATTGTGTTTGTTATATGTGATGATCAGGGATACTGGTTTTCTCTGATTAAAAAAATCTCCAAATTTCAGATTAAAAAAGTAACCCAAAGTTCACATTTTTCCATGATCAAACTGAAACACCACTAATAGAGAGAGAGAGAGATAAATAGTGGTGTTTCATTTTGATCATGGAAAAATGTGCATTTTGGGTTGCTTTTTTAACCTGAAAATTGGGGATTTTCTTTTTTTCCAGAAAAAAACAGGATCCCTGATGATGATGCACCACCCTATCTGCATCCTTCAAAATCCTAGATCCGCCCATATTTGTAAATCAGGAAACAGAGGTAGAGATGGGCCAAGTGATTTGAGCAGAACTGAGGATAAATCCTGACTAAGCTCTAGCTGCTAGGTAATGCTTCTTCCAAACTGGGTTAAGAATTTTTTAAGTAAGCTGGTTTGCTATTTTTTTTATTGTTCTTGTTAATGAACTAAGAATTCTATTCAATCCAGGAAGAGCTGATATTTCTCTGCCTGAACCCTACTCTCCTTCAACCCCCATCACCAAAGGAGACCAGGAGCAGGTTGAATTTGCCCCCGTTTCATTTTGGGGCAGACGTAGCAATAAAATATAAACCTCACATTTTTTTTGTTCTCATTCTCAGAGAGCTCCCATCCCAGTATAACAACATAACCCTTTGCACCTGGAGTATTACAAAAGTAGCTTGGGCTATTACTAGCTCATATACAGCAGGGCTTCCTCCAGGCCTATCCCATCCAGTCACAGAGGAAAACCATGAGGGAGTTAATGCAGGGCAAGGCATGCCATGACTGAGAGAGCTTGTGAGAAGGAAGAACTTCTCACACAGTAAAGGCACTGTGCTGAGATCACGGAGATATGGGTTCAGTAGCTGATCCAGCTACAGCTTTGCTTGTATGCAAGCTTTGACAAGTCACTTCATGTCTTCATGCCTGTGCTGCCTATCTTTTAGGGCAGGATGATATGTAGCTTTTCTCACCCTTGTCTATCTTCTCTCTCTAGACTGTAATCTCTTAAGAGCAAGGACTTTGTTTTCTGTTGTGTGTAACAGGCACAGCAAGATGGGGATGCAATCTCGTATGGACTCTCAGACTATAATATAGCTAACTTGGCTGTGTTAACACACCTGTGGATCTTTGGGCAAGCCAGATTGCTAGCAGCAATTTTGGTGAATACAGAGAACTCTATAAATGAATTCTGCAAACCACATGCAGAAAGCAATTTTGGGACACATAAACACGAGTGCAGCATAATCATTCCAAATCCAGTCAGTGGGATGGAAATGTTATGTGTTTTAGCTGTCCAATCACGAGGGGACTTAACTTCAAAACTCGAGTACTATTCTAATACTTAAATTCTTGCAAGCAAAATCGTGGTGAAGGAAGATCTAAGGGAATGATTTGGACAGTATGTTTGCCAAATCATAACTTGGTCATGGGTAATTTGCAGAGGACAAGTTTGTCACCAATATTGGTTTCAAATTGTTTATCCTAGGCCAGTAACTAGTACCTGCTTTTCATGACAATGAATGTGTTGCCATTCTGCAGTGTCTGTGGGTTCAGTGTCTCATCTCCCAGTCCCCATGTGGTTTGGCTTCTATTATATAATTCTGTGAATGACACAAATTTATCTTCTTCCGCATTGTCCCTTCCTGTGTAGCCCTTCTATGGTATGGATTGGTCTCTGGCACCCAAATCCATTTGCATAACAGCCTCCTTGTTACTCTCTGCTCATCATACAGGAAAAATACCACAGATTTACGACCACAACTCCCATTCAACATCAGCGAGACTTGTGATCCTAATTCCCCTTGGCACTTCTGAAACCTTTCCCCATGTCTTTTGAGCCTGTGTTTTTGCTTGAAGCATCTGATAATACCTGGCCCTTATACAGTGCATTTATGTACTCAAAATGCTATAGAGAAGTTAGTTCTGAAGAAAGTTCAGGCTTCATGTTGGCAGCTGTCTGTGATGGGGTGGAGCGGTTCTATTGTATGTTTAGCCCATCAGTTTCTACACAGCAGTTCACTGCAGTCAGAGGTGTTATTTCCATATATGGAGACAAAATCAAACTGACTTCAACTTATATGACTCTAACACCAGTGGAAGCAGATACGGCAGCCTACGCTTTACTGCCAGCTAACTGCCTGTGTTAACAGTGCTGCAGGTGTCCCTGGTGCATCTGCTTGTGGTGCCATGTTATCACTGCTACAGGTGCCTGTACCATTTAGAATGGGCATGCTGACATATGCTGCAGTCACACATCTGATTGCAGTGTTGCTATAGCCACTGTTCAAGTCAGGATTAGAACGCAAGTATTGCATGTACTCTGTCCATTAGACACTGCTACTGCCATCACCATTGATCAGATTAGCCAAAAACTATTCAGGCATGTTCCAGGAGAAATGTACCTCTGCATATGAACTTGGCTTCTAAAAGGTAAATCTGCTTTTTCCTTGAGCATCTCTTTCATAATTAGGAGATGCCCTGGTTCAGAGTGGGGGGTTCTTGATTTCAGTTTTCTGGATGGGGCAAAAGTAGGAGGCAGTGATTCAAGAATACCAGCTGTTGACCTGAGTTGCTATCTCTTTGATTCTTGCCATGATAAAAGAAATGAGCACATTAGTATATTTTCTGCTGCTCTCCATACTTGACTCTATGATGAACAAGCAATGGACAGAGGTCTAGAGGCATTAGCTAGACCTTGGCTTGGAGAGGTTACTTGCTGCTGCTTCTACTGCAGTGGCATCATGCATCACAATAAAACACCTCATCTTCCTTCTGTAATTCTTCCCTTCTCATGCTTGCAGTGAGTCTGCTATCATTACCTATTAACAGTGACTATCCTCTCCAGACCACTTGAAAATAATAAGATCAAAAGAGAGGGCAGCCATGTGACTGTAACAGAAGGGTGGAAAAGACAGATTTTTTTTTTTAGGTGAATTTAATTCTGCAGCCTTGAAGATCAAAATCTGCTTTCCCAAGACTTGTTATGCATAGTGTGGTACAAACTTCTTCTTTACCAATGTGCCTCAGCTTTGACTGGAGATGATGGCTCACATGGGTGAAGAGATGCTCAGTCACTGTGAGCCATTCCGCCCTGGGCCTCTCACTGTTGAAATACTCAACTAGCGTCACTTTGGGTGGCATTTTCCTTTCGTATGCAAATACTGCACCAATACAAGTTTGAACAAAAGCCATCCACCTACTTACTTCACAGCGGGCAGGAATGATGTAATTCATTTCTGGCCAAGGCTGGATTTGAACCAGTGGCCCACTTAGGGTATATGCAGCCAATCACTTTGTCATGAGCAAACCTGTGACCTATCCATTCTTTCTAGAAGGGCTGATCCATTCTCTGTCTCTCTTAGCCATAAGTGAGACAGCAGGGAGCAGAGGAATAGATTGGTGCTGAATATGAAGATTAGCCATTGTCACATGTTGAAGCTCTCATATTCCTTAACCCTTAAACCTTCCTGCCAGCATTCAGCTTGTATTCCTTAACCCTTTGTTCTACCTCAAACTAAGGTCTCTCCTGGACCTAGCCCATTTTCTTTAGTTCTGTTTCTCAAAGAGCAAAAAGCCAGTCAGTTAACCCATGGCTTCTCCCTGTCCTCAGATAGCGATAGTGATAACCCAGCAGTTTTGCTAGGCTGATTCATAACTGCAGCTTTGGAAGTTAAGGTAATGGAGCTGCTAGAAAGATTTATAAGTCCTGTCTCCTGGTAAAAATGATTATTTCAGCAGCTAGAAGTTGCTCTGTATGCACCTGGCTCATCCACTCGGTATTTTCAATTTGTTATAGACTGAAGGAGGGATTTTAATCAGGACTTTGATGTGAAAAATGGGAGAAGTAGCTCTTACTAGACCTCCCCTTAGCTTTCTCAGATGGGCTGAACTCCCTCCCATGCACTTGAGCCTGGTAGGAATGGAGTCTGCATCCATCTTGTTTGTAGCACAGTCAGTACTTAGGAGCCCCAAGGTGCTTGGAACTATACTTGTAACTACTATCTAGAGACAGTTGTCACTACTCCAAAGAACTTAATCTCAGCAGACAGACAAAGGAAATCCAGCTGCAGACTCAAGTGGAGATTAAGTGATTTTTCTGAAGGTTATTCAGAGCCTTGAGGCAGATCCAGGAGATGGACCCAGATCCCTTCCTCTTAGCAGTCCAGTGTCTTAACTGTAAGGCCAGCCTTCCTGCCTGCCTTTTCTGTGTGATCTAGGACTTACAAAGTTGTCCATTTTTTTTCCTTGCAAGCATGTATGAAATTAGCATTCACAAAAAATGCCAGGTTAACACTCCTGGAGACAACTCTGTCTGTTCATAGATCAGGTACAGCATGAACCACAAGTCTGTACACTCATGTAATGTGCATCAACCCAGCTCTGAAGGAAACTGGCTTTAGAGTGGAGAAACTAAGTCATTCTCCATGGCCCATTCATACTTGTGCATTTCAGTGCAGACAAGCAAACAATATCCATTTATGATCATAATTTGTAACTTCCAGTAGGAGTTGGACTGAGACCTCAGCCTGCACTAGGTTTGAATCTGTGGTCTACAGCTGGAAGCTGTTGTTGACCCCACACTAAACCTGGCCCCTGCATGCGATAGGATACATCCTCCCCTATGCAGAGCACCTTGTTAAATATATGCAATGTGCATGTTTCACATGAAGCATTTCATCACATGGCCATGGTCAAAAGAAGAAGTTGTCTTCATAAGGACTGACTTGATTCAGTGTAGGGCAGAGCTATCCTTAGGACACAGGCAGCCCTCCCCAGTATGAGGCAATGTGCCCTAGTAATATGCTCATCTGGACCAGTCCAGAGAATCAGGAGCATGTGGGTAGGAAGAAGCTTGTGCCCTGATCCTCTTGAAATTATATCTAAAAGCTCATGGAGCTTTAAATCAGCTTCTTCACAGATCCTGGCAAAAGTGAAATGAATTTGCAAGGCCAAGGAACTGATAGATGCCAAGGCCTTGTGCCTATTTTTGGTATGCTATTGCAACAGGCTGTGATTTACCAAGTGGAAGGTTTGTAACACAACACTAGTACCAGTCACTGTCCTGTACCACATTGCATTGTAGTTCCTCCAGGATTTCAGGTCAGTGCTGCCTGAGAACACACTGGTTCTTTCCCAGCTCATCTTCCATCTGGGAGACCCCTTGCTCTAAGCTGTGCTAGGTCTTCTCTAACTCCTTTTTAGCAGAATGACTTTTCCATTTCCACGTTGTCCTTTCAAGATCAGCTTTGATAACACCCATTCATTCTTCCTGTGAGAAGCATTTCCATTTGACCTCTTGGATCTGTGCCGCCTTTACCTTTTTTCAGTCATCTAGTTCCTGCCAGAAACCCTCGTAGCCTGCATCTTAGAGAGCCATCCAATTAGTTGTTCTTGCCTATGGCTCATTGGTTTTCTCAAGTATTCTGGCATTCCCAATCCAGGAACACTGCTGTGCTTCAGAGCAGTTAGCTAAATCTTTTGCCACTGAAATTCCTCCTGATTCTTGGGTCTAACTGGTTTTAGTGCCCCAGTCCTAGGCCACGAACAAAATAAAAGTCTTTGTTCCATTTTCTAGGCCCTGACTGATTCCTAGTACTACTCCTCACTTCCCAACATCTGCAGTTGCTCTTTGCTGGGTTTTTTTCTACTCCAGAACTCAGGAATCTAAAAGGACCACACAGCAGAACAGAGGTTGCTCCCTTCTAGTCCTGAAGGGAAAGTTAGCTTGTTCCATATATCTCTTATGTATATAGTATGCTTTGCTTGGAAAACATGGTGAGCAACCAAGCATGGAATGCAGTGCCAGAAGACTAAGCAGTAGTAAGACTGGAATTTCTAGTTGATACAGTAGACAGATCACCACACAGACAGCAGCACTAGCTGAGAAATCCCAACAAGAGAAACTACTATTATCAGATGGATGGTAAACTACTGTTATCAGATGGATAGTAAACAAAGCATATGGCAGAACCAGTCCTGGTAGCAGAGGGTTCCAGAGGCTGCACTGAGGTGTAGCACAGGTCACGCAGTGTTGGAGGCACCTAAATATTGTGCTTTGATGGAGCAGAGGTGATGCAGCCATGTTTGAGTGCAGGAGGTTTCAGTGTGTCATACAGTCATATGTTGCAGATAATGCTTTGTGACAGTTTGACAGGGTCTCCTGGGACACCCATCACTGACTTTCCATCTTCAGAGCTGTCAGTCTTTTGCTTCTGCACTACAATATTTATTGTAAACAGACAGCGTACATAATTCTTTCCCTAGTGTTTAAGGAGCAAGAACGACTATGGCTTCATTTGCGTATTCTCTTGGAGGTATTCTGTCCCCGTCTGCATTAATCTCTACTTAAAATACATCCTTCAGCAGGGGATTGACAAGGCTGAAAAGGGATCAGAGATAGAAGAGAGATGAGAAGGCCAGCCAGATCAGATTTCAGCTTGGAGCAAGGGTTAACACTACAATACTTTTTATAGACTATTCTTTTGAGCTGGGGCTGTGCTGGCATGAGGTGGAGTCAGCTTTACTCTTCTCTCTGAATTTTTCAAAGACCAGCTTCCAGGCAGGACCTCTGCAGCACAGCTCAGACTCATTCAGGGGGGCTGGCTCATATGGTAGAGATGCTTCCTGCAGAATCATCAGTTCCCCACCAGTGCAGGCCTTGGCCACAGCAGCGTGTATATTACCTACTGAGCCTCCTCAATGCTTGCTTCTCCTCCAGCCTTCCCCAGTGACTGATGAAGAGCTATCAGGTTTGTTCATCTCGGGGGTAATACCAGATGGTGGGCCTCTAGGACCAGTGAGCCAGTTTAGATGGAAGGGAGCTTAATCATGGGAGAACACTTTGCTTCAGGATTGGCCATGGTTGGATGGGAGATGGTCTGGACCAAGCCTGAGTGCACAATCCCAGTCATTAAGTGGGTCTCAGTTTGTATCTGAAGAGTACCCTTCATGTCCTTTTGGCTAAAGACTCCCTTGTTCCCTACAGCCCCACACTGATATCTTTCCAGCACTCCCAGGCTCATACATTATTCCCTAAACAGCACAGTTCTTACAACTAGAGAGGGTATTAGAATCATAGGGCTGGAAGGAACCCTGAGGGATCATCAGGTCCAGCCCCCTGCATGAGCAGGAAAGGCATCTGGGGTCAAATGACCCCAGCCAGGTGACTGTCCAGTCTTCTTCTGAAAACCTCTAAGGTAAGTGATTGCACCACCTCTGGGGGGAACTTGTTCCATAGTCTGGACACCCTAGTTGTAAAGAATTTTTTCCTAAAGTTCAGCCTGAAACTATCTTCCAGGAGTTTGTGGCCATTTTTTCTAGTTTTCCCCCAAGGCACCCTGCTGAACAGTTGTTCACCGAGCCCCTGATGTACACCTCTGATATAGCAGTAAGCTGCAATCAGGTACTTTTCAGCCTTCTTTTCTTTAGGCTGAAGAGTCCGAGATCCCTCAGCCTCTTCTCATATGGCTTGCCATGCAAGTCCCTGATCATGTGGGTGGCCCTTCTCTGGAGCTTTAGCATGTCCTTGTTGAATGTGGCACCCAGAACTCCAAGAACTCCAGCTGCGGCCACACCAATGTTGAGTAAAGCGGGAGAATCACTTCTTTGGATTTACTGGAGATGCATTGATTGATGTATGCCAGAGTTTTATTGGCCCTAGTGGCTACTGCATTACATTGCCAGTTCATATTCATGCTGGGGTCTATTGTTACCCCCAAACCCCTGTCATTTGTACTGCTGGTCAGGTTAGCGATGCCCAGCCTGTAGGTGTGCTGGGGATTCTTTCGTCTCAGATGCAGCACTTTGCATTTTTCTATGTTGAATCTCATCTGGTTCCATTCTACGCAATATGCCAGTCTAAGTCTGCTTGTATCTGCACCACAGGTGTGTTTGCACAACCCTATATCTTGGTGTCATCTGCAAACTCAGCCAATGGGCTTTTCACCCCCTCATCCAGGTCATTGACGAAGATATTAAACAGCACTGGGCCAAGTACTGACCCCTGGGTATGCAGCTGCCCACATCTCACCAGGACAACACCGATCCATTCATTTGGACTCTCCGTGTCCTACCCCGCAACCAGTTTCGCACCCACTTGATGGTCCTGCAGTTGAACCCAATATCTTCCAGTTTTCTGATCAGTACCTCATGGGATATCAGGTCAAAGGCTTTCTGGAATTTGAGGTATATGATGTTAACTGCTTTTCTCTCATCCAGGTGATGAAAGAAATGAGGTTGGTCAGACAAGACCTGCCTGTGACAAAACCATGCTGGCTGTCATTCAGTATCATGCCTTCTGCAAGTTTGTCACATATAGCTTCTTTGTTGAATGTTTCTAGGATTTTCCCAGGAATAGAAGTTAAGCTAATTGGCCTGTAGTTTCCCATGTCTTCACGCCTCCCCTTCTTGAAGATGGGCACAACGTTGGCCTTCTTCCAGTTCTCTGGGATTTCTCCAGAGGCCCATGATTTTTGAAAGACCTTTGCCAGGGGCTATGCGATTACTTTGGCCAACTCTTACCTAATCAAATGGAGTGTAAGACAACACTGATCAAATGGTGTGTAAGACAACACTGGCACAACATGTGCATGTTTCGGGGCTGGATCATTATTAATTATTTGCCATTTGGAGACCCTACAAGTATGGTGTGAGCTCTGCAGAAGTCAGTCTGTTTGTCTGATTACTTAGCGTTTAATAGTTTGTTCTTCAGCAGCATACTAGAATGGTGTGTGCATAGACATACTGTCTTCATTCCTTGAAGAGCCCATGGTCCCACGAGGGTGCATCTCCTATGAAGAATGGAAAGACTAAGGAAGAGGACGGGACAAGGGGAGTTGGATGACAGTGGTGACTGTCCTGAGTTCAGGCAGTGACTCAGAGGCATGGACACTACATGGAGATTGTCTGAGATGTGCAGTCTACCCTTTTTCAAAGGCTGGGTAAAAGTGAGATCTGAGGGGGATTTATGTGAGGTGAGGGGCACAGTTAATCTGAGGAAGGGGTTTCACATGCTGATGGCTACCTGGAGGGAGGTCCAAGAGTGTGGATGGCAGGATGAAATGAAGTGGGCCATAGAGGCTGTACTAGAAGAGGATAGATATGGGTTCAGGGCTTGTTGCTATAAGGCTGGGGTAATAAGGACAAAGAGCAATGGGGGCTGGGGATAAGTACTGCCAAGCAGGGGATCTTACTCAAAACTCAGGTTGAGAGATGACTTTGGCTATAAACACCAAGGACCTGATCCTTCTCCCCTCCAAGAGAAGCTAATCTCACTGGAGCTGCTCTGCTGCTGTTGGGCACCAGGGACAGTTATTTACATTGCACATAGGTAAAATGCTACCAGACCAGAATAGATACAGAATGTGATCGTGATCATGTCAAGGAAAAATCTTAAGTTTGGTGCTGCCATCACAGGGAGTTGAAACTACAGACAGGCCCCCAGAATGTGCCCTCTGGGTGACCTGGAGGCTTGTCAATCACAGAGCATGAGGTAATCTAATGCATATGCTCAGTTCACTGACTGCATGATGTAATTTGACTAGAAATTTCTTTGTGAAGAGCGTTCTGATTGGCCACTAAATTCTTATAAAAGGTTTGTGAGCCGCCACCCGGGTGTGGTGAGGTAGTGTGTGTGTATTTTGGAGGAGAGACTGTGCTTGATCCTGTGAGCAGAGGCTGCCTCTGAAGGGACTGTCTCACAGGGAGAGAACGATCCTGTGAGCAGAGGCTGCGGACAGCAGGGACTGTGAGGCGCAAGCAGAGGCTGCGGACGGCGGGTGGAGCGACTCGTCTTTTCGATCTCGGTTACGGGACTGTTTGGCTTCGATTTTGACTTCGGCTTACTTCGTTCTGGCTTCTCATCTCCGACCTCGGTTTACGGACTGTCTTTTGGACTGGCGTCATGACCCCGTTCCTCGATTCACTACGTTACAGTTTTTGTTGTTTGTTATCCTGTTCATGAGCTGTTGACCAGCCCTGGGACTAGCTAGTGGGCAGCCGCACCTAACCCTCAGGGGGTAGGAAGCAAGGGCTCACTAGTGAACCCCGTGGGCCAACAGACCCCTTTGTTGTTCGCTATACTGTAACTGAAGAAATATCTGAGCCTCCACTTCCCAAGCATGAGTAAATAAATCATCTTTGTTTAAACTTCCCGTACAGCTCACACTCCACCGCCGCTAATCCCACCTGTTCGTATTCCAGTTGCCACCCCGGCCCACCATGACCTTGGGGCCTGATTCACTTGGTGTTCGGTTACCCCGACATGGCGTCACAAACAGGATACTTGGGAGGCGAGTTTGAGTCTGAGCTGATTCAGAGCTGCCCATGGCGCAGCAGAGTCCGTCCAGCTGGTGACCCGGACGACTTGTGAGCCCATATCGTGTATCATCAGGCCACGGATCCTGCCGTGAAGATGATTGATGGGTACCTGTCCCTCCGTGGGACAAGCGGGAAGGAATGGGCCGTACGGCTTAGCCCCGGAGCCCTGAGCTGTGTTATGCGGGACCCCCAAGCCGTTTATCACCCAAAGGAAGAGACAGGGCCCGTTTCCCCAGTCTGCGTGAAACCTTCTGGCGCGATAAGCTCCAGCCCGATGCAGGAGTTTGCCCGGTGCATGAGGTATTTGAAGGAGGGAGGAGAGGACACCCCTCCGGACGGGTTTAGCCTTCCGAGCCTCACGGCCGGATCAAGGGGGCACGAGCTGCTAACCCAGCTCCATGAAAGCCTTGAATGGGATGGAAGAAAAGAAAAGTGGATGGGGCTTAAATGGGAAAAGGGTCAGATGATAAACGTCCTTTTCCGAGAGTACTTGGGGGTACTGAAAGAACTCTCCCAGAATTTGGCTGAGCTGCCGTTACAAGATGGCGCCAGCCGCTCTGAAAGCGCACCAACCCCCACGCTGACATCACTGCCCGCCAAGATTCCTCCCCCCTCTTCACATCACCCGCTGTCCCGCCCACCTGGGATCCGCTTCCTCCGTCGTTCGTTATCACCCCTGGATCGCCTCCATGACGTCATCGGCCTCCCGCAACAGCACCACCTCCCGAGCCAGCATCACTGCCCCCATACATGGATCGGCGCCAATTAGAGGACGTACGCGAGTATTGCAACCACACAAGCTGTCAACGTGCAACTAAGAGCGTGGGAACAGAAACAGCGGAGGAAACAAACAACTTCCGGAACACGAACCTGATTGAAACCAATAGAAGCAACAAATTGGAGTGTGTAACTGCATACCCAATTGCGGTACAAAAATTTGTAACCGGGCCACAAGGACAGATGCAGATGACAATAACCACAAGATCTAGAAACCGATTGGAAATGAGTGAGCTCAGGAAAGATACTCAGATCCGCGACCATGAGACACCTATCACATGGTTAGGGCATCTAGTAGCGGAAGCTGGTAGCGAAACTGTTAATCAAGAAGAGGCACTACAGCTAGTAAGGAATTCCGGATAGAGTAGAGCAAAGGTGGTTGATCCTGTTCCGGTATTGGCAAACAAATATTGGCCAATACCAATACCTGCCTTGGCAGTAGAAGCCTTACAGCGAAAAGTTCACGCCTAGCATGAGGGTCCAGCTGACCGCGCCAGTGCTGCCTTACTGGTATACACTGTGATCGGGGCATCTTATGCTCATTGGAATCCTACATATCAACCGTTAAACCTGACACCAGCCCAGGTACAAGGAGCATGGCCGCACCAGTATGCTACCACCCCTGGAGATGTACCATATCTGGCTGAAAGCCATCTTGTAACGGCAGCTCAGCCAAATTCTGGGAGAGTTCTTTCAGTACCCCCAAGTACTCTCGGAAAAGGACGTTTATCATCTGACCCTTTTCCCATTTAAGCCCCATCCACTTTTCTTTTCTTCCATCCCATTCAAGGCTTTCATGGAGCTGGGTTAGCAGCTTGTGCCCCCTTGATCCGGCCGTGAGGCTCGGACAGCTAAACCCGTCCGGAGGGGTGTCCTCTCCTCCCTCCTTCGAATACCTCATGCACCGGGCAAACTCCTGCATCGGGCTGGAGCTTATCGCGCCAGAACTCCTGTGATTTCCCACTGTCCTTTAGAGTTGTGTGAGAGCTGGGACTGGGGCGGTGACTGGTACCAGTCGCCTTCAATAGCTATGCTTGCGGCCAAAAGGTAGATATTAAACCAGAGACTGGACAGTGGTCTGGTTTGAGCAGGAGATGTGAATGGGGTCAAGGGTGCAGCTGGGGATGCAGAGTTTGGAGACTAGACTGAGCAGTGGACAGGGGGATATGCAGTGAGTTCTTGGGCATCTGGTAGAATCTGGGACTGGGCAGGGCACAGGGTGAGGCAACAGACTGGCAAGACAGCTACCACTTAGACTCAGGGGCCTGGGCCAGTTGCAGGTGGGTGTGTCAGGAGGAGACGGAGAAGGAAGAGACTGGTAAAGGAGTGAAGAACAAAGGGGGCCAAAGTTTCTTGACTCTCTGCCACATCTCCCCTGAAATGCTGGATTTGAGCTCCCAGCAGTCACTCCACAATCAAGATCTCTTTGCTTGGTGTTGCTGGATTGAATTCCTGCCTCTATTAGTTTCCATCTGCAAGATCCTCATTAAATGTGTAATGTATGTATATCAGTTGTGGTTTCAGCTCTGGAGGCTCTCAGGGTCTATCACCTCTCCTGTCACCTGCATGATCTGTCTGAATCTCTCATGGCCCCCTATAACACCACCAGCCAGCCATTCTGCCCATCTCATGAAGGCTGGGGCACTGGGGACACAGTGGTTCCATCCCACCAATTATTTTTTCCATTAAGAAAGCTCATTTTTCACATGTAGCTTCAGTAACCCAGAGAGTCTCTTTTCATCCTCAGCCTAGCCCCATAAACATGGGAAAATTGGTACCTGCAGTCTGCTTTTCCATGGCTTCACCTTTGCTGCTGCAGCTGAAATGCTGACTCTAGCCCTGTGAGTGATGGAACAAGCCCTTACAAGTTAGTCATGCATGTTAGGATCATTTTAATAAGGCTGCGAAAAAATAATGAAACAGGAGGGAGGGAGGCTAATACATTATAGCAGAACAGAGAGCCAGGGCTGCTTGAGGGTGAGCCAGACCTCTTCTGCACTTAGTTTAATAGTTTTTAGGGTCAGAAGGGACTTGAACAGATCATCAAGTCTGACCCCCTGCCCTGGGCAGGAATGAGTGCTGGGATCATAATACGCCAGCCAGATACCTATCCAACCTCCTCTTGAAGACCCCCAAAGTAGGAGAGAGCACCACCTCCCTTGGGAGCCCATTCCAGAGCCTGGCAGCCCTAACTATAAAGTAATGTCTGAACCTGCTCTCAACCAATTTGTGGCCATTATTCCTTGTTATCCCAGGTGGTGCTGGGGGGAACACAGAGCCTCACCTGTTTTCTGCTGGTCCCCCTGGTGAGTTTATAGATGGCCACCAGATCCCCTCTGTCTTCTCTTGTGGAGGCTGAATAGATTCAGGCCCTTTAGTCTGTCTTCATAGGGCCTGGCCTGCTGCCACCTGACCATGCGAGTGGCCCTCCTCTGGACCCTCTCGAGGTTAGCCACATCCCTCTTCAAGTGCAGCGCCCAGAACTGGACACAGTACTCAAATGCCATCTGACCAGAGCCGCATAGAGGGGAAGGATCACCTCCCTGGACCTGCTTGTGATGCATCTGTAGATGCACAAGGTGCAGTTAGCTTTACTGACCACTTCCTTGCATTGGCAGCTCATGTCCATCCTGGAGTCAATGACTCCAAGATCCCTTTCAGCCACTGTGTTGTTGAGAAAGGCATTCCCCAGCCTATGGGTATGTTGCAGGTTCCCTCTCCCTAGATGCAGCACCCTGCACTTATCTGTGCTGAATTCCATTCTGTTCTCATCCACCCACAGCTGTAACCTGTCTAGATCTACTAGGATTCTGTCCCTCCCCTCCAATGTGCCCACTTCTCCCCACATCTTTGTCAGCAGCAGGGATCTGGGTTTTTCATTTCCCATGGAAAAATGGAGAAAACCATGGATTCCCTGTTTTTATCGGAGAAAACACGTATTTCTCTTTTTAGCAGAGAAATCCATGGATTCTCCGCTTTTGCAAAGAGCTCTTGCAGGCTGGCACAGCTCTAGCTTGCAGGAGCCAATTGCAAAAAGGGCAGGAAACCCCCAGTCCTGCCTGGAGGGGTCAAGAGAGGGGGGAGGGCAGAGCCTGAGCTTCTGAGGCAGCCAAGGTCAGGCTCAGGCTCACACTCGCCCTTTGCCCCTAGAGCATGGAGGTAAGTGGGGCTGTGGGGCAGGGCTGGGGGAGATGGTTTGGGGGCTGAGGGAGCAGGGGGTGCTGCCAGCTCCAGACAGCACATCGCAGCTGGGAGTAGGGCCAGGGGGTGAGGGCAGGGGTGCCCCTCTGTGGAGGGCTTTGTGTGCAAGTGATGCAGGGTGCAGCGTGATGGTGCCCACACATGCCACCCGGCCGCCTGCCCAGTGGTTTTGTAGGTAGCAGCAGTCACCGCTGGCACAGGCGGCCGCTGCCACTTGCCTGTGGGGCTGCTTGTGCCAGCGGTGACTGCCTTTGCCTCCAAAACCTCCCACTGCCACCGCAGAGCCGTGCTTGGACCTGTGCGGCTGGTGGCAGTGGCGTGGGGCGGGGTGGAGGTGGGGATCGCTGGGTGTCACCTGGCCACCACCACGCTGCTGCCCGGCGGCTCCACAGCTCTGAGCACAGCTCCGCGGCAGCAGTGGGAGGTTTTGGAGGCAGCGGCCGTCACCACCATAACAGGCCTCCAGGTAAGCAGCAGCACCGCATGTAAGCCCAAGCCCCCCCACGTGCCCCCATCCCTTGCCGCAGCTCCAGAGCCAGCCACGGAGCTGTGCTCTGGCGGCATGCCAGCCTCCCTCCCTTTTCCCAGCCAGGCAGCATGTGTGCAGCCTGCACATGGTGGGCACCACCACACTGCTCCCCGCATCACTTGTCTGCAAAGCCCCCTGCAGAGGGGCACCCCTGCCCTCACCCCCTGGCCTTGCTCCCAGCTGCGATGTGCCACCTGAGGCCGGCAGCACCCCCTGCTCCCTCAGCCCCCAACCATCTTCCCCATCCCTGCCCCACAGCCCCTAAGCTCCACTTACCTCTAGGATCTAGGGGCAAAGGGCATGGCTCTGCAGGGGCTTTGCGGGCAAGAACTGCCACCCCACCCTGCATGCAGACGCCACCATGGAGTCATGCAGCTGGTTGCAGGGCATGCCGCTGAATGCAAGCCCCAGTTTCATCCCCCAGATGGGCGGGCGGCACACATGTGGTCTGCACATTCAGGTGGCCTTGGGATGGTAGCACAGGGTGCAGTGGTAGAGTTGTGGTAGCAGCCTCCATGTCCGAACCTCCTATCAGGCTGGCTGGCATATGTGCGGCCCACAGAGTGGCACCCCTGCCTTCACCCCCTGGCCCTGCTCCTGGGAGTGGGCACAGGGGCACACTCCTCCACTTCTTGATTTACCCCGCAGTACCTTCTCTTTCCCCCACCCTGTCCTGCCTCTTACCTGCTGGGGTGAGTATCAGTGTCTTGTGTATGCATGTCTGAGGGGCTGTTGTGAGGGGCATCAGGAGGGCTGTTGAGACTGGCGGGGAGTGTGGGGCACCAGCAGCACTGGGAAGGGCTGTGGGGGGCCTTTAATATTTATCATGGATTTTGGGTTTTTAATCGGAGAATTTGCAATTTTTAATTGGAGAAAACCAGGATCCCTGGTTATCAGCCAATGTGGACAGCATGCTTTTCACGCCCACCTCCAAGTTGCTGATAAAGAAGTTGACTAGCACAGGCTGGAGGACCGAGTCCTGGGGAACTCCACTGTCCACATCCCTCCAGGTCAAAAATGACCCATCCACCACCACTCTGGGTGTGACCATCAAGCCAATTTGCCACCCATCTGACTGTAGGCATCAATGCCGCAGTTGCCTAGTTTTGTTATGAGAATGGGGTGAGAAACAGTATCAAACGCCTTCTTGAAGTCCAGGTAGACAATATCCACCTCAACACCTGCATCCAAGGGCTTTGTGATCTGGTTGTAAAAGGAAACGAGGTTAGTTAGGTAGGTTCTGCCTGCAATGAACCCGTGTTGGTTGCCCCTGAGCATTACCTCCTCTGCTAGGCCCCCGTGGATGTGTTCCTTGATAATTTTCTCAAAGGTCTTCCCAAGGGCGGAGGTGAGACTAACTGGCCTATAATTACCTGGGTCCTCCTTTCTCCCCTTCTTGTAAATGGGGACCACAGTGACCTTTTTCCAGTCCTCTGGGATGTGGCCAGAGTACAATGAGCACTCATACAGCCATGCCAGGGGCCCTGCTATGACCTCCACCAATTCCCTCAGTACCCTCAGATGAAAAGCATCCAGACCTGCTGATTTAAACACATCCAGCCCCTCCAAGAGTTCCCTAACTAGATCATCCCTGAACCTAGGCATGGTGTCGTGTCCCCTGAGCCTGTCCATAATCCTAGTGGGGGAGTTGTCCCGGTCCCTGCTTAGAAATATGGAGGCAAAGAACTCATTAAAGAAATCAGCTTTTTCCTTTGCTGCAATCACCAGATTGCCAAGCCTGTCCTGTAGGGGCCCCATGTTGCCTGGTGCCTTCTTTTTACTCCCTATGTATTTGAAAAAAGACTTTTTGTTATCCTTAATTCTAGTCACTAGCTCTAGTCCCATCTCTGCCTTGGCCTTCCTAACCGCCTTCCTGCAATCATGAGCAGCGGAGATGTAATCCTCCTTGGTGACTGCCCCTTGCTTCCCCTGATTGTATGCCACCTTTTTTGCCCTCAGGCCCTCCTGAATGCCTTTACTGAGCCAACGGGGCTTTTTAGCACTCTTCCCCCTTTGGTTCACCTTGGGACTGACTCCCTCTGAGCTCGGAGGATCATCTCCTTGAGGAAAAACCACCCGTCCTGGACTCCCATCTCATTGAAGCTCTGAGTCCCCACTGTTTCTCTTACTAATCTCCTTAGCTCATTGAAGTGGGCCCTCCTGAAGTCAAGGACTTTTGCCTTACTGCTCGCTTTCACCACCCTGTGCCAGATAGTAAATTCCAGCAGACGATGTCGTTGAGCACCTGCAGATCCCTCACCAGGTCATCGCCTGTGGCAAGGACCGAGTCCAGCAAGGCATTTCCTCTGGTGGGATTATGTACCTCCTGGTTTAGGTGGAGGTCCTGTATGCAGGCTAAAAACCTACATGAGCATTCAGACCTGGCTGACTGCTCCTCCCAGCAGATGTCTGGGTAGTTAGGTCACCCATGACAAACACATCCCTTGTCCTTACAGCCTCTGGGAGCTGACCTGAAAATTCCTGGTCCAGCTCACCCACCTGGTGAGGAGGTTTATAGTAGACACCCACTATGAAGTCCCTTTCCCCGCGACCCCCCTTGCATTCTTACCCAGAGTGCATCAGTTTGCCCTTCGTCCGAGCCCATCCTGATCATTAAGGATGTGTACTGCTCATTAACATAGAGTGCTACTGCTGAGGCTTGCAGTGCCCTTTGTAATGGACTGGAGTAGAAAGGCGGGTGTCTCCAGGGGCTCCAGGCTCAAGCCACAAGGCCTTCCTACTCCTGAAGGATTTTGAGGAGGCAAAGTGATACATAAGCATTTGATCCAGAGACTACTGGGGTTGCTGGCCGCACATACACCAGACGCTGTGTGAAACAGCACTGTTCCGGTTCAACTTCCACTACAACATTTCAACAGAACAGTACTGCCACTGGCCCCAGCCAGCAGCACCAGCCTCCTGTCATCTGGCAAGCAGATCAGGGGCCTGCACCCCGGGGAGGAGTCTGGCAGAGGCCCCGCACCCCTCCCAGGGTTGCGGGTGAGCCCCTGATCTGCCTGCCGGATGACAGGAGGCTAGTGCTGCTGGCTTGGGCCAGCGGCAGCACTGATCTTCCTGGCACAGGCTGTGCCCAGTACCGGTCTCAGCTGGCAGCACCAGCCTCCTGTCATTCAGCAGGCAGACTGGGGGCCCGCACCCCCAGGAGGAGTCCAGTACAGGCCCGCAGTGCGGGTGGGCCTCCGATCTTGCCTGCTGGATGACAGGAGGCTGCTGCTGCTGGCTGGGACCAGCAATGAAGCCAAGTAAGCCTGGCTTTGAAACAAAACGTTTCGAAACTTTCAAAATGTTTTGAGCACCCTTGTTTCATTTCAAAGTTTTTTTCAAAGGCTTTTGTTTCATTTTGATTGCATTTCGAGCTCAAAACAGCAAATTGAAACAGCTTTGAAACTAAACACCAGCCAAAATTTTGCACAGCCCTATTGAGTAGTCATTTAGTACTTATATAAACAAGTACTAAATGACTATGCAGTAACCCAGGATACTGCACAGGAATACCAACAAACACCCTTTTTTGTGAGACTACTGTGCAGTAGCCCAAGACTACTGCACAGCAGTATCACATCATAATTTCTGCCATGCAATGCTACTACTCAGTAGTCTCAGGCTACTGCACAGTCAGCATCTCATGTAGATGTGGCCACTGAGAGTCTTTCCATTGACTTCAGCAGGGGTAAAACAGGCCTTAAGGACTGGGTTTTCTTACTCTACTGCTACCAGTACAGGTTCCCTGCCCACTGATGGCAGATTTGCCCTCAGGTGGGGCTGGGGCTCCAAATAGCTAAGGGAGAACAGTGATCACAATGACCAATGAAGTCACAGCCTTCTGCAGGCACCAATGTCAGAGCAAGCCCTGCTGTGAAGAGTTTATTCTCTGCAAGACAGGTGTGAAGGAACAGCCTCCCTGGGGACCTGCAGGCCTTTGAATCTGAGTGCTTTTCTGAAGAACCCCAGGTTCAATCACCATGAAAAGTGGTTGTACTATTTTATAGAGAGTCAAAAAGGCAGCTGTTAGCATAGCCAATGATGATGGGACAAATTAGCATGCTGTTAAATAAAATGTCAGCCTAAAATGTATGAAAATCGGCCTCACGTTTATGGCTTGCACTTTGCATAATTAATATCCTTGGATGAGACTGATTTGAATATCCAAAATAGGCAGAATAGGGCTCTCCCTTTGAACTTTGTGACACCAAAGGCTAAATGGAGTAAATTCAGCTGTATACAAATCACTGTGACATGATTCATCTAATTAGATAATCCATTGCCACAGGAGACATTTTTCCACAATCCAAACCTACTTGATTTCATTGCTAAAAAAAAACTTGTCAAATGAAATATGAATTTTATAAAGTGACCATACTATCATAACATGTTGATTTATCCAGAGGTAGGCTATTAGCATATGTGAATGAAGCCCTTCCACCTTCCAGTTGTCTTCAACACCTGAAATCCAGAAGATTGATCTGTATGAAAACTCCATGAGGCAAATACAGCACATATTGGAGTAAATAATAATGGATTCAAATAGAAACTGCTTTGCATGGGCTGATCAAGCTAATTACTAGTGTCTGCAGGAACGTAAGAAATCATTGAAGTCTTATGCAACAAGAATGCTAAGATCTGTTGCTATGAAACTGGAGGTGTGAAATTACAGCAAGCATTATAATATATTCATTAGAAGCCGAGTTTGCATTTCCTCAGTTGAAGTTCTAAATCAGATGAGGTAGTATTCCACAGGTAGCAGAACTAGGCTGACAAGCACACTGCCACTTATAGCAAATCCAGAGCTGCTCACGGGGTCTATCCTTTATAAAGGATCTATTGAGGCAAGTACATACATGCTAATAGTGTTCTGGGTTTTTGCTCCTCATCTTCTGACAAGAGAAGCAAGCCATCTCCATCAATAATTTATAAATCATTTAGTCTGTTTTTTAAAATGTCTCTGTGTTTCCCTGCATTATTAATGGTATCCAAATGTTTAATGCATGCTGAGTTAACTGGCCCTAGGATGAGAGAACAGAAGTCATATGCATTTACATGGCTGAGCAGGATCACTCACTTGAGGGACTGATGCTGAGAGAGGCACTAGCAAATTTGGTTCCAATCTGGTCCATTGGGAGCCAGAAGTCAGTGTGGTTGTTTGGTGTGCATTGTGAAATGAGTCTGTCTGGTTTCCTGTAGGACAGGTTTTCTAGCACCAGTTGTTCAGCTTAGTGGAAAGATATGGGATAGGAGCCTCCAGTTGCTGCTCCTTATTCTGAACACTTCTGTCTCCAAGATTGTTTTTCTTATGCCTCTCACCAACAGTAAGTTTATATGTGTAGAGCATGCACATGTGCCAGGATCTAAACAGATATATATATCCTGTTCTGTAGATAAAGAGCTGATGTCTCCGTGGCTGTCCGTACAGCACTGTATTTATATATGTGTTTGTATAGGATGGCATACATGTGTGGGGGTGTCTGGAACTAAAAATACACAGATGTACCTGGGAAATGCATTGCACTTATCATTGCATTAACTTTTCACTACATTGTATTATACTGCACTACCTTGCCTAACCTTTGCCCCCTCATTTACCTTTCTAGGACATACCCTGACACTCCAAACCCAGGAACAAGTCCAAACAGAACAGCCTATGGGAGAAAGTTTTCCTTCTTTGCTCCCCAGATCTGTAATTCTCCCCTTCCCCCATAGAATCCAATTAGTCCTTTGTCCAATTGGTCCTTAGATGCTGGACAGGCATTATTCACTCTTGCACTAGCTACACATCTCAGACATTCCCCTTGCTTCTAGCATTGGGAGGTCCTGGGATACCAGATATTACAGGGACCTGGATGGAGTCCCCAGCTGCTGTAAATTAACTTCAATGGAGTTGTGCTAGTTTACACCAAATGTCCCTCTGTCCCATTGCGTAGGAAGTCTATTTTATGTCATTTTAATGACATTCTAAATCATATTTGCTCTAGCATTCTCTCCCTCTAAGACCTGTGCAGTCACACACATGGTGGTAGGCTTTACAAGTGGCAGGCTACAAAAAAGAACACCAATAAATTGTTTTGAAAACTCTCACATAGTTTTCCTGTAAAATATGTTCCACATGTGACATAAATGATGGGCATCATAAAGGTTTAATAATTGGTGCTTTGTTGGACTGGGCAACCTGGCTTCACCAAGCACAGTACTACCATTCTGAACTCAGTCTGATTAAATCTTTATACTCTCCCCAGCTACTGTGGACTAACATGGAAGCAGGGTATAAGCACTGTAGCTGTTACTGGATATTTCTGAAGGTGGAGGGTAGCTAAACAATTCTGTACTTTTGAGATATTTTGAGATATTTCCTCTGCTTGCTCACTTGTTATGTTTTCTGTATCTATTTCTCATTGTCTTGCCTATTTCAGCTGGATGATCTTTGGGACAGGGACTTTGTTCTGTGACTGTATAGTATGTAGTACAATGAGGCACTACAATGAATTTGATTGAAATCTCCAGGCCCTGCTGTAAAACATAGTGCCAAAAGGATTCATATTTTGCTCCTTTAGCCCAAGCAATGTTTGACAATAAAGGAAGAATTCAGAACAGGTTGAAAAGAGATTTTGGAAAACTAAACTACCCTGTTTATAATGTGAGGAACTTCAGGCATAAGATAAAAATAATGGTTTGGGCTCTGGTTGAAATCGGCTCAAAAGTTTTGCTGGGTCTTGAAGCTTCAAATGAGATGTCATTGAATGGTAGAACTGAATATAGTCTTTATCACCATCCATATGTCCTGGCAGTGTCAGGACTCCCATCCAGAAAACCAGTTTGTTGTAGCTCTTTCCCAGCTGGTTGTCATGATCCCTGGCACCATGGCTAAGCTTGATAAGTTTCAGAAGGATAGCTCATCTTACCTAACTGTACCACCTCTTCTGTGTACATCAAATTAACTCTAAACACCTTTCACTACCTGTCACATGCCAGTGTTCACATTGGCAAGTGAGTTGGCCATGAGACTGAAAATGCACGGCCTGCTTTTCCTGAAGGTGAAGAGCATCTGCAGCTGCTATTGACTTAAATCAGAGGTAGTAGTGCAGGTATGTCTGCAGGTCAAGTCCAAGAGGGCATTGATTTGTATAGTTACTTAAATTTTACTCTTCACCCTGGTAGCTTCAGTGCTGGAGAGGTTTATATAGCAATGTACAATGCTAACTATCCGTCTGTACATATTCCTCTATCTTCCTGGGGGGTTTCCAGGAGAGCCTGGAGAGGCATGTCTGGAATGGTTTAGAAACAGTGAATCCTACATCTGTGTAGGGCTTGGACTAGATGACCATTGAGGTCCCATTCAGTCCTATGGCTCTCTGCATGCTTAACTATACAAGTTTTCACTGCCAGCAAATACTGATGAAGGCCCTTGAGGGTCACTTGAGAGCATCTCACAGGCATCTGGCATCAGAGCATCTTCTTTGCATTGTGTGGTGGCAGGGGCCACCCTCAGGGGTTGGAAGTGCTGGGGACAGACACCGATGCTCCCAGTGGAGAGCTCAGGGACCCTGGCCCTGCAGAAAACTTACTAGAGAGGCAGACCAAAACCAGGAGGGAGCCACGCGAGCTGGCACTGCACCGGCTTTTCAAGTGTCTGTAAATTAAGCTAGGCGGCAGCCAGATGATGACATCAACTGTGACTGCTGCCATGGGAGATTTAAAAACTCCGGCAGAAGCTGGCCTCCAGCTCATCCAACTGTACAGCTTCAGATGTAGGACTACAGCAAAATGGAGTCTCTTTATTCTTGCACAGAGCTCTATGCATGAAACACCTAAGACCTCAGTAAGATTTAAGCATGTGCTCAGAATTAAGCATATGCTTGGCTGAGTAGTAATGGATGAAACACTTTGTTGAATCAGGCCCTTTGTTGGATCAGGCCTTAGTTACCCTTGAGGGAAGGTTCTTCGTAACTGCTGTTGGTTTATGAAGGCTTAGAGGCCTTCCATGCTTGTATGTGTGGTTGGGGTTTTTCTTTAGCCTAATTAATATAATTGCATGTTGTTACTAGCTATAGTGATATGTGCAATCCTGTCAAATTTCAGTGTCACATTTTGGGGTTTGGCCTATATGAGCAGGAGTGGCTGAGCTCTGAAGCCCCTATCAGGGCAGGCAGGAGACATGGTGCAGATATGTTCCACTGCATCCTGTGGCAACAAGTTTTGCCAGCTAACTGTATATTGTCTATGGGGAAGCACATAGAATGTACTCAGCCTTCCTGATAGTCCCAAGGGCTGATGTCCTGCTGTTGTGAGTAGCGGTCTGCAGTGTCCTGAGGCATTTTGTGTAAGGATAGGCTAGCCTAGGTTATATTCAATCAAGGGGATGCCATTGACTTCACTGGCAGCTTGTTCTGTTGCCAGAGTTACTAGAACTTGCTAATCTTTAACAACACTTGCATGCTGCAGAGCTTTTACTGTGTTTCTGTCTGTGATGGCTAGAGAGCTAGGTCTGGATCCCTGCCCTCCTGGAGTGTCCTTCCAAGCTTGAGTTGGAGGAACACAGGTTAGCACACTGAGCACCATGCTGGGAGTGTTTTGTCTCCCAGCTAATGAACTACAGGTTCTGACCCCCACTGGTTGGCTCCACTCATTCTCTTCCTGGAGAAGAGTCATTCAGGTCCATGAAGTTTTATTAGGGTTCCTTCACGTCCTCAACTAACTTGCAAGAACCTTTCTTAGGGCCTCTTGTACCATTAGGGTCCATCTGAAAGGACCAGAAACTTCAGAGGCTTCCTGCCTACAAGATCCCTGGGGTAGCTGCACCTCAGCCACACAGAGAAGCACAGTATACCCCAGGGAGTCACTGCCCCTCACCCATCCCAGTGCCTCAGGAGCTTCCAGTATCTTCCCATCCAGCTCCTCCCAGTTTCCCATCCATATTCTTCTACCTGGCTTCACCTCCCCAGACTCCTTCAAGCATCCAACTGTCTCAGCCACAGCTGCCTCATTTTGTCTAGCTCTGTGTCCTGCTTTTGCCAATATCCAGAGGATTTTGTGTTAATGGATATATACAAAATAGATGAAAATTGACTCTTGCCATTATTTTGCATAGGCAGTCACCTGTGGAACAGCACAAAACTTGGCAGCTCTGCTCTTTGTTCAGCTGTGTGCTAGGTGCTTCTTTGGCATAACCACCCATAGCCAGGAGGAAACTATTCTCGGTGCCCCAAAGAGCCTGTCATGGAAGCCATCAATTGACAGGGTGATTGCAGCTATTCACTTGTACCCACAGTCTGAAGCGGAGTGGCAAAGGACCTGTCACACTGTGTCTGTACCAGCAGAGGATTTCCCCAGGCTGTGGCAATTGTGTCAACACTGACAATTTAGGGTCAGGATCAATGAAGGCATCTATAGCAAAGGGAAGTGCCCAAGCTACAAATTCTTCCCATGTGCCATTGTCATTAGAGCTAACACAAAGGCTGATGTCACTGGCAAAAAAATAAAATAAATCAGATTCATTATCGTCCAACTTCCTATCAGAGACATCTCCCTTCACAAGCAGCTATGCAAGCTCCTTGCAGCCGTTTGGATAAGCTGCCTCTGTGGGGGACAGCTCTAGGTTCTGTATGTGCTGGGGCTGAAGTGATGGAGTCAGATGCACAAAACCAATTAGAAACCAGTGCAGCAGGCAACAGAAGTTGCTACAACTCTACAGCTCAGTGTTCAGTGCCTGGTACCTGCTGCCTCCTCTGCATGGGAAACTCCTTTACCTTAGCTCTGCACTCACAGGGTGCCATTTGGGACTTACCTCCGCCTGCCTATGAGTCTCTTCCTCCCCCTTGGGATAAGTAAATGAATTATTCACCCTGTGCAGCTCAGAGCCCCATTGTTCACTCCACCCCTCACCCCTATGCCTTGGGAATACTTCCTGGCACTGCAGGGTTAATTCATCACACCCTGTGAGGCAGCACAGTGCTGTTACCCCTGACAGGGCAGGGAAGCTAAGGCACTTCCCAAGGTCGCTCAGGAAATCTGTTCTGGAGCAAGAAATTGAACCCTGATGTCCTGAATCTCAGGTGATACCTCAGCCATAGGTCCATTCTTCCTCTTCATAAACAGACAAGTTTATTCTGCAATTTGTACATCAGGCTCCTAGTGTTGTCACTTCTGAACAAAAAACCCCAACAATGACAAAACTTTTAATGGTTAAAAGGAAACTTTCCATATGCTTAGAGGAGCAGAAGCCCAATGGGTACAAAAGCAGACCACACAACACCCTGAAATAGCACAACACTGCCTTTAAGATGAGACAGCAGGCTGAAATACTGCCACATGTGGTCACCAACGTCCACTGGCTCTTTCTGTAATAGGGACACCCATCAGTTCCAGTTTTGCTTCCTTAGAACCGCCTGAGATTTCCAGTCGATGTCATGTTCTTTCTGTGCCAATAAATAACTGCCAAATCCCACTCTAGATGCACTGGCATTACAGTTATGGGATTAATACATCTCCTGCTTTGAGAAGAAAGGTGTGATGTAAATGTTGTTCTGGTCTGCCCCCAAATACACATGAAGGACAGGTGATGGGGGTTGCTTGGGTTATATCAGTATTGTGCCAGGAGTTAAAGTTTTAACTGGAGCCAGTGAGTCCCTAGGTTCTGTTTTGGATTGGTGAAAAGGAATGAAAAGAAACTAAGTTGCTCCTTCTGACTGAAAAGGAACTAAGTCATTTTGCTTGCAGGTCTAGTATGCACCAATTACTGCATGCCTCAGCAGGCCTGCAATACCCTGCCCAGGAGCTCTCTTCCTCTCAGCAGGATCTCCCCATGACCTGTTCTCATGTGTGCTTGTTACCTCCCCTGTTCTCCCAACATTTTATGGTCTGTTCATTGCCCAGCCTGGGATCTCTCATCTTATTGAGCCAGAATCATGCCCGCTAGGTTTTAGGAACTGTAACAAGTGGGCACCCCAGAGCCAGTTTCAACATACGCCTGCCCACCTGCTTCAGGGCAAACCAACCGCCTACCTCATCTGCCACACCTCGATGTTCTTGATTGCCTGATGTAAATCAGGCAGGAGGCTGCCCTTTACCTGCCCTGATGATAAGGGCCTATGTGTATAACTCCAACCTTCCCTTATTGTGTCCCATGCCTCGCAGATCTTTCATGGCCTAACACCTGACCCAAGCTTGCCCAGCCTAGCACCCAGCCTCCAGCTTGTCTACCCTGACACCCGGCTTATAGCTTAGTGGGGCCTCACCCAGCCTCCCTGCTTCAGCAGGGCCTTACCTGGCCTCTAGCTCAGTGCAGCGGGAGACCTGGCTTTCCATCTGGCAGCACACACCTGGCCTTCACATATTCCTGAGCCCCATCTCTGGGCCTACAAGTCCCATCCCCAGGCCCTCTCATATTCGGCTCCAAACCCCTCACTACAGGACTAAGGCTCCAAGCCCCATTCCCCCTGGAGCCTACCTCCGAACTCCCTAATGTGGTCTCAGACTCCACTGCAGGTCTGGGCACTGCCACAGGTCCCTTCTCCTGACTTGAACCCTGCCTCAGTACTCCCAGTAAGCCTGGGGTCCCCCTGCAATGACCAACTACCCACCAGGGATGTGGGGGCTGAGGTTAGAAGGCACCCCATACTCACCTTTTACCAAGGAGGTAACTGGCCTGCCATTTCTGAGGCATTCCTCCACGACAGGGAGTCCCACAAGATCGCCCTTCCCTGGCAGGGTGCAGTTTTCTGTCATACCCAGGACAAGGAGTCTCCTGCCATCCCCAATAGCTCCTCCCTTACCTCCAAGTTGTACTGAGCAACACCTCAGCTAGTGGTGCCTATCCAACTCCTGGCAGCAGACTGCAGCCGCTGCTGTTCAGGGCCCAGCCCTTATATACCACAGCTGGGCCCTGTTCCCTAATCAGGCAACAGTGCCTCGTTGGGATTAGAGCCAGCTGCCTTGCTGTTGCCCACACCTCTGGGAGTAACAGACCACCCTGTGCTCTGTTACAGAAGCCTCCTTCTCTGGAGTTTACCGTGACTGTCCATCAGTTCCATCATGGTGTTATTTGATAGTTGGTCATCCTGACAGTCCCCATTCGGATAAAGTCAGCTCTCCTACTATTTCCTGAAGCTTTGGGTCTTGAAACTTGCAAAACCATGCTCAGCCCAGTCACACCCTTAGGTTCTCTGTAGGGTTGCCAAACCTCCAGGATTGCCCTGGAATCTCCAGGAATTAGATATAAATCTCTAGGAGATGCTGAAAGTCACCCAGGAGGGAAATGATAGGGCATTCATTAAAGTAAATATTAAATGTTGAATCCAATTTATACAGTAGTCTAGTGGATTTTTAAAATGTAATAGTAATGTGCATTTGCCTTCCTGATATAAAGTCTATGCATGGTAATTTGTAACTGATACACCAAGCATGCGGGCACATTCATGTTGTGTGTCACTGGCTCATTGCCATTAAAGAAACCTCCCGGAAGAGATTCAAACAGAGTTGGCAACTCTAGTTCTCTGCATCCACAGTGATGCAGGAGAGGACCTGGACTCCCCTCCCCTTGGCTGTGTTTAGTGCATTGCCTCTTTTCTGATTTCCTCTTATATCACAAAAACTTCTGATACACGCACACACACATCTACTTTGGTAAGTCTATAAAGTGCAAATCTACTCTGCCTTCTACTTGACTTCAGACTAATATGGCCAGCTATGTCCTACTTGGGTAAGAAGCCAGGCTCCTTTTCTCCAGGGCTTTTGGCAGTCTTGTCCCCACAGTCCCATCCAGGGTTCTCTTCAGTACAGATGACTATATTACAGGAAACCACAGGATGGCCGTCAAGTGAACTATGCCTAAATCCAAACCTGCCTCAGACTAGATGGCTCAACGTAGCACCCAAACAAAAGCAAGCATAAGTTATTTGGGAAGGATGCCCTGGCTCTACAAGATGACCAGGACTTACTTCCTTACACCTCAGAAACAGTGTCCTCCTGGCATGTCCTACCCCAGCGGCTCATCAGCCCACCCAGTCCAGCTCCCATGTGCAATGTCTGTGCATGATAGGCAAGCCGGAAGGCTCCTTCCAGAAGCTTCACTCCTATGTACCACTATTAATAGGAGACCTGTTGTCCCCCCCTCAGTCCCAGGTGATCCCTTTCTTAGCCAGCACCCAGTCAGCATAGGCAGCACCCCACTGGCATATCACACTGTCTTTGTAACTGGACCTTTTGCTTGCAAGTTTTGGGCTGTTTCTCTCCAGGTTGTGATCAGTGTGAAATGTGGGTCCAGTCCTTGGTGATACCAATAATGATATGCATCCAAAGTGTCTAAGTGAGTCCTAGTGACTCACATTCTCAGAGGAAGGTGTCTGTCATCCCTGGCACCTTCGCTTCAGAAATAATATGGCTTTGGGATGGGCAAACACCTCCCTGAGAGTCAGCTTTCATCTGTGACCCAAGTTATTTTCCCCAAATATTAATTTCATGCTGCCCTCCCTGCTTAATATGGGTCATCACAGTTTTAGTGAGAATATCATGTGCACCAGGATTTGGCCTGGCCTTCATGGGTCACCACCACAGCTTGGCAGGAAGGCAGGGGCTGCTTGCTCAGTATTTCTGTCTGTGCTAGCTGTGGTGTTTCCCTCCCAATTCACCAGGAGCCTGGCTGAGACAGTGAAGAGTTGGAGGGAATAAAGTCCTGGTGGCCAGTGCCATTAGCACATCTGTAGAGATACTTTCATAGAAGTGGGGCAGATTCCTGAGGTGCCTTCCTGAGGGGAGTGTGTCCTAGTTAGGAAGACACCGTGATGCAAGGACCACACTCTCTGGAATGGCACCTTTGGCCCTTCAGTGGCCCCCAAGAGAATGGTGATCTGGGACAACACCCCTTCTGACCTCCTGTCCTTAATATTACTGCCCCTCCCAAAAACAAAGGGGTGATACTGAGATACAGTCCAACTCCAAGCTCTTTTTGGGGGCAGTGGAAGTACATACCAATGTGCCTTGCACAGGGATAGAATCAAAAGTTCCTTCCACTGTTCTTCTGGAGCTGATCAGAGGAAACCTAGACTAACCATTTCCTGGCACATATTTACTGAACTGCAGCATGATCCAAGGGCAGAGAAATATTGGTTAATAACTCCTTTGAATTGTGTGAAACCAGGGGAGGAGCCCCAAACAGTAGCTTGACTGGAGTATATCAGCATCACTCCAGTGAAGTTAGTGGTGCCAGCCCTTATTATAACAACTGAGGGTGTGGCCCACTGTATTTATTTCATATAATTTCAAAAAGCCCAGTGAATCCAATCTGAAGGTCACCCAGGTTAAAATCACAGGAGTCAAGAAATGCAAAAGCTGAGAGCTTCAATCAGCAACATTAACTGAACTGCACTGAGTGGCTGGGATATTTTTTAGAATACCTTTAATTCAAAGCACATCTTATGCAGCTAAAATGTGAAGCGAATAAGAAAGAAAAGTAGATGCAAAATGGTGCAAATTTTATGTCATTGCTTCTTATCTCTGATTAATCCTCTTATGTGTTCATCTTGTTTTACCCAGAGCATTGTCTGCCTGTTTATGATCCTTGCAGAGCCCCTGCCAGTACAGAAGTACCTCATGATCATGTTTACCAGATGAATCCTCATGGTGAGATGGGAATCGCTATTATCCCCATTTTACAGATGAAGGAATAAGGTACAGAGAAATAAGTCAACTTGCATATGGTTACACTAGACATCTATGGCAAAGCAGGTGTTTGAACCCACGATTTCCCAAGGCTTTCAGCTAATGTCCTACCCACTAGACCATCCTCATTCTGTCTGTAAGAGGAGAAACAAAAGCATCCTTAATATGTTATATAAGCACTCCCCATCTAAGTGAGAGCCTTCTCATCAATCCCTACTGAAAATTCCAGAGGAACATGTTTATTGTATTTGTCTTGAAACACAAGCAGTATTTGAAGGGCAGATCTTGGCTCATTGTGCATGCCAGATGCCTCTACTGCCGTTCTCTGTCTGGGAGGGGAGGAAAAGTAGTGGAAAGTAAATGCAAAACACAACCAGACAAGGACGAGCAGACAATGGGAGGCTGCATGTTGTGTGATAGACTTTGCACCAAGTGTAGAACTGGTATGATTGATCCATTCCCCACAGCAGCAGGGTAAATGGTGCTTGCCTGACTACCCCCAAATCTGGCCTCATGCGCAAGCCTCAGTTGAGTCCATTGTAAGCTACCAAGGGAACATGAATAGAGTCTAATATATGTGAGCCATGGGGCTGTGTTAACATTGCCGGAACTTGATCTTCCCTGCTTTTGTGTGACTGTAACATTGGATTCATGCAGTTTTTTGCCATTAATTTCCTCAGTGGTATAAAGTCAGAGGAAGAAAAACTGTAACACATTTAATAACTGTCACAAATATGCTCTGAAATTCATTTTGAACTCAAAGTATGAAGTTTGGGAGGGGGTTGCTTCTGCTGAGATGGGGCAATTTCCTGCTAGGCTTGTTTAATTGGGCAGTGTTGCCTTCATTTGCATTGTGATGGTTTCAGAACAGCTACGTCATGAAAGCTTGGCACATGTACAAGTTTGGAGAATGCAGAAAGACTTGCACAGCTCCTAAGTGCCATGGTCAGTCGTCCTGCTGCTCTATGGTTTTTTATCCTGATTTGATGTTATGACAATATCCCTAAATAACTTCACAGAATGTGTTTATTCAGTAAGATACTGATTATTTCTCTCCCACAGAGAATTCCAACAGCAGTTCCTCCTCCCACCTCATTCTCTTCAGACCAGGTGGCACCTCCACAAAGGGGGCAAGATGCCGTGAGCAGCTTGCCGTTCCCTATAGAGTTTTATCAGCCATTGATAGCTATCAAATACTGTTCTGTAAAGCAAGTCAGATCCCATGCCAAAGTTTCAAACTTCAACCAGCTTTGTAACATCTTTGTTCAAAAAGCAAAGAAAAGTGTTGTGTATTTTCTTCCTGCTTCCAAATCATAGAGGCAAAGTGCAAATTGATGGATGCTTGATAATCAGGCCTGAAGGGGATCCCTGATTCTGTTTGCTGTGACAACTGAGTGACCCCAGGTTTCTGTACTGGCCTTATTTGTTCTAGAGCCCAAAAGCTCTCCCTTCTCTTTTAGCAGCAACTTAGCCAATACAGGCAGGTAGGGCCTGGTTTATTCATTCAACTGTCTCAGCCCACACTGCAGTCTCTGGGCTTGGAGTAAATATGGCTGCTGTCTCCTCCAGTCAACTGCTGCCTATTCTGGATATGCAATGTAGATTGAGAGGACATACTCTCCCTTCTGTCAGCCCCCATGTTCATGCAATTGAGATTACTCAGGAATCTATGGGCATTTGTACATGCCATGGGGGTTTACTTTGGCTTAATTCTCCCTAAATTGAAGTGGTGGGTCTTTAAAACCACCACTTCAGTTTAAGGCAAAGTAAACCCCCATGGTGTATACACAAGGGTTGGGCCCGACCCTTATCTGCTTCTCCTGCAGCAGGGGCGGGAAGGGAAAGGTGAGCTGATTCCTGAGCTGTGGGAGGGAGTGGATTGGTGCTTCCCTCCATGGCAGCGATGGTGCTCCCCAGGTGCCACCCACCCGCAAGCACCCAGCCCAAGCAGTTCCAGAGGACACTGCAGCTGAGGAGGCAAGCACCAGGCCCTGTGCAGCTCAGGCAGGCAGGCTCCGGGGAGAAAAGAAAAAAAGAGATCAGGCTTACCGTTTTTTTTTTTCCTTCAGTGGAGCCTGGCTGCACAGACTGCTGCCGGTCTACCTGTACAGGCTGCCTGCACAGCCCCTGAGATGCACGGGGCCTGGTGCTTCCATCCACAACAAACTAAACCACCTCGGAGATATTTTATTTTGCTGTGTCCCAAAATAATTTAACATGCATTACGCCACCAACACGTACAAACAGCCTGTCATTAAAGCGCATTATGTTGCTGACACATGCAAACAGCTGCACCATTAAAGCGGTGCAAAAGGACATTAAGCTGCTTTAAAGGCCAATTTTGTGGCATGGACAAATGGCCTCAGTGTCCTGGACAGAGGGAAGGCATCCAACAATTTAGATGTGGAGTGAAAGGCCTTGCCCCATCCCAAGCTACCCATCAGGTTAGAATGGCCACTGTGGCTCACTCACGATTGGATCCAATATCCTTACAATATTAGAGAGAATGATCATTGATCCTCTTTCTGAAACTGGGATGGAGCTGGTGTCTCTTCCCAGCAGGGCTGTCATTAGGCTGAAAGACAGATGCAGCTCAGTATTTGAGTGGAAGGCTGGAGTCTGGAGAAGGTGAATGTAAAAGCTCCTCCTGCTGTCATGCCCTCAGGTCCATACCACACCATCCAGCTGCCTTGATGTTAGATGGGCAAGTCTCTGGAGATGTGGAGACCAGTAGCTCTGGAGGTAATAGGCAATGGTTTGAGGCTTTCAGTAGCAATAGTGCTTCATCTCTGATATCTATGTAGGTCTTGGCCCCACAAGGCAGATTCGGCTCATCCCAGTACAGTGCCTCAAATTCTTTACAGTTTTGTGTGTAGCTTTGGGCTGAGACCTTAAAGTTGGAGTCCCAGGCACTGTATGTGAGAGCAGATTTCAGCCTCTGGATTCTGCTGAGCTCCTTACCTGGCATATGTTGGCACCATATATTTATGGCAAGCTTGGCTGTTCACTTCTCATCCCAGAATGACACCAGTGGTGTCATGTGGGTAGAAGAGAAGAGTGACCTGGTGGGAAGAGCAAGGCCAAAGAGGCGCAGGGATCCCTGGGGCTGTGTATCACTCTCATTTATCCCGGTGGATTTCTGGTAGGTCACTGTGGATTTTACATTGGTCTAACTAAGAATCTGGCTCCTGGCTTTTCTGTTGATTCTGTAAGTGAGGGCAAGTCAGTCCCCCATTCCGTGACTTGGTGAAGGGGGATTACAACCTTCCCCACCTGGCAGGGGACTTGAAAGTGCAATTTATTAGCTTCTGTAAAGAGCCTGGGGCTTCTCAGGTACAAGTGGCATAACATCAAGTCAGCTCCAAGAACTTTTGGATCCTCCACGGTGGCAGGCAGTAGGTAACAGTAGATCTGGCAGTCAGATAGAATCACCTTGTGACTCACCAGCACTTTCCCTGAGGCTACATCCCTCTGGGAAGGGGTGTGTTGAGTCTGCCTTGTACAGTTGGCTTTGTTTATTTTTTGGACATAGTTTAAAATGCTGCCAAAGCAATTCAAGGCACCAATCCCAGGAACAAGCCTGGAAGTGCTTATCTGTTATCTGTGACATCCAAGAGAAATGGCTCAGGCATGATGGGCTCGGCAGTGTTCAGGTGTTACGCAAGAGGTTGCTTTATGTTGCCTTTGATGTGTGAGCGGGCAGCTTTGAGCCTGGCCCCTGTGTTCTGCCCCACAGCCTGACAGCCAATGGATAGAAAAGCTGAGGGGGCACTTTTCTCATTTGCCTCCTCCCCCGGAAGCTACAGTGCTTGTTGCCCCCTGCTTCATCTATGGGCAGCATAGGAGGGATTGGGAACACATCTGTTGGTTCCTGGACAGGAACCAAAGATGTTTTCAACTGCACCAGCCATGCGCAGAGCTGCAGGGACTACACTTGATATGTTTGACTGCCCTACCCTGCACACAGCAGATGCAAGAACCCAAGCTGCTGCTGCTCCATCTGTCCCTCATTCAGAGCAGTGTCTTCTGGTCAGTGCCCCAGCATAGCTGCACAAACACAAGCTGCTCTTTACCCAACGCGACCAGTCCTGCTGTCCAGAGAGGAATACAGACCTGGTGTTTGCAGTTGATCCAGTCCCAGAGCAGCAGGAGCACTTGGCTGTGCTACCCTCTGTGCAGCTGGCTGGGCAGAAGAGTGAGCACAGCTTGGGGTCAGTGCTGCCAAGCATTCAGCAGGGAGGCTATTTTTCTTCAGCTATATTTCATGTAGCCAAGGACTGCAGCTCGGGTGTTTGGAGCAGTGATCCGTATGAGCTGGAATAAAGGGTGATCAGTCTGTGATACTCTGACAGTGATCCTGCAGTATTTCTTCTCAGCTCTTTCCCCATCAGCTTCAGGCTTTGGAGACTAGGATAGCAAGTGAGGAAGTGAGTGTTTGAATACATCCTTTCCCCTCCCACTACCGACAAGAAAGATGAACATTAATGTGGGATACAACATCAGGTAGCAAACATCTCCTCATGACAGCACCCGCCAAAGCCAACTCAGGTTCTCGTGCTGGGAGCTGTCTCCCAGCAGTGCTCTGCCAAAACCAGTTATATGCACGTCTTTCTTACTGGAGCTGTCAGGCAGAATATGCTTCCCCACAGCTGTGCCCTCTCCACCTCCCAGAGCCTCTCCCTGCAAACTTCTCTTCTTGGTGTCTCCTATGGTCACTTCAGTACCATTACCCACTGAGGATCTTTCTCACTTCCCCTTTAAATAGCCAGGACTATTGATGAATAGTCAGAACTGTGATGTTCTCAGCAGTGCTGATTTGAAAGCAATCTATCCATAACTGGTCTGGTGCTCCAGCAGCTTCCCCCTGCCTCTGTCTCATTTAGGAGGAATCCTGAAATGGCCACAAAGTGGGCTTCTTCGGTCCAACAGCTCTCTGGCCTCTCCACTGAGAGCTCCGGTCAGCATTTGTTGCCACGATCGCTTCTCTGTCACTGTCCCCCACTGGAGCCATGCTAAGGCCAACCAGTTTATCGAATATCATGGCCAAATGGAGATGGATTTTAGTCCCCCCCATCCAGATTGAATTAAGCCCAGCAGCCCCTCCTCAGAGAAACAACAGCAATAGAAACCAATTGAAGTGGGAACTCAAGCATGGGTCCCTGGGTCCAGCTGCTGGTGGCACCTGACCGCGAGTGAGCTGCTGATCACTCGTCCGCAACAGGATGTATGTCATGGGGCCTTGCCTGCTGAGCACCGACAAGCTCCTGGTGCTGGATCCCGGATTCGAGAGACTGTGAGAAGTGGCTGTGTTTACCAGCTCACTCCTGCCATGGCTCTGAGGCTGAGCCAGCGGCTTCTTTAAGATTCTGGTCACAACAGGTGCTGAAATTCTAATGCTGGAGAGGTGTTTCTTTTTATACACAGGCGCTGTTGGCTGTACTGGGCAAAGAGAGAGGGAACAGGGGGAGAGGTCAAGTATCCTGCCAGCTGCCTCATCCTGCCAGCCGCCTTGGCCATAGGGAGCAGACAGTGAGTATCATGCACCACGAAGCAGCTTGTAAGTAGACCATACTCTCTCTTGGCTTTTGCTGTTTGTGGCTTTGCTTTAGAAATATTTCTGTCTCCATGGAGCTCAGGAAAAAGGGGTGGGGAGAGCTGACAGCAGGGCTTGGTTCCCACTGCCAGCAGTCGGCAACAGTTCAAACATTGCAGCAAGATGCCGTGTGCCCCTTTCCAGCTCCTGTGTGTCTAAGTGTGTATTGCACAGACAGTGAGGTGGATACTCTCTTGATCTCCTGTAAACTACCACTAGTTCCCTATTCATTAGAGTCAGATTGATTAGAGTCACTGAGAGAGAGAGAGGAAGGGAAGAGGGAGAAACTAAATCAAGTCCCTAATGAATTGATCTGCCAGGCAGCCTGTTGGGCACGTAACCTGTCAGCAGAACAGAGATTCTGAAGCATTTCAGAGGGAAAACAAGAGCAGAGAAAGGGAATCGAATGCAGATTTCTCTTGCTTGTTTCAAAGTGTGTTGGGAGCTGGTTGCTGGTTGCAGGTTCTTGATCCAGGATTGGTATTGGATGTACTCACCCCTCCAAGGTGCCACAGCAAGGGTGTAATATCCTCTCCCAAATCCAGTTGATCCTGGACTTCCCTTAAGAGTTGCTGAGCCAGGCTAAGTGTTTGTTCAAGACCAGGCTTCCCCCCTGCTTCCCATTTGTGCATGAAACAAAAGGGTATTGCTGGCAGGCAGCACAATGGCATTTCTAAAGGATTTTACCCTGATCCCATGCTTAGTGAGCTGCTTCAAGACCTCTTTAGCTGTGGAGAACAAAACCCTGAAACATCCTGGAAGCACAGCAAAATCTGAGAAGAAATGCTTAGGAGCCTCCAGGTAAACCAATTTACATTAATAGGAAAACATCCACCGGAAGAATATGCACACACATGCAAATCAGCATGTGTTCTCTTAGCGAGTCATTCACACAGGTTTCACTGAATAGAAACAGATCCCTTATGCAGGCACACAGACCTCTGCTAGACATGTGCCCAGGGCACTTAGATGTATATCCAAATACTGCTGCACTTGCACATAGCCACACTCCCTGGAGACATGGGTTCACTCTTGTCTATAAACACTATCCTGCAAAATGTCTGGAACCTGAGCAGGCACAAGAATGTCTCTGTCACACTCTGATGGGTCTCTTGTACACACCTGTGCACCAACAGGATGCTCCTCTGACAACCTGTGGAGGGAAGAACAGTGAGCCCTTAAGTCAAGTGACTCTCTCAGCTGTCTGAACAGTAATACACACAGATATAGTCATCTAATTCAGTGGCTTTCAATCTTTTTATGCGTAAGGCACCCCCTTGTTGGACTTGGGACACTCTTCAGAAAATGCCAGCTCTTAGCTTTCACTCATTTTTTGACTATGGAAAAATAATATAGCAATTTTTCTGTTGCAAAGAACCTAGAAAGCCCACAGCAGGTCAGAATGGTTCTAACACTATGAATTCCTATTTCAGATCTCTGAGTTTATTTTGTGAATCATGTTTGTACACCTAACAGTGCAAACATCACATGGCACCCCTCACCATTCTTGAAAGGATCTTAAGATTCCCCAAGGTGCCACACTATCCTGGTTGAGAATTTCTGATCTAGTCTGTAAAGAGGACACTGGCCACTGATCTACTGGGTGACCTTGGGCAAGCCACTTCCCAGCTCTGTGTTTCTGTTTTCCCTCCCTACTTTTCTCTACCTGGTCTATTTAGACCATAAGCTGTTTAGAGTTGAAACTATCTCTTACCATGTGTGTATAGATTCTGTCAGGCACATGGTGAGAAGTGGGGAGCCCTGATCTTGGCTGCAGCCTGTTACTTAGATTACAGGTAAATGTGTAGGTTGGCTCCTGATAAAAGAGGCAAGAGACAGCTCTACAGCCTGACCTTATATTGCTTATACCCCCGAAACACAAAAAACAAACAGTTTTCACAAAGTCTATATGACTACCTATGACAGCACAACACAGATTCTTACCTATACTGGCTAAGAAGACCCAAGAAGGGGGAGGAGAGTAGCGCACAGACTGGAAGCAAGTCTTCTTGAATTTGCTGAGTTTTTTAAATTTCCTTTCAGCCTATACCCTATATTTATAGATTCTAATTCTAATATAATAAAAGCCTTAGTCTATCTGTCTGTCTGCTTTATTCGTACTCTGATTGGTTGTCTCGGCAGCCAAACAGAATGCTGACTGAAACAACCAATCAGAGTGCTCCAGCAGTGTTCCGGATAAGAGGTGGCTGCAGCAGCAGCAGGGTGGAGCGCCTCCACAACAGTGGGGACAGGTAGGTAGGTAGCAGCACTCTGTCCCCTTCCAGCTGCCCACCCCTCCTATCATTCCTGATGGGCAATTGCCTAGTATTTTAATAAATGTTCTCTGATTGGTTTTATTTCAATTTCTTTGTTTCACTGAAACTTTTGGAATTGGACTGAGCCCATTCTCTTGTGGACATAGAAGATGTCAGTTAGTTGAGATTTATGTTCCTGTGAAATTTAGACATTTAGAAGTAAAGATTGCTTATCTCCTTCCTTCACCATTGGTTGTCACCATCATGTTTTTCTCTTCCTCACAATTTGTGGTCTTCCATAAATAAGTCTGCTTTGGTTTTACAACCTATCTAGGAAATTAACAAAAATATATCTATTATAACAAAACAGCAAATAATACTTTTGGTTACATCAATCACTACTCATATTTTAAGATAAAGCTATGATATAGTATATTTGGATTAGGTAATGTATTGTCTTCCTTTATAATGTCTGATTTTTGGCCTGGTGCTCTACTTAATTGAATCTCATTGCTGGTTTAGCTGGACATGTTGATCACATTCTTTACTTTGCTGACCAAGCTGGTCATTGTGTCTGAAAAGATTCATTTTACAGACACTCAGAAATAGGCTTTTGGGGCCTTCCACTTAGCCTGTGTGTGCACTATATGTGTGTGTGTGCACTATGTCTACTGCAGAATTGCCTGTGGTGGTCGCTCTGAACAGGAAAGTGTTTCACTGAGACCAAATGTTGCTCAGAGGATTACTAAGATGCTGCCAGCTCTTTCTGGCCCATCCTCTCCTCTCATTGTACCTGTAGCTCCAAGTTTAACCAGGTTTATTAACATTTGTTCTGTCCTAGTGAAGGGTGAGATGTTGCCTGACAAAGGAAAACAGCAAAGGATGTACAAGAGGGGGAAGGAGGTAAGCGGGGGGAGAGTTAAGATCTGGCTAACTCAGCAAAAGGGTGTAAGGGCAGAGCACTGACTGAATTCAGAGCAGGTCAGCACTGACCAAAGGTCATTTTCATCTGCCATCCCCTGGCACCTTAGGTGCAGTGGGTTCAGTGTGTCTGTCACAAGCACCTTCCCTACCACCAGCACTTGCTGACTTCTGTGTTGTCAGTCTGTAGCAAGACCACAGACTGAGTGGGCTGTAGGGACTGAGCTCCCTGCTCCCAGCTGCCCAAGGGGAGTCTCTCCAGGTTGGCATGAGTTATGTTAGGGTAGTAGCAGGGGATATCATGTCCTGCAGCTGCATTCTGCTGTAGATACAAAGAGCAGCAGCCACGCCCTGCTGGATGCCTCTCTGCAGACACCTGGCTCCCCCTGCAACTGCTTCTAGAACTGGGCTTCAGAGAACACAGGGGGCAGAGCTGGGAACCAGCTTCCTGCCCAGAGCAGTTGCTGCACATGCAGTCCTGGCCCATTAGCTGGGACAGCACTTCCCTATGCTGGGTTCCAGCATGCAACCTCTCCCAACTGAAGCAGGGATGCTGGCAGGCATGGCTTTTGCCAGCACAGGCACCAAAGAAGGGATGGTGCAAATGCGCAGGTGGATTCTTCCTGTGGTGATTGCTACACACAACAGGATAAAGGCTCCCTGAGAGGACTGGGGAATGCTCTGCCCACCAACCTGCTGTCCAAATACTGACACTCTCAGTATGGAGTAGGGGTGGTACTACCTAGTAGGAAGGTGTCCAGTGCTAACTGGAGCCATAATTTCATACAGTAATTTAATTTTTAGGAGCACCTCTGACTTTGACACCTGGGATACCTGGGGTCCTTACCCCCTGAGGGAATGGCTCTGGAATGCACCCAAACTCCAAGGTCATGTTTGTGCCTGCTGCTTCATTAGTTCCAGTCACTTTCTTCTTTATTTGGGTCACAGAGGCAGGTAGCCTCCACAGTACAATTGGCTTTGGGCTCCCCTTATGCTTACAGATCCATGAGCCAGGTTTCCCAAAGAGCTCAGGTCCAAGGGTCCACTGAAAAGCCCTGGAACATATGGCCACTTAGTGATACCTAAAGTGGAACCGAGCTCTTCCTAAAATTTGTCCTCTCCCTCCCCCTTGCTATCTACCACGCCAAGCAACCCTAGGCAGGTGTTGCTTTAGAACTGACATTTGTTCCTTGATAAGATGTTTGTGTTAGGGAAGGGAAGGGAGGCAGGAAGAGAGGGATGGAAGGCAAGGCCAGGCATCTGCCTCTGCTGAAGGAAATGTACTTGTTGAATTTGGCCCAGTGAGAAGGAGCAACGCAGATGGAAGAAGATAGGCAAGGCAATGGAGTGGAATGGCAGGGCCTTAGGAAGGCATGAGCACTCACCAATCCAACAAGGCAGTGGAGACAGCAAGGCAATGAAAGCAGTGCCCTTCACTGACCTATCATAAAGAATACTACCCATCCCTATCCGTCTGCACTGCTAACACTGCCACTCCCTGACTGCCTGTCAGCAGGATAAACACATGCCCCTACCACTTGCTGCTCCTCTATCACCCAGTCAGTTGTTACCTGATTCACTTCAGACAGCAAGAGCTCTTAAGACTTCATAGCACCCCAGCCTGTCAGTTACAGGAGGGTGGTTAGCAGTGGGGAATGAGAGAGTATGGCTGTTCTAGCTTTCTCCCAGCAGAAAGCACCATTGGAGGCAAGTGGTTATGCGAGACTTGCACCCAGGATTGGTACCCCAACAGATCCAGGATCTGATTTTCAGCATGTCCATGAAAAGGTTAAAGCAAATGTCTGCTTTGAGGGGCAGAGGGTCCCTGACTTTGCCTGCTCCCTGGCAGCGCTGGCTGCCTGCATTCCTTTATGCAATGATTTGTCTGTTACTGTGATTGAGGGCAGCCTTCTGTGACCCAGGAAAGACCTATGCCATTCAAAAGATGGAGGGGTGGTTTGGGCTGGGTCAGGACAGGGGTCTGGAGGGAAAGAAGGGCCGGGGCAGTGAAAAGGCAGGGGTGGGGAAGAAAAGTATTGATGTGAGTTGTTGCTCAAGCTCACATGTCATGGGGATCTCTGTTCCCTCTGTACTACAGCTCAGCTTAAGTGGGCTGGTTCAGTTCTACCCAGAGGTGGTTTATGGAGGGGCACAGACCTGCACCCCAGAAGCAAGTGGCAAGTTCCTCCAGTTCAGCTAATTTTATGACCTCCCCTGACTCCCTGGACTGGCTTACCATAGGCTGTCTCGTGGGTAATCCTTTGCACTGCTTCAGCATCTCTAATCCAAAGCCTTTAGCGATATGAAAAGATCAGTGCAGCCTTGCAGCTTCCCTGCGTGACATAATCCTTGCTGTGCTGGAGGCAGAGGTGCCAAGGTCAGTGGCAGAGCTGGGAGTTAATCCTGTGTTTTAACCACATGCCCTTTCACAGCTGATGGAAGCAAAGGCTCAGAGAGGTTAAATAACTTCCCCAAGGGCACCCAGAGAGTCATTACAGAGCTGGGAACTCATCTGCCACCTAGGCTCTTGGTCTGAGCATCAGGCAGGCTCTGTTCCTGCCAAGTTGCCATCATCCTCCCTACCTGTACCCAAGGTGACAGAGCCCCATACTAGTGGGAGCAGAGGTGGCTTGTGAGGCAGGGCTCAGCAGTAAGGCTAGGGACAAACATTCAAAAAGCCTGAGCCTGAACTAATTCAATCTTTGCAGGTTAGTCTAATCTGCCTAGGTTGAACTGATTTGCAAGCTCACAGACATTCCGTCTAGACTGAGGAAACGCAGACACATGCCTGCAGTGGCTCGAGTTAAAAGCCGGGGGACACTAAAGCAGCCTTCTCTTCCCTTCTATAGTGCTGAGCTGGGGGGCATGGCCAAGCCATGGCAGGGAACTCTGTTTAGAGAGCGGTGTAAACCCCCACCCTGCCTGCACAGTCCCAGGATTTTATCCACTTGCTGCTCAAGGGCTGAGGGTGTTGCCACCCCCCAGCCCCGGGCTAGCACTCTGAGGCAAAGGGGAGAGGAGGAGGGAGGACTGCTTGTGTGCAGTACATGCATCTGCTGATGATACTAATCTTTTCAATCTTCCTCTCTCTGCTTCATACTGTCTGCAGCAAACCTGACAGACAGATGAGCCAGCAGGGAGTTGATAACACAGTGTTTAGCAGCCCATCAAGATAACAAAAGCATCTCTCATTAGTTCAAGCTCTTTTTAAACAGCTTTTTCCAAGGAAGGAACAGAGGAACATTACCAGCTGATCTGTTCATTAGCTCCAAAAAGCCCTAAGTGGACACTGTCCTGTCTGCCTTTCTCCTGTCCCAGTGAAATCGGACACACACAGACACACACAGCATTAGCTAGAATACCACACATAGCGTTCGCTAGCATTCCATATGTTGGTTAGGTAGGGGTCCATGCTGTGGGAAATGGGAGGGTGGGGTGGATCCCTGCTTGAGCAGTGAGTGGCAAGGTAGGGGAGGGAGGCAGGGGGAAGCCAGGCAGATCCTGCTGTGCCTGCAGTCTCCACTGGAGCTCTGGCTAGGGAGCAGAGCGACCAGGCCAGCCCTGCTCTCAGGAGCAGATAGCCCAGCTTAGCCCAGCCTATGGCTGCAAAGCATCTGGGATGCTGGGAGACTCTGGTTTAACTTAAACTAGAAAGGGGTCTGAGACAGACATTGCATAAACCGGTTTAACCCAAATCAGTTAAGTCTAGTACTATATTCAACCAGGTTTATCTTAAACCAGTTTCAGTATTTTGAAACTGGTTTATGTACATTGAACTTATGTTCTGTTACTGGTTTAAATCAGTTCCTGATCACTTAAACCAGTTTATGTGTAATGTCTGTCCCTAGCCCCAGTGATCTCCTCCACTCTGAGCTGCAGCAGTTCTTGGAACTCTTGTGAGCCAAATCCTTCCTCTTGAGAGTGGAAAGTAAAATAGTGGGGGAGCATGGGTGGGGGAGCACTGGAGGAGAGGTGAAACCTTGCACAGTCTCCATCATACCAAGGCTCCTTCTTCAATTTCCTCTCTTAGTCTTTGCATCCCAGCACATACAAGAAGAGACAGTTCCAGTATGAAGGAGCTCACAGTCTGACCAGAGAGAGGGCAGTGGAGACAGGATTCAGGTAAAAAACAGCTAGAGCAGGCCAGAAACAGCTAGTGTTGGAAATAGTTCCTGTGGCTCCCCTGCCAGAGGCCAGCCCTGGGCCACCCTGTCTTCCACAGGGCCAGAGTAATGGTGGATTTCAGCAGTGCTGTCTTTCCCACGGGATCAGATTTCCTTTTGCTGCCATCCTGCTCAGCATCTGTTACCTCGCCCTGCTCTCAGCTCTGTGCACCTGCTTCCAGCAGGATCCAGCCCACAATGATCATTGTCATAGCAGGTGTTAAATGCCTAGCAGATGGCTAAACACAGTGAGTACAGGAGACAGTACAGTACAGAGGCATTATCTCCAGGAACTCAGCATGATTGGGGGGTCAGGGAACCCACCACAACACTTTCATGGCTCCTTCCCCTTTGGAGACGCCTCATAGCCCAGAGCTGCACGCTGAGCAAACCTCACTCCCTGCCTAATAGTATTAGCTGAACTCCCAACAGCACTTTAAAAACCGCAGGCTGAGCAGCAAGGGTTGAATTAATTGTCACAAAACAGGCTGCTTCTTCCACCTCATTATTTACAGCTGCATTTGGCTGCTTGGCTCACTTCTTCCATAACTCAGAGTTCAGGCCATGCCCACGGAGTACACCTTGCCTTCTGCTAGCTCCTAATCTCAAGGCGTGGCACATCTCAGCCTTCTAACAGTAGCCATCTGGTCCCTGCCCAGGCCTAGTATCATGCCAGCCACACACCTGGCACTGGGAGGTCGTTTGGTAATTGTTGGCCAGCTTAGCCCTTTCTGTGCTAAGCAACGGACATGCTCCAACATCAGTCGTATGGTGCCAGCCGAGGCTGAAGGCCAGCAAGGCAAGTGGCTACATGGGTGAAACTTTAGACACAGGTTTAAGTGCCACCTTCCCAGCATGCCCCATGCTGCTGGAACTGCTGGCACCCTGGTCGCCACCACAGGAATGCAAGTGTGGTTCGCCTAGTAGCTACAGCAGAAATAAGGGCGAAGGTCACCAAAGCCCTTGGGGGACCAGAGTGACTGGGGAGAAAACTGAAAGCCACAAAACTTGGAGCCCCTTTGGAAGTCAGGGCCTGGATCTGCTACCTGAATCTCCAGCACTGCTGAGCCAGATAATGGGGCAGCCCTAATTTGGAGTATCCTTCCCAAAGGAACTTTCCCTCCATGCTGGTTGAGGGCTGCATTGGTGAGCAAGGATGGAAAGGCAAACAGGAGTGCCAGTTCAGGGCAGAGAAACACTGAATCTGCTCCTAGGTAGAGCATGCTGCAAAGCCTAAGGATAAGAGCTAATTAATTGTCTCCGTCCACCCAATAAGCAGGGTGTTGGGGACAGCCAAGCATCTTGAAAAGCCATATTGATTTTATATTTATCTTTAACAATTGCTAATAAATCCAAGTTTGACCGTAGGGAATACCAGTCCTGCAGGGAGCTCCACTGGCTGGCCCCAGCTGTCTTCCCTCACAGCCATTTTTATGGCACACATATTCCAGGTCTCTGGGCCTCCCCTTCCAAGCAGAAGCACCTTGCTCATTGCAGCCCTTGACTAGGGCTTCCTACTACTAAGGAAGTCATTTACAGTCCCACCAGCTCCCGGCACACAATCTTTAGCAGAACAGTGTTCTCACATATAGATCTGAGTGCCTTCCCCAATGGCTTCACTGGGGGAGCAGTCTGACTTGGAGGAGCAAAGAGCACTGGGGAGCCACGATTCCCATGTTCCAGTCCTGGCTCTGTGATGCACACTCCCAACCTGTGCCATGGGGATGTGGCTCCTATCTCCCAATTCCATGCAGTGCTCCACTCCTTGGCACCTGTTCACAACTTCCAGGCTGAGAACTCAGGCTCTAGCAACCTTCTCATGTACCAGCTGTTACTGCTGCTGCTGCATCCCCTGCATGTCTTTGCTCTGTGCAGACTGGGGAGAGGATCATCCTGAAGGCTCCCAGGGCTATACATGTGCATCAAGGCTGTTCCAATGCACTGTAATTATAGTGCATCAGAGCAGACTCGATTAATTGAATCTGCTGGAGTATGGTAATTACCACATTCCAGCAGACTCCAGCATCACGTGCATCTGTGTCCCAACACTGAAAAATGCTGGTGGCAGCATTTAACTAAAGCTCATTCAATGAGTTTTAGTTAAAGTTCCCCCACTGCCATTTTCCAGCATGGGGATGCTGCTACACATAACACTCCAGGCACTTTAATTAGTGTGGCTCTCAGAGTATGTGTATAAACACCCCTAGACCACAGACCAGGCTGTAAGCTAGTTACGCGGTATGTAGCCCTCATGGCCTATATTAGCCTCTTTCTTGCTCTTCCTGGGTTCCTTGGGAGGAAAGGTGAATACTGCCCTAGTTTGCATGAGCAGAACCAGCCCCCTGGTAGTAATAGTCAGCTGACTTAGTATCCTGCTAGCTGTTGGTCTCTGTAAGTCCAGACAACAAAATCCCTGCAGGCTCCATTCCAAGTTGGTGCTGCCATATGTTCCCTAGAAAATGGTTCTTGGCCTGTGTCTCCAGTCTCTGCCACACATGCTGAGGATCCCACACACATTGCAAACAGCATGCCAAATGCAAGCCAGAAGGTGGGGAAAGCCAGCAGAGCCCAGCAGGAGAGAAAGCCATGCAAAGGCTTGGGTTGTTCTGGGGTGTTTGCAGCAGGAGAGAAAGGAGGGAGGGATTCCGTTAGTAACTTTGGGCCCATGCCAAATACTCATGGACCTCAGTGGGAACTGTTTGCATGGGGTGGGCTCATTAGAAAAAAGACAAAACCTTTACATATCCATCCACAGGCTCCTTCTGTTTCTGCCAATTCCTCTCTCAGGCAAGGCGTCTTCCCCAAAGCCTCTTAGATTCTTATCTTCCAGGGAGATTTCAAAATTCCAGACAGGATGGAAATAGCTGATCTGATTACTGGCAGTGACTGGGAGCAACCAGATGGAATGAAACTGAGCCCTGCTGCTCAGTCCCGTGCTCTCCCTCTCATGGTGGGTGGGGTAGAGAGAGGACAGGAGTCCAGACAGGGGCTGGGCCTGTGGGGAAAATGGTAAGAATGAGATGAGCTGGGACACAGAGTTTAGGGGTTAAGACAGCGGGAGGAGAAACTGCCCAGTCTCACATTAATAACAGGCCTGAGGAAAGACCTGCCTCACAACCTAAGCAATATTGGCCCAAGCAGACAGGCTCTCAGTACTTCGTGACAAACATGATGTCAGCTAGCCCCTGGGTTGACATGTTTGCCCTGAGTAGCCAATGCCTGAGTTTTGGAACAGAGCTCTGTGTTGAGCAGTTCAGGGATGGATCACTGAACCTCCACCTGATCAGAGGTTCAAGTTCCTTTAATGGACTGGCATGACACCCATCCTCAGTTCCCTCTTGCCCTGCCACCTCTAAGTACAGAAGCAAAGGTCTCTGTGCTGTCCCTACATCGTCAGCACATGTACTTTGGGAGCTGGTGTCTTCCTCAAGAAGACCTGATCCTTGCCTGGTGTAAACCAGCACCACCCTGGCTGTGATAGAACTCCTCTGACTTACACTAGCCAAAGATTCAGCCACATACTTCCAACCCACAGGATTCAGGAGCTTGTTATACTGAAAGCAATGTCCAGGGTCTCTCTATGCCAGAAACACAAGCAGTTTTGAGCCTCCCAGTGGGAGAGAAAGTGATATGTCTAGAGAGAACTAGAGGGGCAGAGGACACCTTAGTCTGGATAAGCCTTGCTTCAGTACTCTTTCTCTTAGCATCCCCTCTGGTAAGGAAAGAGTCAGGATACAAGGCTAGATAGATTTGCACTTTTTACCCAATGCAGCATTTTTTGTGTTCCCTGACCTGGGCAATGCTCTGGGTGAATCTCTCCCACAGTCTTGACCATGACCAGAGTGCTGGAAAAGGCTTGAGGAGTACAACATGAATGCCTGGGCAGTACAGATATAATCTATAGAGCCTATATCAGGTGTCTGCCCTCCTCTTAGTGGGCCTCCAGGTTTTAAGGAGCTACCCTGTCACAAAACAGCTTGGTCCTGTAAAGGGAAGGGGAAAGATCATTAAAAAAAGGTAGAGGCATCAGGCAGTGTTGGTATGGCAGAGTGATGAGTTAATGCCTTGCTCAGAGAAACCCCTGCCCCGCACCCCCTCCCCACCAGTCTAGGGAAGAAAGGCCAGTGCTGTCCCCTGGGTTGTGTTTGGGCCCACTTCCATCTGGGAAGGGAAGCCACATGTTCAAATGCCTGCATTCTCCCCCAAACCTTCCCCTGGCTTTCATCACTGCTCTCCCTCCCCAGCACTGCTGAACATTGGGGCATTCACATTACACCATCCTGCTGCAATATGATGCAGCTGGCCAGTCATAAAAACCCGAGCAATGTTTGTTTCTTGTAAGAGAGATTAAGTGAGGAGCTGAGGGGAATTTTAAAGCATCCCTGGTGCAAGTATCCCAAGATGAGGCTGAACAAGTGCAGCTCAGCACATAGCAAAGGGAGGCAGCTGTTATAAGCCCAGCTGAGAAGTCAGGAGCTGCCATAGCAACCGTGTAGCATCCCTATCCTCTTCCATCTATCCCCCAGCCTTTTTTCTTCCCTGTTCCTCTTCTGTGGAATCATAGCAAACCCATGGCAACAGTTGTAGTGAGGATGGGAACTGCTATGCAAGTGGGGCAGTAGAAAGCCCATGGCTTGCTTGTGGCATGCCAGTTCCAGTCCATGGAGGGTGGTGTTAGATATGCACTCATGGGATGTTCTTTCTGCAGTTTGTGATGATGGCTTCTCCAGAATACTGAGTGCAGGATGGATATCTGACCACTCCAAGAGGAGGGACTCTCAAAAGGACATGGCTAATTCCCCTAAAAGGGATCATCAACCTTTTATGGACAGTGGGCCAAATCACCAGTACTACAGCTCAGCCCTAAAGTGGACTGCTGCATGTAACCCAGCCACTGCCACTTCCCTAGCTGTCCCCCTGCTGCTGACTGATGCCATAGGCCAGATCACCTCTGTAGGCTGGTTCAATTTTTTTGTGAGCCAGATCCAGTGTGTGGGCTGTAGATTACTAACCTCAGCTTTCATCAGCCAACCTCCACGTTCATCCACCTGTAGACTGCCAACCTCAACTGTCATCCACCTCCTGGACAGGAAAATATGAGTGGCTTCTGGGGTCTTCTGTTGGGCCTTGACTGGTGATATGCTCAAGGGTATACCTAGCTTTAAACCTGCACACAGCACCACTGATGCCACATGCACAGCATCAGATGTTTGAGTCCTTTACCACATCAGAGCAAACCCTGCGTGGACACTCTTATCCTTTTTGCAAGGGTTTTTGTGGGGAAGGATTGCTTAAGTTGATCTAGAACAGATTCAATCTAAACCAAAATAAGTGCCAGAGGCTAAAATAAGTATGTTCACACAGGAGTTTGTGCCAGTTTAACTAACTGGGTTTAAAAGCCAGTTGAATTGGTGCAACTTCCTTATATTGACAATGCCAAGGTCCTCAAATAGCCTTTAATAGTTTGTTCTTTTGTCCATTATTCCTGCCCAGAGAGAAATTGGCAAGGTATTTAATCACATCAAAACAACTAGAAAAAGTTAAACCTGACAGGGACTATAAGTTTATTGCAGTAGGGAAATACAGACTGCAAACCTTCTTTAGAAAGAACCATAGAAAAGTGGCATGGCAATATAACTGTATATGTAAAACAGATTGCACTGAACAGAATCCCTTTACTATAGCTGTGTTTGTGGTACTTAGGAGGTGGAGAGGTACATCCTTTGGTGAAGTAATGTGTGGGGAAAATGAAAACTAAGCTAATAATCTGAATCTGGGATTTATACTATGTTCATCATCATAACAACTGAGAGTCTAACATGGAAGTTACATGTTCCTATTACCTAAAGGAGGTAGGTACCATCTCAGAGTTGGGATCCATTGCCGGAGAAGTTTAAAGAAGCCCAGAGTCATGGTGTCTCATACTCTCCACCTCCCATGGGAGGGTAAACAGAGGAACCCTATCTACATCCTGGTGCCCTGCCCTTGAACACTTATCTCTAGCAGTTGCATCCAGTCTAGGAGTGAAGCCCCAACAGATGGACAAATGGATGATCTCTTTTGCTCCAGCAGTTCCTGTAGCCAAGCTGGTTCCAGATGTACTGGCACCTGCCTTTCCTTTAAATTAAACCAGCAAGGCTGAAAGGAGAACACTGATGTGTCCATATAAACTATTCAAGCTTTTGCCCCCTGGAGTGGTCACTCCAGCTTCACTTTATTTTCAAGCAAGGATTACATTCAGCGAACTGAGGTCTCAGCATAATTCTGTTGTCTCGTGCCTACTACTGCTGTCTTGAAAATCACAGCTGTGGACGTGCAAGCTCTACCATGGGTGCAGTGATGAGCACCAAAATGGCCCCACAATATGCTAACCTTTTTATGGACCACGTGGAAAAAGAATTCCTCAAGACCTGCACCATCAAACCCATGCTATACCTAAGATATAAAGATGACATCTTCATCATTTGTACTGAAAACCTGGAATCTCTGATTTCCATCACAAATGTATTAATCATCATCACCTCTTCATCAGACTATCTCTAGAATACTCCAGCACCAACATTTCCTTTTTTAGATACTCTGGTCAATATCCAGAATGGTGAAATACAAACCATCATATATAAGAAACTCACATATTTTCACAGAACCAGCAATTACTCTAAACACATCAAGAAAGCTTGAATATACTGCCAAGACCTCTGATACCACCAAATTTGTACTGAGGAGAATACCCATGATTGTCACCTCACAAATCTCAAAAGGGCTTTCACTCAAAAAGGACACTCCTCCAGAGAGATAGATCATATTTTGAAAGAGCCACCTGGATACCATGTGAAGAATTGCTGTAGTACAAAAAGAAAATCCTCATGAATCACACAGCATTAGTTATGACATACCATTCTTCCCTGTAACCTATATGGAAAATCCTCAAAGAGCTGCAACCCATACAAGAAGACCCAATTATCAAAGAGATCTTTCCAGAACCTCCCTTCTTAGCTTTTAAACAGGCACTGAACCTTGCCAAGTGCATCACCAGAAGCAAACTTCCTATGGCCCAAAGCAGTCCGAATGGATCCGGACCATGCTGGGATAAGAAATGTAAAACCTGCCAACACATCTCCACCACTCCCACAATAACTACACCCCACAACAGAACCATTACCATTCTTGGATCTTACACTTGAACCTGCAGGAATGTTATATATCTCATCCAGTTCACTGAAAGTCCTGATGAATGCTATGTAGGAGAAACCAAACAACAGCTGCGTACCAGAATGAACATGCACCGAAAATCTATCCAAGACAAAAATACCGAATTACCTGTGATTGTACATCTCTCACAAGACAACCACTCTCTCTCCAATCTCTCAGTTCTAATTCTCAAAGAGAATTTACAAAACACCTTTCCTAGATGAGCCTACAAACTTCACTTCATAAATCAGTTGGATACAAAAATCATGGACCTAAATATAGACATTGAACTTATGGCACATTATAACTTGCCTGCCATCTGATAACCCCAGGTAACCTCTCTACGTTTTACATCCTACATTTTATCATGGGTCAGCATTCCTCTCTTTTGTCCCCCCACACTGGCCACATACCTGTCTCACACCCATTAACTCCTATTGCCTCTGATCTTCTGGGCCACACATTTGCATTTTCACAGACCCACATCTTGCATATTGTGTTACGCTTCTATTCAACCCTAGAATGTAGACAAACACCAGCAGACTCTCCCTATGCCTGAAGAAGGGTGCTAGTGCCCAGAAGTTTGTAAAGAACAATTTTTCCAACTATTCAGTTAGTCTAATAAAAGATATCACATTTACCCAAATAACATTGTCGTCTATTACTACTGACACTTACCAATATCCCAAAGTTCCCTTATCAGCTGGGCTCCATTCCACTGAGCTGAAAGGACAGAATTTAGTTTTTAATGTTTCATGGTCAAGTCTGAGTTATGTTCTGAGACTCAAACAATATTTTTAAAATTCAGGTTGATAAAACTCTCTGGAGCTCACTTTCCCTTTGCAAAACTATCTTAATTTCAGAAGATCTAGTGCCTGGACACAAATGAATTATGTCCAGGAAGATAAGCCAGCTGGGGAAAGCAGATACTTCCAGAAGATAGTTGTCATAAGCAGCTATTCAGGGTCCACCTTCCCCAGCTGCTTACAGCATCAGGGGTAGCTTCCTCTATTTGCACAAAGTAAGGACAGCTCAGTTAGAGAAGAATCTTCAGCTAGATAGGAAATGTTCCCAGCCTGTCTGACTTCTCTGTATCGTAAGAGAATCTTTCTTTATGTGTGGTCACATGGCCAGTGACCCCATAACCGCTGGGGTCATCAGGGTAAATAGTGTGGCTAGGCAGAAGAGGAGCTGGACAATACCATAGCTATTTATGAGTTTCAAGGATCTGTGTGCTAAGCTAGGATGACAAAACAGACAACCATCACACTTCTGGGAGCAAGCTGATTGCCAGCAAGAGGGCGGAAGGATTTTTATATCTTGTATGCTGCCTTGTTTAACTGACTGGTCGCACTTGGAGTTTCTCCTTCCTCTGAAGGGTCAGAGTTGATTAGGGCTGGCACAGCTGTGACCTTCAGGACAGTAACAGCAGGAAGACATGGAAAGGTTTGGGTTGGACTGCTCCTATCAGTGAGCAGCAGCCATTCATCCTGCAGGAATCAATGTGCTTTGATTCCTGGGTATTTATAGATCATGGGCTACATTGTCCCATCTGCCTGTGCAGTGGCAGAGCAGCTAGAAGGATCATTGTGCCTCCTGTCTTGTCATATCTGCTGGGCATCTTTCCTGGTCCCTTAGAGTAAATTAAAGAGGCTTCAAGCCTCTTCTAAGTTACATTCAGCCACAAAGGCCACCAAGGGAGACACCCAGGGACACACCCTCCTTTGGCCATGCCCCCATCTGTGCCACACTACAGGGAGGCAAGAGGAGTCCTCAACCCAGATCTCCACAGCCTGGAACATTTCCTAAAGCTGATTCAGCGGGGCTGCAACAGAAGGAAGAACTTGGCCCTGGCCTCTCTTTACCCTGGCCCTATATCTGACATTGTGGTTCAATGATCACGACATCAAGACTCAGACAAAGCTCCTATTATATAAGGCTGTGGTAATCCCAACTCTCCTCTGTAGCTACAAAGTTTGGGTGACCTACAGGGACCACCTGAAAAGCTTGGAATACCTTCATCAATGCTACCTCCAGAAAATCCTTGGCATAAACTGGAAGGATCATTACACAAATGCTAGTATCCTTACTGATGCTAACACCCCTAGCATGGAAACATTGATTATTCAACATCAGCTGTAGTGGATAGAGCATCATGGGCACATGCCTGATGTGCCTTTACCTAAGCAACTGCTATACTGCCAACTCAGGAAATACAAAGGACATGCAGGGGTCAGAGGAAACGTTTCTAGGACATCCTCAAGGCAAACATTAAGTGTGAGAATGACACCACAAATTGGGAAAAACTAGCCTGGGACAAAGCTACCTGGCAACACCTTGTGAGAGAAGGTATATCTTTCTTTGAGGAAAACTGTATCACCCTGGAGGCAGAAAAACAACAGAAATGGAAGGAAAGGAGACAAGACCAAGAAATCCACAGTTTGACCCTCCCTTTAACCACCACTTGTGGTGTCAGAGTCTGCGGCTTTAGGATCAGTCTTCATAGACATCAGCGGACTCATCCACAACCCTTTTCTTGACCTGTGGGAGTGATCATCCTCAACTGTGAGGGATCACCGATGAAGATGGTGACAGCTGACATCAGTGGAGATGCTTGGGCTGGCACTCCCAATATTTCTTTTAAGAGTGTTCTTGACAAAGGGGCCTTGACTCTGGAATTCATCCCTGCCATGCACTATTAGGCTGTTCATCCTCAGGGCACATTGCAAGGCCTCTCTGTTTACCCACACATTGTTCTTCTTGGGTTGGTGGAGAGTTGTTTGTGGCTTTGTTTGGCGATGGACTTTAGTGTGATTGCATCAGTTAACATTGGTCTGGCTGACATCTAACACTGTCTGGTTTGTGCTCCAAGGGGCTTTGATAAGTGTATCATACAAAGGGGGGATATATAAATACTTAGTATTTATATATAAATAGCATAGCACCATAGCATAGTCCATAGCACTTTTCCTGCTCAGACCGCTGAGCCAGCCTCTGCGGAAAAATCCAGATTTGACCTGAGCTCACCATATCATGTCATGTTTACCTGTGTCCTGTGTCCTTGTGTCCTGTAGCACATCTTTACATAGTTCACTCCTACTGCCTTGTAGGATCATGCCTACTACAGGGTGGTCTGCATTTTTAAGCCCTGAGCCCTGGGGCTAGTCAGCTCTGTTCAGTTATCAGACTCCGGGGGGAGGGGGAAGGAGGGAGAGAAGGGCTCTGGCAGTGTATGTGAAAGGCTGGGAGAGCAGTGAGGGAAGGTTGGTTCTTTGGTAGGTCTTGGAGGTGAAGGAAGGAAGGTATGTATTGGTGTATGGAATAGCCTTGTTTTGTGTTACTGTGTGGGTATCTGAGTTTGATGGAAGGCCCTGATGAAATAGCCTGAAAGAGGCATAGAGTGGAATCAGACTGGGGTTCGTGAGCTTTGCTGGGCTGAGGAGATAGATCTGCAGCCTACATAGTCTATGATGTGCAGCTTTTCCCTCTGGATGGAGCCAGGGGCCCACTTAAATTTGCTAATGGACTGGGCAGCATGTTAAATCTTAGCCCACCAGGATTCCCTTTACATGTGGAAAAGGTGAACGTGACCTAGTTTCACTAAACGCTGGCCTGGGTTCAGAAGGTACAGCCTCCATGTGGCCATTGCATAATGCAATATTCTCCACAAGGGGCACATCTACATGTGCGCATTTAGTGCGCAGTAACCAAAAATTACTTTGCATTATGGGTGCACATCTATATGTGCATGCCTGTACTGTGAGTAACTGTGGCGACTTACACCAACTTAGACGTGTATTTGATACCTGCATGATGCAGATATGAAATTTACACACAATTAGTTACTGTGCAGTAACACACATGTAAATGCTGGCCTATTTCCGCTTACTGCTCAGTAAATTTAATGCAACATAAATTCACGTGTAGATATGCCCAAGGAAAATTATTATTATTAAGATGATTATTATTATTAAGTACAGAGGAGAGTTTCTGTCTATGAGAGGAAACATAAAGTGACTTTTCTGGAGAAGTTGTCGGCCCCTTTGGGTAGGACTTATCTGTTTGCTGGGCTCTGAGGTCAGAATCATGTTTGGCAGATGAAAATTACAAGAGAAAGTCCTGCTTGTTGTACAATACCTGGATTTGTAAAAGGGCTGCCTCACCCTGGGAATGCTAAGCACTGGGGAATGTGTAGGCCATGATAACAAGCAGGAGGCACGGTGAGTGGGGCATGGCTTCCCCTCCTCTCCCTGGGGTACACAAAACATCCACAGTTAGTAAGGCCATGTGATCCCATTGTGGCATAGAAAACCTGGTATCAAGATGTCAGTATAAAGTATGAAATTGTTTGTGCCACGGGCTGTGACAACATAAGGGAACAGGTCTTGAAGGACCTGGGTTGGGATATCATAGAAGGGCTCTCACATCACATTTCTGGTTTCTGTATGGAAGTATAGGTGGGAGAGACAGTCTAACCATCACAGAGTACTGCAGACAGGGGCTTGGGGCATGTAAATTCAGCTCTTAGCTCTGCCAGTGTTCAGCTGGGTGACTTAGGCCAGTCACTGCATCTCTTTATGTTTTAGTTTCTCCATGTGTGATGTAGATAATGTTGCTGATCTCCTCTGCATCTCACTTGGAGCTCTACTGCTGAGAAGGGCTCTGCTGGAGCTGGGTATTGTTCTACCAGTGAAGCATTATCCTGCCGTGGATTTGTATCATTTGTGCTGGCATTCTGAGGTTTTCTTGTTTTACATGTCTGAAAGGGAAATGCCTGCCAGAGACCCAACGTCAGGCAGCCTTTCAGAATATCTGTTGACTATATTCCTCATACCTTCCACTGGCAAGTCAGTGCTGTGTGTAAGATAGCTCCATTTTTTTCCATTCGGCATGAAAGCCGTCTCCTGGAATGTCTTATTTTCTCAGAAGATGCAGAAGCTTTTTCCAGGTTTTGCTGAAGAACTCCTCCTTTGGACCTATCATGCTTAGTTGCTGCTTTGCCAGTCAGTACCTTGTGTAAATGATGGCACAAGGAGAAGGCCAGTGGAAAACCAGGCTTCCAGGTTTCTCAAACTGTAAAGAAGTGGAGAGTAGAGATACTGGGGAATGTCTGCACTTCACTTTACACACTGATGCTTGTGTTTGGCTGTCTGTTGTACCTGTGAAATGTGGGCTCCCTCCAGACACAGACCTGTCCTGAGCTATACAGCACAATGTAAGGAAACCCAGCTTGACTCCCAACCAGTAAGGAGGATAGCTAACTTAATGTTTTATTGTTAGCCAGTAACTTGCAACAGTCATTTCCTTCCCTCATCATGGCACCATTAGCTGGGTATGTTGTAGTAACATGCTCTAAGACACTCAGATACCAGAGGGATTGGTGCACAGTAAGAACCAGAACAGAAGAGAACCGTCCTCTGACATATCAGGTATTGGCTGTACTTGGGGGTTAGATAGTACAGACAGGCCTTTTAAGGTACTGGGGACTGGCTTGTATATATAAGCAATCCCTGCAGAATTGGAGGAGCTAGACATTTCTGCTAATTAATAAACAGTGAAATAGTTAGCAAAGCTTATAGTGACACTGAAGCCTACTAACTGCAGTGTAAACATCCTGTCTTACTGAATGGAGCAAGTCAACCTGCTTGCAGGCTCAAACAGCATACCAGAGGTTCTCTCTTCAACCCTAAAGAAAGGTTTTTTTATTACTTTAAATATCAGCTGAAATTTGGTAAGTGTTGGTATGCAGAGAAGTACAGATGTAGCTGTCCCACAGTTTATCCACTAACAGGGCTTGATGGCCCAGTGATCTGCTTCTCTGTGCCTGTATAAAGCAACTGGTAGAGCTCTGCTCCTTTGTGCACTCAAGATACAGGCCTGAAAGGCTTCACTAAAGGTAGCCAAGGAAAGGATAAAAGTGTGCTGAGGTCAAAGCCGGTTGGGTTTGTTTCCACTAAGCTACCTAAGTGATCTCATCCTAAAGACAAAACCTAAAATACTGTCATATTGGGACTGTTTCCTGCAGAAAAATAAAAGGGGGTGTCAATAAAGTTGTATCTAATAATGGCAGAAGGAAGGGAGATTGGGAACTTCCTGTCAGATTTCTGTCTCTGACCAATCCTGACAGATTTAATGGGATTAATGCTTCTTGACCTCACAGGGTAAATTCTGTCATGTGTCTGAAGCTCTGTGGTATCTTGGGTATTTTAAATAGCCACCTGTCACTGTGACATCTGAGTGCAATTTCTGGATTTCTCTGATGAAAGAAGTGTAGGTTTTGATTCACCTGGAGAAAGACAGGAGAGCAGGGGTGGGGCAAAGTGAGAAGGGGCTTGCTAGAGAAGTGTAGGAACTTGTTGGCTGTGCTGATAGCTGCAGGCATCCTTCCCCCAGCCTTCCCCAGGCAGCAGGGTTTCTGGTAAGGCTTTCTAGGCTGGAGATGCTTAGAGGCTTTCAGTCAGCTTTTCACGCTCAGACATTTGCTTGCTTTGTGTTGAAGTCCTTGATTCTGTTTTAAATGCTCATGACAGCAGCCATGCTATGGTAAAGCCATACGCAAGAGCAAGCTAGGCATGGTGCATGCTTTTCTCACACAGCTTTCCTGTACAGTTCCTTCTGCTGCACAGCTCTGCCAATGCCCCTCAGCACTGATCTTTAGTCCCACTACCATCTTAGTTCCAGATTCTCCCACAGCTCTGCCAGTGTGCTTCCAGCTACCCCTGCAACTCCCTGCTCCTCCAGTCATGAAGCCCTGGCACCGCTAAAGCTAGACACTGGCCTACCATATAATGCCCCCATGCTTTGAAAAGTGACCCTGCCCCACTAAACCTTGCCTTCTGCAAACAGAATAGTGTAGGAGCAGAAAAGAAGGGTGCACCCAGCTTCCTGAGTAGCACTAATCTATTCCATCAGCTGCATGCAGTCAGTGAGTATCTTTCTTCTTAGACTTTTGCCAGAGTGTACTTCTTCAAACAGGTGTTAGATGGAGAAAATATCTTATCTGGGGACCCTGTTCAAACTCAGTGCATTCCGTGCGGTTCCAACCATGATGAATGTAACTCAGCACTGTGCTATGAAGGGATTTTGAAAGGTGACCGTCTTTTTCATTTTTCCTTCTCTTCTTTCTCTGTAGCATCCAAATGTCCCTAGGTATAGCAAAGGCATAATCCACACCCACCCAATTTTAGTCTCCATTCCAGATTTTCTGCCTAAGAATGTTCAAATGTACAACAATTTCAGGGAAAGCCCACCTGTGAGCTGGGATCGCTCTCTCACAATCAAGCGAAGTCTCCACCCACAGGAAAGGCTGCAACCATTTCTCTGTTCAGCAGTTTCTTCAGATGTTCTTATTTTTATCATGTGCATTGATATCCTTGCACAATGCACTAGACATGTGGCTGATAATGGTCATGATAAAACCACGGGAGCAACAGGGATGTGCAAACAGGTATCAGTGCAATAGGTACTACCCTGTCCTTCCTGTATTGCAAATAGGAGGATTGCCCTAGCTAGATGAAAAGAAGGAGTAGGGAAGGAAATTGGAACTCAGGAAGCAGCGGAGTCTGATGTGGAAAAGGTTGAGAATCAATAATGTGGACAGGGGACAAGAGCATTGTTGGTGTAGTGTTAACAGCAGTTGCACAGTATCTGCAGTCATAACACAGATCACTTAATTCATATCTACTTGCATATGCTATATAGTCATTTCTGCCAGAATCTAGGGTTATAGCTGTTAGCAATCAAAAAGTCCTACCAGCATCATCCAGCAGTGGGGAGGGAGGAGAGAAACACCTCATCAAAGGGCTCACAGGTCAGGTCTGTGCCTCTGGAGATCAGAAAAAGCCAGTCCTATCAAGCTGAAAGTCCTGTCTTTTTCAGCAAATCTTTGTTTAACCAGCTCCTGGAAGAGAGCTGGTTCTCCAGCTCATCAGCATAGCCCCTGGAAGAGAAGCATTGAGCTGAATTGCAGCTGAGAAGCCAGTTTAAAACAGAGGTAAGGCTCTCTCTCTCAGCCACACAGAGCTGTTGCCCTTAATTTTATATCTGAAATATCAGTGCTTGAAGGGCTAGAAATGCAGACAGATTGGATTAGATAGAGAATGTATGAAATCCTAAACTGATAAGAGACAGAGCAATTGACTCTTTGCCAAAAGCCCAGGAAGAATCTTAAAAAGCAGACTAAGTTGTCTAGACAGGAACATGCAGTCCGCAGCACAGATGCAACATTTGCTTTCAATTTATCCATCATTTTGTTGTTACGGTTGTAACTATGTACAGCTCCATCTGTCCCTGATACAACTGGGCAGTGCCACCATCTTAGCAAGACATAGCAAGACAAAGCAGCAACCAAGACAACGCTCAGATTGTTGCCCTATTAATGGTCCACCTCCTCCCTTTTCCTCCACTGACATAAACAAGCCATCTAACCACTCTGGATCTCAGATTAACCTTCTGGAAAATGAAGGCAATAGAGCAGGTACCACCACCCTGCTGGCAATTTCTGTGTTATAATGTCGCTTGCTTCCCCCTCTCCCTCTTTGTATGCCTGCTGAGTTAAATTCTTCCCTGATGGAATGCCATTGGTTTTGGTAGAGTTACCCCAGAGATGAATTCTTTCTGTATGTCCAAGGTGACTCTCTAGTCTAATGAACAACCTTCATTCTGTAACTGGCCGAGTCAGTCACACTATTTAAACATGGAAAGGATATTGTTATTGTTGTAGATTTCACTTGTATCACAGCATTAATCAATATATTGTTGCTTAGGAAAATTAGGGAGAAAAAGCAGCTACTGACAAATTAGATGTACTGAGAGGAGGAAATTCTTCCAATCAGATTCACATGGAGAATATGTTGAGTAGGCCAGTGAGGTCCATCTGGAGTGAAAAGAATCTGCTAAAAGGAATAGGATGGACAAGTCTGGCAGATGAAGGGGTAAGGCATAGGCAGTGAAGCAAGGTCATGAGATGAGAACAGAGAGTATGATGGTGTAATGCAGAGATCAGCTCCCTAAAGTGCATGGAAGTCTTGCCCATGTGGGGCTGAAGCCAGAGGGTGGTGATGTGAGCATTACACGTTCCACCATTTACTTGCTCCTTGTTGTGCCTCTGGTCAGACTGTATTGACCAAAACATGTTAGGTTCCACTAGCCCTGCAGCACCAGTGCTGCTCAGAACAAGGAGACTGGCTGCCTCAAGCACCATCAGCAACATTGTCAGTTACATTCCAGCTGCAGAATCTGAATTTCTGGCCATGACAGAGGAGGCAGAGAGAACAGAGCTAGGCATCTGGCTCCCAGGGAAAGCCTGCAGCATCTGCAGTTTAGGGAGGGGGAGTCCATGAGGTTTGTTGGAGAGTAATAGGGGAAGAGACCTAGAAAGTGCTTCACCTACCTATCACCAAGTACATCTCCCATTCAGTTCCCTCCCTCCCATTCCCTTAGAGAGTATCTCAAAACTGAAGCAAGCTACTTTGGGAGAGAAGGCCTGACCATGTATGTCTGCTGGTGGCACCCTGCTCAGCAAGGCTCCTTAGTGTGAAAATGCTGATGGTGCATGAGCATGGTGTGGAGAGGTCATTATATTACATAACTGCCCTGCGTCCTTTTAACATGGCTCATGGCTCAGTTTGGTTATGCATACAGATCTATAACACTCCTTCTTCCTCTCCCTTGTGTGTGTGGCTACCAGTCATGTGATGCAGGAGGAAAGCGGTGATGATATGGAATGTGGTCAGCTGCCTTCAGACACTCTCCGACAGGTGAAGATTCAACGTGACCCCAACTACGGCTTTGGTTTCGTGGCCGGCAGTGAGAAGCCAGTGGTGGTGCGATCTGTGACAACAGGTAGGAAGCAAGGCATAAGTACAGATCCCTACGCCTGTCACAACTTTCAGTTAGGACGTGACTATCTGGACTCAGCAGCTCAGACGGTGGGGAGCTAGGTATGAACTAAGGAGCAGGAGCAGTTTAGTTAGTATTTGGATGCCATACTACATGGGGACTGGGTGTTTACCAAGAGGGTATAGCTGGAAAAGGGATATGGGAATCTCAAACAGACAATGCAGAACTGGGTGGGATGGGTGTGAAGTCTCTGTAGCTGACAATGGACTAAAGGTTGGGGAAGTGGGTGGTTATGTGGATGGGATTCTCATATATAGACTCTAGAGGGGGATGGAAGGGAGGGTGTCTGTAACATCATGGAAGTTCAGCAACTGTCTCCCTGACCCAGCCTGTCCCATGCCCACAGTGGCAGGGGGCCCAAGAGTCCCTCATGATGCCCTTTAGCAGCCATGATGTCTACCTCAGAGGTGGCTCCAAAGGAGCCATTCCCAGCCTGTGCCAGGAGGCCTTGAGCTGAGTGGAAGAAGTGAAGAAGTGCAGGCAGTGATGGAGAAAAAGAAAAATGCTGAATGTAAACACAGGAGGAAGGAACAGCATGGCTGGACTGACAGCAGAGAAGCCAGGGACATGGTTGGCATGGAGCCTGCTACTTCTAAAGGGGCTCTGGGTCTGCCAGGGAGATTTGCCACTTGGGCTGTTCCAAGAAAGAGGAACATAGATTGGGGTTGCCAAACTGAGTGGACAGCCTGGTAGAAGATAGGAGAAAGGCAGCCTGAGGAACGGGTGACTGCAAAGACTTTCTTCACATAGGGCATCAACATATACTGAGCTGGTTGCTCCCAGTGGGTTTCAGCCCACCTCTAATTAGGCTCCTTTCAGCCCAACAGCTATCCTTACCAGGCAGATTCTTTGGTGAGCATGAGCTGGCTCTGCACACAGCACTGGTTTCTTTTTAAAGGTCTGTGTGAATTCTCTGAGCCTGCTTGTGGCCAGCCATAGCTATTCACCCCCATATGACCTCCCTGCCATGGGGAATAGGGACATGAGCATTGGACTCTGAGAATGACAGGGCCTGAGGCCTGCTTCACAGAGCATGGCCAGAACAGCCCTGTTCTCCTGCTCTGTCTCGCCCACATGAAGCAGAACACATTTGGCAGAAGGAGAATCTGAGGCAGGGGCTAACACCCACTCTCTTCCTGGCAGGAGGCCCCTCTGAGGATAAGCTCTTGGCAGGAGACCAGATTCTGGCCATAAACAATGAGGATGTGAGTGAAGCCCCCAGAGGGAGATTCATTGAGCTTGTCAGGTAACAGCCTTCTCTAATACCTCATCCTGGGGGTGAGGGAGCCAATGTGGGAGGAGAGAACAAGGCAGGAAGGTAGTCCTCAGAGAGTTTAAGATTATGATAAACCCAGGGAGCAGCCTGGTAACTGGAAGTGCCTGGGCACTGAGGCACAGGAGCTAACACTGAGGCAGTGGTCACTCTTGGGCTCTATTGTGACCACATTCACGCAGTAGGAGTCATCAGGGCACTGCTTTGAAGCAGTTCACCCTCCTGGAATCCAGTTAGCACAGGCAGCACTGCTGTGAGGCAGCTTGACTTGCTGAAGACTCATAGACTGATACTGAGAGTAGCCTTCATCCAAATTACATGCTTACCCATCTAGGTACAGCCCTTGTTCCTGATGCTGATTCTGTGGATGTTGTCTGGGAAGAGACCAAGGTTTTAAGAGATGGGGCTGTTTTTCAGGATTCACTCTCTGATTTAGGGGTTTCTTCTGCTGCTGTAGGTTCCCTCTTTTGATTTCTTCCTTGGGGCTGGGTGAAGCTGTAAGCCCCTACCCACCCAGGGAATGGGCACAGGAATAAAGGATCATACCTGAGTCAACTTCAGAGTTAGCTGGAAACCTTGAGACTTGGGCCCCCCACAAAACTCTGGCCAAATTCTGCCCTTGCCTAAGTCCAGGACAATGCATCACAAAGCCAGTGCTGCTGAAGTTTGTGCTAATGGGGAGGATGAGCTCGCCATTCATACATGTGTAAAACATGTAAGGCAAGAGGCCTTCTAGCAGTGAATCTCTGGGCATGGCATGTTGTCCTGCTTTAGCTCCCCCACAGCCAGTATGACTGTCTCTTGACCCCTAGCCTGAAGAAGTTTCCTGCCACTACATCCACTTGAATTCAGCTTTAAACCCTGGTAGGTTTGTGCCCCTTATGAGAGGTGTGTGCAGGGGCCACATCTGTTCAGATTTACTTGCAATCCACAATGTTCACCCCTTAAAATCTCTGCAGGTTAAGTATATGGGCCATCAAATGAAGGTAACAAAGACTCCTCTTTCTTTCCATGGCAGCTCAACCTACTCCTTCTCCAAAAAAAGAGAAACATGGCCTGTCCTGCATGAAACCCAGGCCCTGATCCTTGGCTGTCCTTATCAGTGAAGCCAGAGTGATACCATTTTACATCAGCTAAGGATTTGGCCCATGAAGCTTTGTCTCTGAAACCACCTGCTAAGATTGTTCTTTGCACAGGTTGTGAGCAAATTCTACTGACACAGAGCAGTTAATGCTGGCCCTAGAGTAACCATGATTCCATAATTAGTGTGGCACATTCAAGGGTATTTCTGCAGCAGAGTTGGGAGGGACAGAAATGCAGACACCCTAGGATGCAAGAGAAAAGTTTGCAGCTGTCATGTGAGACACAGCCAGCATCTCTATTACCTGGCATGGAAAGTTCCTGTAGGAGACTGAGAAAATCTGAGCTACCATCTGGCTAGGTGGGGAAAGATTTTGCCATCTGAACTCTCTTTCATGTGTTATTTTCATTCCCTCTTTCCTACATGTGTGTGTTCTGGGGGCTGGGGCTCAGAGTTAACTCATCTGTCTTCATCTTTTTCCTCCTGTCCCTTCTTGTGTAGGAGTGCCAAGGACTTCATTATCCTCACTGTGCTGCAGACCCATCAGGTGAGAACCAGGAACAATGCAACTGCCTCCAGCTCTTCCACTGGAAGCCCAGTATGGTGCAGGGGCAGGGGGTTGCGAAGTCCAGGCCTGTGCAGTGCCTGGGGAGCTAGGATATGATCTAAAGCAACAGTTCCCAAACTGTGGGTCATGATCCTAAATGGGGTTGCAACATCAGGAGATGGGTTCACAGGGGTGGGGGGCTATGGGTCGGAGTGAAGGGCCATGCTGAGGAAACGGGCCATAAACGGGGTCATGCTGAGGAAAAGTTTGGGAAACACTAATCTAGAGAATGCATATATGTCACAGCTGGTTCACACTGAGATTCCTCCTAGAGGAAAACATGGTTCAAAGGACCTTATTAGTGTAGCAAATAAAAGCTCAAGAGGTTCCCCCTTGGAGACCAGAAGCCCCAGATGAAATGAGATTAGTGACACAATCTTCTTGCTCCTCTAGTAAGGAACCACTGACACCCTAGTGCATTCCACACCATGCACAGGGGAGATACAACATGGCCAGCGTGTACATGTGGCTTGGAAACAAATAGAGATTTCTATTTCATCAGAGGTTGAAGATTAAAACATCTTGCCTCCAGCTCTACTAGTGCCTTCAAAAAGCACAGCAGATGCCCCAAGGAGAGCGTTCAAGTCTTTGAATACTTGTCTTATTTCCTGTTAGGGGGAGATAGTTTCTTGGCCTGTTAGCAAAGGGACATGGTGGGACTGGGGGAAAAAGAGAAAAAGGAAGAGAAAGAACAAGAGTACATGTGTGTAAGAGATCCTTTTCTCTTCAGAGCTCGCTCTTTATATGGCTTGCATCTGCCTATCTGCTTGGAGCAGCTTGCAAGGGCACAGAAGGCATTTCAATATTCCAGTGTTGTGTATAAAGCCAAAAATCATTTCAGTTAGAAAGAAAGAACCTGTTGTGCAATCAGGCTTATAACGTCCCTTGCCCAGTGCACAGGATGGAGGGATAATTAGCATACAGGAACACTACTGAGGAGCTCATGGCCACTGCAGACCATCTTTCACCAATAGGAGTCACTGTAAGGAAAGGGTATAGAGTATGTTGGGAGGTGGGGAGCTCACAGCTACAGCTGGACCAACTAGAAGCTGTCAGGGAATGGCATAAGAACCCTGACTAGGGTTGGTCAGAGCCTCTGTCAGTGGAAACCTATAGGGAAAGTGGGTGTAGTAGCACTGGCTGCCCGATAGTCAGTCATAAGTGCAGGTGTGGCCTGTCTGTGGTTAGGTTCAGGACACCCTGGTGAGCTAGGTGGACAGCCCTAGTGGGACTCCCCTGGAGAAACCAAGCCATTGAACTACCCAGTTCCTCTTGCATCATTTGCATGCCATGCAGCTGGAGACTGCCCAGCAATGACAGATACTGGCACTAACTATGAAGGCACCTTGGAGCTCAAAGAGCCTGTAGCAGTGGAACAGATTGAACTGTCATGCCACCAGCGATGAAGGCAGGATGTCATTTCTTCTTGATTGAACCTTTTGATCTTGGTGAAAGAGATAAGTGTGAGAGTCCCCTCTGCACACTTATCCCTGTTTCTTGGAAGGTCTCCCTGCCGAATGCTGGTCTGTAAAGAATGGGGTGGATGCCAACCTCTGAAGCAGACTGCTTTTCTCCTTCCTCTGGAAAGCAGCCAGACGAGGCAGCATGTTAGTCCAGTACCAGCTTTCCTCAGACAGAAACCTCGGACACTTTCACAGGAACAGCTCGCTCCCAGCTCCTGCTGTGAGAAGGGAGCCCTGCTGGGGACATGTGCCAGGCAGAGAGCCCTGGAGACCAAGGCTCTTCCTTTGTGGAGCACAGGCCATGCCAACACCAATCTTTCCACCTTGCTCCTTGACAGAATGACTCAGCCCTGACTGGAGAGGACCAGCAGCAATGGCTATGGGGAACTGAACCTGATGAGATCTCCCAGAGGGATTCATTGCCAAGGCAAAGAGTGTGATGAGACACCTTGTTTGTTAGGCCTGGGCCTAGTGAAACAACAGCCATCTCTAGAGACCTGAACTGTCTTTGGTAACTACTGACATAGAGATAAGGACCAGGTCCTCATCTGGTGTGAATCAGACTGACTTCACTGGAGCTTCTTGATTGACAACAGCTGAGGATCATACCAGACAGCTCCAGAGCTCCTCACGAGTTCCCTGAGTCATCCAAGTTTTTTCTTGCTCCTCAGCCCTCTCCTACTGCTGCAACCTCATGCTTTCCTTTTGCAGCTGCCGTTCTCCCTTCTCCACAGAAAATCCTGAGAAGCTTCAGGGATCCTGCTTGTCATGCAGGTGGAAATTGGGCAGATTGCAACAGTGGCTTGGAGAGGCAAGGCTGATGACCACCATGCTGTTAGCACTTCACTTGGTAGCAGGAGTGTGCCTCAGGCATGGCTCTGTCTCGGCTATCCATATGCCTCCCCATTACTGAACTACATACTTCACTTCAATACCCATCTCACCTAAGTACTGTCACTGCCACAAACACATTACAGACAGCTGGAACTCATATGATGGAGACCAGCATCTCAGAGCACAAGCCAAGCTTTGATTCAGACAGACGTGCAGATCCTTCCCTTCCCCCACCCACTCCTACCTAAGATGAACTCTGTGACTCTGTGATTTCTTATCCTGATGAATGTGTGAACCTCTGCTGCCAGCACCATGCATATTCTTCCATGTGGTGGAAATTTAGGGCAACCCGCTGGGCCCTTCATTCTATCCGGGCATGTGAAGTCATGAATGTCTGAGTTGGTTTGCCTAATTATCCATACTTCTCTTGTGTCTCCCATTCTTTCCTCTTGTCTCCAAGAAAAGTCATCCTCTCCCTCTTCTTTCCCCAAGTTCCAGCTATTGTAACTTTCCATTTGTTTTCTTTTCAGTCCCCCAAATCTGCTTTCATCAGTGCAGCCAAGAAGGCAAAACTGAGGTCCAACCCCGTGAAGGTCCGATTTTCCGAACAGGTGACAGTTGGTGAGACAGACCCAGTAAGTTCTCTTGCTCTCTTCCTTCCATTGTGCCTCCCTGGATGAGCACACAACAGCCCTCTTGGTGTTCTGCCACTTCTGCTGTCACCCTGTTCCCCTTCTGGGCAGCTCTTGCTAGCCTGATGCAGAAAGTGTGTGGAGGTGGGGGGGTTCTGCCATCCTTGTGGAAGTTTCTTGGGTAATGCATAAGTGATCTCTGCCAATTTTATCTCAGGGTCCCTGGAGGAAGGAAGTGCTCACATCCAGGGAATTCTGTTAGACCACCTAAAAAGGCTGCAGTGTGGTCCAAGGGGATTTCAGTATAAGGAAAGTAGCATGGCAGACGGATTTCTGTGTGTGGGTCATAAGGCTGTCACATGATACACAACATCCCTCAGTAATTCAAACATAAGATACCTCTATGTTTCAGACCTCCTTCTGTAAAGGAGAAACTAGAGCTGCTGTGTCGATCTCCGTAGCACTGAAGGACAGACTGAGATTGACTTGCAGATATGTGAGAAGGGACTGTTGGGTGAATCAGGAATGTGAGTAAAACTGGGGTGTCTATGATGTGATAGAATACCTCTAGGAATGTCAGGTACACAAAATGCCACCCACAGTCACTACCAGCTCCAGGTGAGACTCCTGGAGTGTACATTGCTTGGTATCACAGCACGGGCCCCCTGAAGGCTTGAGGTGATAGAAACAGCTGCCTGTCTGCTGAAAGGAGCAGGCCTGTGGGAGCCTACTGTACCCCTACTCAGACTTCTGTGCTACTGTCCAGTGTATTTCATAGGGTGATGGTAATTCCCAGAGCCCTGGCTGGGCTGTGCTACACTCTCTGTTTGCCTCAAACCAGTTCTCACCAGGATAGATGTACTTGCCCACATGGTAGATTTCAACAGCCTGGTGGAGACTTCCTCACCTGTGGCATAGCCTGCTGGAGTCTGGATCAAGCAGCCTTCCAGCAGGATGCTCTGACTTGGCTTTTGGTTAGATGTTTTCCCTTGACAGCAGAGCTGCTAATAGTACTGGCAGCAGCAGCCATGTCCTTGTATAATGTTATCCGCTGTGAGTGGTTTTATGTTATGTCTGTTCATTTTGACTCCTTGAATAACCATGCAGCTGCTGTTGCCTAAGAAACTCTGCTAACGACAAAAGCTGTGGGATCCTGCCTGCATGTGAGAGGGACTAGGCATCTCTGCCATAGGTGATGCATAGGGGAGGCACAAGGGACATGTGCCCCCCCTGAGATTGGCCCTGCCATCCAGGGAGTGGGGGCGCCAAGATAAACTCTGGCTGGTACCCCCCTCAGATTGGCGCTGGCTGGGGTGGGGGCACCAAGAGAAGCAGCACTGGTGCTTCCAGGATCGGTGATGGGCTGCTGAGGGACCTCCTGCCAGTCAGCCACTTGTGCCTCCCCCCCTCCCCGACTCAGGAAGCACCAGTCGCCCATGATCTCTGCGATTCTTAGATAAGTGGGATAGTTGAGTGAGACGAAGGGATTTGGGACTTGCAGAGGAGGCTTACCCAGGCCTCTCCTAGATAAGGGAAAATCTGTGTGGAGCATCTGTACCAAGACCTTGGCAGGCCCAGGGCCTAACCAAGCCAAGACATGTATGATTTCCATGAGAGCTGAGCTCATGAGTGACTCAGGCTACAGGTAATGGTATAGGCACCCTATCTATTTAGGAACTTGGGCAGATCCAAGTGTGGCATTGGAGGCCGGGTGCTATAGGGCAGAAATGGCCACTGGGCAGTTGAGGTGCTTTATCCGGAAAGCAGCACATAGCACAGATGCCAGGCCCTGCACATGTCCACATGTGACACATTTCAGTTGTAGATACACCACTCCATGCTGCACATATCTACTGCTGAACATCAGAGTGTATCCCTGCCCTTAAATATGAAGTGCAGCTTAGTGGGATATGCAAAAATAGCACCATCCAGTGAGATCCCAGGGCACCTGCTTATTACTTCTTGAGAAACACCAAGCACATGAACTAAAAGTATTGTGCACTAGCACCCCGCTCAGCCATGGACTGCAAAGCCCAAGTGAAGAGATGAAGAGTGAATACCAACACCCAGGAGAGGAGCAATCTTAGAGCACTCCTTCCTTCCTCAGCTGTCAGGTGGAAACCAGAGGCATCACAAGCAGTTTCTTGCCCTTGGTGACTGTAGCAGCTGGAGTGACAGCGGCAGTCACTGTCCAGGCTAGCAACCATTGACATTCCTGCACCCTGTCAAATTTGGACTCCAGGGCTAGTGTCTCAGTCACTCATCCCTCGTTACACTACTGGTAGAGGCTGTGCTATGTTTATATGGACCACTATCTGTATAAACTTAGTGTTTATTTTGTGGTTAGAAGACTTGAATGGATCATATTAGTGCGTACAAGAGCTGTCCAGGGTTTGTTGTTTATATTCTGGATCAGGGTTGCCCAATTGGTGGCCCATGGGGTTAAATTGTAGCCCTGGGCTCCCACCTGCCCACTGCTCCCAGGCTTCTTCCTGCCCCTGCCCCAGGGTGCCTGAGCAGCACAGTGCAGTGGAGAAGTTTTCAGCCAGGGAACTAAGGGTAAGTGGAGGTGGCCAAAGCAGCAGGGAGGTGTGGGGCCACAGAGTACAATGCAGGGTGTGGGGAGCAGCAGTAGGGAGTGTAATGGGGAGGCACCCTGCATGCAGTCCACAGGGTGGGAAGGGATGCAGTAGTGACAGCACCAGGTCAGACAGGACAGCAGGGGCATTATGTATCCCCCAGGGCTCCTGGACCCCAGTTGTGTTACCTCAGCTAATGTGGTTCAAAGGGCACATGGTTCCCCACCCTTTTAGACAGCTCCATCATGAATATATCAGTGCTACGACTGGTTTTGCTTGGTTCAAATGCAGAGCTCCTTTGAAGTCTCTGGTGTGAACTGGAACCTTGTCTGCCCTTTGTGGAAGAAGCAGCAGGTGCTGGGTTTTAAACTGAAGTCCTTTCTACTAGCAGTTTAGCAAGCATCTGAGTTAAACAGGTTCTAAAAATAGTTTTAAACCTGCCAAGTGCCCTCCCAGTCCTATTTCATTTCTTGGGTATCCCCAGTTGTCCCCAGTGATAACAAAGCAGAAAAGATCTGACTTCTAGTTTAGTCTAGTGTAGTCTAAACTAAAGGACTTGGAGCTTTCAACTTCTTCATAAAGAATCAAAAGCACATAAATCCAATCTCCTTCCCCTTTGTTGCTCACCTTAAAAACTTCAGTTAGTTTATTCTGATGAGGATACAAAACTTAAAAAGTCATGTTTGCCCATAATTATCTTATGAAATATATTTATCAAAAGGTCTCATTCCATCAAAGTCAGAATTCTTTACAAGGAAGGTCAGGGAATATCCTAGTTTGAAAAATACACACACACACACACACACACACACACACACAGAGGTTTAGAGCAATAAAAATATTTCAGCTCAATGTTTTTAATGAAAAATGTTTTCCTACTCAAGATTTTCATTATGAAATGTTACTTAAGTTAAACTAAAATACTAGTTTTTTAAAGAAAAAGTTTGAAATTTGAAGGAAACATTTCAAAACTGTTTAAGAAAAATGTTCTGAGTGACTGATTATTGGTTTACAGGCATTTATGAAATTTTGACATGCTTCCTGTTTCTGGATGGGGAAAAATATTGAAATCTCAAAAATTCTTATGGAAAGGGAAAGCCATTTCCTGGCAGCCCTGTTTAGAAGGGAGCTCTGCTTCTCCAGAGAAGCCTGTCTCTGGGTGACTGAAGCACACAGCAGGGCTGTCTCCTGAGCTAGTCAGACAGTGGCAAGACAGTGATGATACAGTGAACCTCCATCACTATCTTGCAGCAGCACGCATCAGAGAGAATCCTTTAATCTCGATCAGTCATTTGGTATCTTAGAAGAGAAGGTTTCCAGCAGATCAGCATCTCTTGCTCTGACTGGGGGCAGGTTGTTTTTAGAGCACTGCACAGGGTCTCAGCTGAGTGATGCTTGTTGACTTTAAGTGAGAGTTTTGTGGCTTAATGTCCAATACAAAGGGTTTTGAAACTGAAGCCATGAACAGGGCAGATTTTGCCTTGGCATTTCTGTGTAGCATCAGGAGACTTTTACCCTGCAATAACATTCCATCCCAGTGACATTATCTCTTAATTGCACCAGGATTTTATTAAGCAGAAGTAGTAAAAATAAATCTTAAAGTGCTTCTAGCAAATTCTATTTTTAAGCAAAATCAATTAAGTAATTATCTGATTCAAACGTTGCTTATCATGATGCAAGTGTTGTTTGCTGAGGTTCTTGTACAACATGTGCAGGTTAGCAGAGAGGTTCCTGTGGCCTTGAGACAGGCTGGGTGCTGTGCTGGATCTTCAAAGGGAAGCCTTGGGAAAGAGTTACTTTGGCTGTATCCCCAGCTCCTTCTCCCCACCCCACTCCAGTCTGGGATAATAAGCAAGAAAAGATCTAAGAATCTTGGGTGGGCTCTTCAAATATGCCTAATTGAATAGGATGCCCAGTTTATATTACAATTAATAGGAACTGGGAATGTGAATCCACCAGGCAGCTTTGAATTTATCAGCCTTTGTGCATTCAAATTGCTCAGTAGAGATGCTGGTTTTCAAGGGAAATGTGCCTTTTCTTGGTGCATAGTTCTAGAGAAGCAGAGACTGTAAAAACGGGTACATCAATTATATTCATCCTCTCTCTCTGTCTATCTCTCTTCCCCTCCCTCCTCCTATCTATCCCTATTCCCCCCTCCATTCCCCCACCATCTCCCATGTCTCTCATTCTATGGGCTTCCTCCCTCATTCTCCCTTTTCCTTTGCCACCTCTCACCCATACACTTGCTTCCAACACCCCCTTTTCCTTCCTGTGGACCTCCCCCCCACACACACTTCTCTGGTCCATGCCCCCTTGGGATCCTCTCTTCTCATGGGACTTGTTTGGCAGAACATGTTGAAGAAAGAAGCTCTCCTCCTCATCCCCAATGTTTTGAAGGTTTTCCTGGAGAACGGGCAGATCAAGTCTTTCACATTTGATGGCCGGACGACCGTCAAGGTGGGAGCCCAGCTGGAATCACACAGGCCCTTCTTTGTTTTCTGTGCTTCCCTTCTCTCGTTGGCTCATTCTGTTTCCCATTGCCCTGCTGCCTGGTGGCAGCAATTGGCTGTATACACTGGTACCAGAGAACGGTGCCACTCCCTCCTTTGGGTGCTGTGTTTGCACCCGGAGGGGACAATAGTATGCTCTTTCTCAGTGGTCCCTGTCTTCCTTTCTTGTCTGCTGCAGGTAACAGGAGATATGATTTTGTGGGAATATGAACAGGGGGCCCTCAGTGTGCTCTAGTATGTCCTGGCACTGGGTATAGCTTTACTGGAGCAGTGGTGCAGGTTTCCTCCACACAGGTGGCCTGGGAGGGAAAATGGTAGGTTTACAGTGTGGTAGATGAATTATTATTAAACCCATAAATCCCATTAACAATAACGAGATGCTCTTCTAATTCCCAGTGCAGCCTGACTGGGAATCCATACCCCTTCCCTCTGCTGTAACAGTCAGTGACATGCTGCAAGATTCCTGTCCATACAATACTGTGTTTAACCCCTAGAATGCAGCATGAACTGAATGGTGCAAGAACCATCATCTGACATGATAAGGGATTGCTGCTCCATTGCTGCTCAAGGGAGGATCCCTTTTACCTGCCTTCATACTGAAGAGTCCTCTGCAGTAGATGCTTAGTACTGTGTTGGCATTACCTGGCCAGGGCCTGTGTAACTGCTAGCTCTTGGTTTAGATCTGAGGGTAGAGTCCCCACTGTAGACACTAACCCAGGTCCATGGTGAAACTGGGCTGCATAATAACTGAGTCCTGTTGTACTTGGAGTAGCAGCCTCATACAGTCACTCAGGCAAGACTTCCTGAGGTCTCTGTGACCCTCCCTCTGTCTCTGCATTGTATTCCCAGGATGTGATGGTGACACTACAGGACCGCCTCTCCTTGAGACACATTGAGCATTTTGCCCTCGTCCTGGAGTACTCCAGCCCAGAGCAGAGCCACAAGTTCCTTCTCCTTCAGGACAAGCAGCCCCTGGCTCATGTAAGCTTCTGAGCTCTCTCTCAGGGAGGCCTGAACCGCCAGGCTCTGTCTTTTATTTACAGCTGCTGGTATGATGGTATCTGCTAGGAGAGGTGGAGAGGGAGACTGGCCACCTCGGAGGAGGGAGCTCTGGGCTTGTCTGGACCCATCTGGTGGTATTTGGCTTAGCTCCATGTCTCTGTGAGAGGTTAGTGTTAATTAACATCCCTGGCATGCTCTGGGAGAGCTGGGATACAACCACTGTCCAAGGCCAGGGAATAAAACCAGCAGCTCTGGTTCCAGCTGCCAAGCATTAGGCTTCCAGTTGCCTGGCTCATCTCTTCATCACCATTGCTAGTGGCCCTTGCAGCATAGAGGAGTGGTGTATATTCAGCCTGCTCACAAGAGATGAGCTCCTCCTGCAGGAGATAAGCTCCTGCAAGCAGGCTTCAGCCCCATTTTAGGAGTCCTGTGCTCCCACCAAACCTAGAAGCAAAGGGAATTCAGTTTCCTCAGCAGCTTTGCTTTCTGAGGCAAAAAAGGTTTAACTTTTTCCACTGCTGTAACCAACAGCTGATATCTGGGATGGAGAAGGACTTCCAGTGGCATGTGACAGCCAATAGCAGCTCCAGGGTGCTGTAAAGTGGGGTGTAATGGGAGTAGTGAGCTCACTGTGCATTCAGGCTGAGAACTGAATGCTTGAAGAAGGGGGATGTGACTGCACCACCACACTTCCTCTGGATCCATCCCTCTCCATAGACACTGGATTCCCATTGGCATTTTATCAGGTACTAGAACCAGTAAAGAAGGGGAAAGGACACGACTGAGTGGCCTCAGGGTCTGCCTAGCTGTGTAGGAGGCTCAGCTTGCTTTTCCTGATATTCACTATGTGGACTGAGGGGCTGGAACACATGCAGATTCAGAGTGCTGACAGACGTGATGGTTTGTCATGTGATCAACCACTGAAAGCACTGTATAGCCATGCACTGACAGAAGTGCACAGCTGCAAAGCTCCCTAAAACCACCCAGTTGTGTGACAATCTGAACCGTCATTGCGTACAGACTCAGACAAAGGTGCTTGGGGTAGAAGGGAACGGAGTGAGTTTGGTCTGGGGGTTGCCCAGCCACCATTCAAGGGTGGTGTTGGGAGAATGGACCCCCCGACACACACACCTTAGGGGGGGACTCCAGTCTACCTGCTTCCCCCACTCCAGAACAGGCTGGGGAAATCCCAGAATGGACCTCACTCCCCTGTCTTCTTCCTGTCCCATCGTGAGAGAGCACAGGAGCTTAGAGACGGGGCAGGGCTAAGGGACAGATGCTGCAGATGTGCACCCTTTTCACAGATCAGCTCCAAAATAGAACTCAGTCATCCAGCCTCCCAATCCAACAATGAACATGTGTTGGATCAGGAGGGTCAGTCTAATTCATGGCGCTTTCTGTAAAGCACCATGAGTTAGACCAGGGAGCTGCACATCTGTCAGTACCCTTAGTGTCCTTAGCCAGGTGACAGGGAGGACATACCTCGTATTCCTCTATTGTGCTTTCCCTAGCCACAGGAGATGTGGAACTGATAGCTTCTCTGTAGCAAAAATGGGTGGGCTGGAAGGAGGGGTATTAGTGAGAGCCAGAGTAATGTACCCCTTCCATCTGTATATAGCCCCTTCCATCTGTATGCACCTGTACAAGCACCAGCTGCATGTAACAGGGAGTCCTTGAGCTCCATCAGGACCATCACACAAGTGGAGAAAATTAGGGGTTAGTGTTTTGAATGAAGAAGCACATCCCCAGATGGCCTCCAGGTCTGCAGATACAAATCCTTGATGGCTGACTTCAAACTGCCTGATGTTTGGATATAGTCAGGTAGCAGGAGAGGCAAATATCAGTTCCCCACTTGTCCATGATGACTGCCTATCAGTCTATGGGTCTAACATATCCTGTCCCTGGTACCATGACTTCCTGCTCGGTTTTGTTATTATGCAAGTCCCTATGTGCCTACACAGCTGAATCCATCATTTTTCTACTTCTTCTGCAGCCCGAAGATCTTTTGCAGGAACAGCCCTGAGCTCCCCTCAGTTAGGCAGCACCTGCCTTCTGGGAGTGGCTGACCTGTGAATTTCAGTACTAGCCTTGGGTTTTAGTTCAGGCTGATTTCTATTTCCTGGGAAGGTCCATTGTGCAGAGATGGGAAGAGCATAACATGTAGAGCATAGTCTAAGCAGGATCAAGGACTGTTCATGTGTCTGCTGCTGTATAGAAGCTCCTCCTGCTTCCTGCCTCACCAGCTGTCACTCCTGCTCCCGGACAGGTGGTACAGAGGACCCACTATCAAGGCATGAGATGTCTCTTCCGTGTGAGCTTCTTCCCCAAGGACCCAGTGGAGCTGCTGCGTCGAGACCCAGCAGCATTTGAATATCTGTACATCCAGGTAGGGGCTTGGCTGCCTGCATCACAGTGAGGAATACTGGGCTAAATAAATGATGGGAAAGGAGAGCCCAAGAGAGGCCTGTGGCCAATACAGACACAGCCTCACTTTTGTTTTGAGGGATGTTTCAGTCTCGGCATTACCCAGCAGGCTTTGCAGTGCCCTCCCAGGGCTGATCAGGGCTGTGGTACTGTGAGCTTCCTGCCTGCAGTAAACCTGTTCAGGGCTGTCATTAACACCGCAGTCCCGCTCATGTTTGATGGAGATGTAAGATATGGTGAAAGCTGGCAGATCTGTCAAGGTGGCAGATGGTGGAAGGAGATGCCAGCCAATCCATGGCTGTCAGGGAAGCAGCAGGCCGGTGCCTAGCAGCTTGGTACACTCTGCTAAGGCAAGATAGTTCAGCAGCAGGATGTGGCTACTCTGGCATTACTTTTATGAAGCTCCTCCTCCCCAGGGCAAGCCCCAGTCTGGTTCTGAGCACTCTCCTCTCTTACCCAGAGCCGCAATGATGTGATCAGAGAGCGCTTTGGGATGGACCCCAAACCAGAGATGCTGCTGGGTTTGGCTGCCCTCCACATCTACATCACCGTTGCCGCCACCCGGCCCAGCCAGAAGGTGTCCCTCAAAAATGTGGAGTGAGTCCCACTCTCCTGCTACCCTCTGCCCTTCCCAGTCTTGTTTCCTGTAAGCCTGGTCAATGCTTGTCTCTCAGTGTGGGAACGTGGGGTGCTGCAAGTGAATGCTTCATAATGAGGAGAATTGGGGTGCGACTGGAACCCAGGCCCAAGACAGGCAGAAGCCAGACAGCCCCTTTTGACTGCAGTGGTGATATCTGCATGACAAAATCACTGTGCCAGGCAGCAGCACCCCAAGCACATGCACTGCTCTGTACTTCCAAACCAGAGTGGTGCAGCAGTATTTGTACAGAACTTCTAAGTGACCGCACCAGTCAGTCAGCCTGCTTGGAACACTGCACAAATGTGGCTGCACTGCTTCCAGCAGAAGAGGCTGCCTAGCTGGAAATACGTGGCAGGCTTGAGGGCACCCCTGCCTGGCATAGCAGGACATATGCAAAATATCTATCCAAACTGCCAAAGCCCAGCAGGGGCCCAATTTCCTGGCCAATGCCAAGCTCAGCCCAGACTGATGGGGCTGTTGGCTGTGAGCCTGGGATCCTTTCCAAGGGAGCCAGGCTGGATTTTCAGCTTGGCATGAGAAATGAGGAGAATTGATGGGGCCGTATCATTCCAGGACATAATTGTAACAGTGTTTTGTGTTTCCCCTAACCCAGTTCCCTCAATCCCCCAGATGACTGAGTAATTAATAACAAATTAATCTTCACAGCCCTGCCCTGCCCAACATATGAGGTAGATCAGGTCAAGGTGCCACCCAGATCTAAGTGGGAAGGCACACACAGGAGAGATGTGATTTATATCACATCAGGCTGTCTCTGATTGAGCAGGTACTGAGGGCAGCCCTGGCGTAAGTCAAGAGCAGAGCTTGAACTTACACCTCTGGAGCCATGGCAAGATGTTTTAACCCCTCTGTCACTGCACCTTCTTATAAGGCAGCTGAATAGGTATCATGATCTTCTCTTCACCACTCTGCACCTCAGTCTCCTCATTTGTAAAGGAACTGTTTAAGGTCATACATAAATCAGTGTCAGAGCCAGCAGAACCAAGATCTCTTGATTGACAATTCCTGATGCTATTCACTAAAGCCTTTCTCCTGCCAGCTGTAGGGGGGTGGGGGTTGGAGCTCTGCTTTGGATTGCTCAGCTCGCTTGGTCCCCAGAGTGAGACGGCCCACCACTTCCTGACATGGAGCTGCAGTTTCAGTAAAGCTCAAGAGAATGTTCTCTTGGAGCTCCATCTTCTTTCACTGTACCTGTTGTGCCCAGGAGATGCTTAGCAATGGCTTTGGCTCCTCCTGTTGGCAAGAGTGTGCTTGCACATCCTGCTCTTCCACCCCTGTTCTATGCACCGTGTCACAGCCTTGCAGGGGTCTTTTCAACCCAAGCACGACAGTGAAATGGCACAAGGAGCAGTGACTCGACACTGCCTTGGGGGAGTGAGAGGGGATCATGTGTCAAGTCTCCAAAGCACTTCAGAATCATCTGGGCCACAGACTGGGTCAGTGTTCTCCTGGATGTGTGCCGTCCTATATGAGCCTGGAGATGCAGTGAGCAGTCAGCCCCTGATAGACTGAGGCTTCAGCGGTGGGAATCCAGCCCCCTACAGTCACTGAGCTCCAGGCCACCTTGGTGCAACCTTCAGCATTCATAGAAAGCTTAATTGTGACCCCTCCCTTTTGACAGGCACCCTTTATAAAGCACCTAATTGCAGACTACAAATAATATACAGTGACATATAGTAGGGGCTCCCTTCTGTCTCCGCAGTCACATGGAATAAGAATGGATCTCTGCTTGCCTGGAGTGGACTCTGGGTACCTCTGGGTTTTGGCAGCAAAAATCACTTTGTGAAGATGGGATGTTCACTTGTTATTAACACAGGTGTATCTTCAAAAAGAAGCAGTAGCAAGAGAATCAAGGGTTCAGATTCAGGTCTAGGCTATAGGTCAGACTTTACTGACCTCCAAGGAGTTGCAACCACTTACACTGAAGCTGAATTTGGTCCTATCTTTGTATTTGGCAAACAGTCCTGGCCAGAGACCTGCAGATAGGCTCCCTTTCCCTCTGCACTTCACTGCTTCCCATTATCTCAGAACTACACCACCAGTATCCCATAGGGCGTGTTCATGCCTACACATGCTCGTCCCCTTAGCTCCTGGCCATAGTCATTGTTCAGCTTCCTACCCTCCCTTTTATATCACCTCCCTCTCCCCCCACTGAGTCCCTCCCTGTTCCTGTTGCTCTCCTTTCCTTGTCTATAGTTGAGCCTCTTCTTCTTGCAGGAAGGAGTGGGGCCTGGAACCATTCCTGCCTCCCTCACTTCTGCAGCTCATCAGGGAGAAGAGCCTTCGGAAATCTCTCTCACAGCAGCTGAAAGCCCATCAGAACCAGCCACCTGGTGGCACCAAGGTAAACAGAAACCAGCACAATCCCACCTTGGGTCCTGGGTGGGGAGCACAGCAGCTGTAATGAGCTAGCAGAGGCTTTTACGCTTTCACTTGCTGTTACTGTGCACAGCTAGGCAACAGATCATGTGATTGTACGAAACTGGTGTTTAAGACCATTACAATGCAATGCAAATCTCCAGGGAATACAGGCATGCAGCTTGTTCTCTGTTATGAATCCATTTGCAAGGGATGATCTGGATTTCACAGCCACAAGCACAGGGAGGCTCAAACCATTCAGATAAACAAAGAGCAAACCTGAATGAAACCTGGCCAGAACGTCACATAGGCTGTCAGTTTCACTTTGTGGTGATTTTCTGCTTGTATGCTTCTGGACATCCAGGGTCAGGTCCAGGCAGTGTCCTGAAAGAGACTGTTCCTAAGTGACCTCCTGCCCAGCCAGTCTCAGCACCTGCTAGAGTTCTCCTGAGACAAACCAGGTCTCATGGGGACTGCAGACCCCAGGGACTCAGGTCATCCCAAAAGAGGTGCACAGAAGCACCTGCAGTTTTAAATGGTGTTCTGCTGGCTGAATTCCAAAACCCTTAGGAGTTACCCCAGCATCACTGCAAAATAAAGCAGCCATATCTCACAGAAGCTGCCTTCACTAAGCTGTGAAGGCAGTGAAGCATTTATCTCCATGTCACCTAGAGACATCTCTATGCCATTAGTCATTTGAAGCACTGTGGCCAGTTCTTAGCCCCAACAAGCTGGGCACCCATGACTCCTTACTCCTTGAAATTCCAGAGAGGACCCTTCTTGATCCCTCCTTCACTTTTCCCAGCCTCCTCAATGTTATGCTGCCTTGTCATCCTGCTGGTAGTGTTAAGTGGGACATGTTTTCTCAGGTGTCAACCACCCAGGCAAAGCTCCAGTACCTACGGATCTTGAATGAACTTCCAACCTTTGCAGGAGTCCTCTTCAACACAGTGGGACTGGTATGGTAATTCCAGTGCATGCTAACAAGTAGCCCATCCACAGTGCCTTGGGTGGGCCTGCATGGCTTCTAAGGGCACCTAACATTGGCTTTTGACATGCCCACACACACACATGCACACACACACACACACACACACACACACATGCACAGGTGTCCATGATTACCAAACATGTGACAAGGCGAAATGACTCCTTCCACAGTTCCTTGCACTACTCTGAACCCCCAGGGAGATCATCATCCCAAGACTTGCTCATAAATGTCTCTCTGCTGATTATAAGCAGATCCTCATTTGGTCTCTGAAAGTCAGTGGAGCTCTGCTCATATCAGCTAAGGATCTCACCCTTTGTGTCTCTGATCTTCTACTCAGTTAATATTAACAAGCTTCCACTGTGCTATTAAATCATATCTCCATTAGAGAATCTCCATTTCCCAAGAGATCTCCATTCCTAAAACACTGGCAGGTGTTCCTCTACTGGCCTTATGTCTCCCTCCCTCTCTACAAGTGACTGGCAGCCTCCTGCTGCCCTTTCTGCAGTAAATAGGTTGTCAGGCCTCAAAATCACCTTACTTAGCAACTACAGCCTGACCATTGCTGTGCAGCTTGTTGGAACCTGTTGCCTTGAGATAATGTCATAGAATGAGACATTCCTCCATCTTCCCACTCAGCATCCCCACCAAAGTCACACTGACCAACACGGCCTCATTTTGTCCATGGCAGGATGAAGGCCAACGACCCACACATGAGAACATAGGACTGCAAAGGCTTCCAGTTGCCTGGTTCATCTCTTCATCACCACCGCTAGTGGCACTTGCTCCACCTTCCACCCATGGGTCTCCATTCTGTTGTAAGTGTCACCCATTGGCCATTGTTCCTTTTAGCCACATGGCTGGATTGTCTGCAGTTTCATGGCTTCCCCCTGCTTCACTGCTTTACCCATTGGTGTGGTGTCCTCCAATATTTACTTTTACTTGTTTCTTCAGATGAACATACAGCCTTGGAAAGCTCCTGCCCCAGTAGCTCGGTGTGTCATTAAAACATCCCACAATATATTAAACAGTCCATATAATCTTGCACAAGCCATGAATGGGCACCATAACTCCTAGGTACCATTCTGGGCTCTGATATTAATGTGGTGTGTATCTTTGGACAGATCATTCTCCCAATGCCTCAGTTTCCTGAATTTTAAAATGAGAGTAGTGATATTGACCCAGCTCCCAAGAGAGAGCCCAGCTGGGTTAACGCCCATTACACATTATGGCTTCCTCTGAGGACAGTTTCTAGGCAAATGCAAAACATGCAGTAGTGGTAGTAAAGGTATTGTTATCATTATCCCCCTCCTGGGCTTGTCTGTCCAGCTCTGAGTTTGCTCTTTCCCTTCCAGTTCATCTCCATGTGTCATGGCTGTAAAAGCCAAGGCCATAGTGATTTTTGTTTGTAATCAGAGATCAGCCTGGTATTTCCCTTAATTATTTAGTAAAATACTTCCCTCCTGCCTCTTACTCCTCACAGAAGTAACTTAAAATAACTTGGATTTATAACACTCTTACTTTTCTCCAGTGCACCAACAGGCCTGAATATTTCATGTTGGCAATTGATTCTGCTATTTATTTTTAAATAGCCTTGGCATCGTGCATGCCGTTCCATGGTGCTGTTCCCAGCACTGCGGAAAAGGGAGTTAAACCACTGGCAAGCACCACGCACAGCTCTGCGTACAGCTCTGTTGTTGTGACCCCTGAGTACAGCTCACACCCCAGGAATACAGCCAGATGAGTTAATAATATCTCCATTGCAAGCTCAGCTCAGTGCAAGGAGTCAGATGAGCTGAGACTGGGCAGGCAGTTTTTCATATATAGCCACATGGTATTCTTTCACATCTGTCTGTCTTTGTCTTTCAATATGGTTGGGGTGGTCGTACTATTAGGATGAGAAGCAGCCAGCCACTACGCTCCTTGTGGGTCCTCGTCATGGAATCAGCCATGTCATTGACCTCAAGACCAACCTCACCACAGTGCTGTCGGAGTTCAGCAAGGTCAGCAAGATCCAGCTGTTCAGGGAGAACCAGGGCGTGGCGCGGGTCGAGACAAGCATCCTGGATGCCAAGGTAGGCACAGGCTTCTCTTGAGGCAGGTAGAGAGAGTTCTGTGGTCTTTAGATGGGAGAAGAATTAATGGTGAGGTTCTGGAGCTTTAAAAGAGAAAGCTCAGGACCCCTGGCTCAGTGCCTATTCATAAAGGTGCTAGGACACAAATGCAGACACATCTGTGCTGTTCTCCTCCTTAATATCTATTGGACACTTGTCTGCTTGGGAAAAACATCCCAGTGTTGAAAGGTATCAGATCAGGACGCAAGGTCAGAGAGGTAGTGAGGGGAGGAATCGGAGGACTGGGCTCTGTTCCTGGCTTTGAAGCTGAACTGTTGGTTGACCTCAGGCAAGTCATTTCACACACTTCCCTTTTGTCTGTCTTGTCTACACAGGTTGTAAGCTCTGTAGCTTAGGCACTGGGTGCATGTGTACATGCTCAGTGCAGTTCTGATGGGTGGGTCTGCAAAGTGCTACTGTAATAGCCATAAATGACAGCATTATTTATAACAAGATGTTTGGGCCTGGCAAGGGATAACAAGAAGTGCTGCAAGTTGACTGATGTGGATTTAGTGAGCTGAATAGAGGCTCAAGACTTGAGAGGCAAGGAATTCTGTCTGGCCGCTATAAAAAGAGTAATGAAAAAATGGCACATCTGGGCAGGTGATATAACTCCTCTGACAGACACCCAAGAGGCCTGACTTCTTACCTGTAACAGCACTTGAATAGCTTGTATTGCCAATAAATGAACCTTGAACAAGAAACATGTCAGTCAAAGCAGAAGAGCGTTGGCAGAGTCATGGGAGGGTTCAACTAGAGCAACAGAGCTGCTGTAATCCAAATGGAGGCACATTGGCAAAGCAAATGCCAGCACTACTACCCTTGCTGTACCATGCTCTAACTTCTGACACCAGTCCCTTACTCTCACAAGTACAAGTGCCTGCTAAGGAAGTCTTTCAGAGGACAGGGTTTTGAGAGATAATGTTCTCTCCCAAGCCTACCAACATCTCTTGGTCTTACCAGGTTCTCCAGTTGTGCCTGGCACCACAAATAGAGATTATTTCCAGGGCTCCAAGAAGGTAAACATGGAAGAGACCCACTCTGCCAAGGGATACTGTTTCATTTACTGGTTTTATGTCTCATCTGGGTCTTGGAGTCATCAGGAGACATGCTATCAGAGCCAAATACTAAAAACTCATTGGCAAAATGTACTGCTGACAGTCAGCCTGCATGTTCCCTTCCTTCATCTCCTTCTATAATACCTAGTTATTCCCCCAGTACTGTATAGAGTAAACTTGATACAAACCCCTTCTGATACCTGTAACCTGTTACCCCACCTTTCTAACTAAGCTCTTCTAGTTTCTCCCCATCAGTCAGTCCCTCAGGCACCTGATCATTCCTATAGTCATTCTCTGAACTCCTTTCTTAACCTCCCTCATTACGTAGAACCCTCAGCATTAAAGTGACATTCCAGTGTGCAATCACCACATAGAGGAGATATTATAAACTCTCTGCTGTGTGGGATGAAGTGTATGTGTTAGCACCCAGATCTGCATTACCCTGGCTTGCTATTGCATTGCTGGATCCTCCAGCTTAGGTGATATATAGCTATATTGCATTACAAGTTGAGGTCTAATGTGCCATCTGTTGACACTCTTAAGTTCCTCCAATGTGCTTGTTCTCTAGAATTCTTCCCCTGGCCAAGTACCTCTGATTCAAAGTATTCCATTCCCACTAGATGCAGTAGCCCAAGGATTTTCAACTGATTTTCCCATATCTTTTTTCTATCTATGTTTCTAAATCATCCAGGCCTAGTTGCATTAATGGTCTATGTATTGTGGTGTTCATAAAGCATCCCAACTGGGAATTTCTGGAGGTTATTAGTGTGCTGTTTATTCCCTTTTCTAGGACATTAACAAAATAGAAAGTATAGAAAAGCAATCTGAATTCATTGAGCAGTGAGAATTCTTAAGACACTGTATCAAACATTCACCTAAAACCCATAGTCTCCCTTTCTCCACTAATTTTTTAAACCTAGCACAAAGGCAATTCAGTGGACCTAGCAAAATAGTTCTCTATATAGATATGCACTGCTTATTGTGCCTGCCCCCAATAGTTGTTGTTTGTTTTCCATTTCCATATTTGTGCCATTATTTTAGGAGAGGTCTCTTAGGAAATGTGACCTCTAGAATCTGTCTCTGCTTCTTCTGATGTTTTATATTTGCTTTCTTCCAATCTTCTGGGATTACAAAGGTTTTCAGCAAATTTTTCCCATACAGCCTGATCCAACAGACATTGAAGTCTAAGGAGATACTCCCCATGGCTTTGGATGAGGCTGAATCTTCCAGCCTAGGTGATATATAGCTGTGTTCATTTTCTGGATATTCCATCACTTGATTTTATCAATGACTGTGACTGCCTGCTGACTAATTTCAGTAGTGGGCTACAGGAACTGCATATGGCCACTGCACATGGCTTGGCAATTATGCAGACACTGACTGACTGACTATCAATGACTCAAGGACTCTCAGGACTCCCTTTATCTATCCCTTTATCTATCACTAAGGGCTGGTGTGGCACCCAGCACAACAGGGGGTTCTGATCTGGGTTGCCTCTGCAATGCACATAAGAATTTTCTTTCACTGGGCTATATTTATGAAAGCCCTTTCAGTTTTCTGGCACTGAGTCATTCTGCTTTCTTGTTATGTTGATCCTTTCCCAGCCTATAGCTACGCAGATCATCTTTTCTCCCCTTCTTGAAAATAGGGACCACACTGGTCCTTTTCCACTCCTCTAGGGCCTATCCTGAGTGCCATGAGTGCTCAAACAACCACATCAGTAGTTCTGCTATAACACTGGCCAATTCTTTCAGCATCCTTGTATGAAGATCATCAGAGCCTGCTGTCTTAAACACGTCCAGACCCTCCAAATGCCCCTTCACTAGATCAGTGCTAACTGTTGGTGGGCTGGAGTCCCTCTTGTGCCTTTCTATAGCCCTTTTGGGAGATATGTCTTTATCCATGTTCAGGAATACAGAGGCAAAGAACTCATTTAGGAGCTCAGCTTTGTCCCTATCTACTACCAGTTGCCCTAATCTGTCCTGTAGGGGTCCTATGTTATCATGCACCTTCTTTTTGCTCCCTATGTACCTAAAGAAGGACTTTTTGTTGTCTTTATTTTTGTTGCCAGCCTGAGTTTCATTTCTGCTTTGGCTTCCTAACTGATTCCCTGCAAGTATGAGCCAAGCAGGTATACTCCTCCTTGGTGGCTACCCACTGCTTCCACAGTCTGTATGCCTCTCTTTTTCCCCCCATGAGCTCTCTTGGATTTCTCTGTTCACCCAAAAGGGTTTCTTGACTCTTCTGCCTCCCTTTATGTGCACTGGGATGTGCACTCCCTTTTGTGCCTGAAGGACCATTCCCTTGAGGAACATCCACCCTTTCTGGACCCCCAGCTCACCAATGCTCTTGCCCTTCAGTGCCTCACTTACTAATCTCCTGAGCTCACTGAAGTCTTTCTGAAGTCTAGCACTTCTGCCCTGCTAGTTCTCTTTCCCACCTTTTGCTGGTTAGTGAATTCTAACAATTGGTGGTCGCTATCCCCTAGGTTACCCTGTATCTGCAGATCACCCACCAGGTCATCCCCTGTAGCAAGCACTAAGTTCAGTAAGGCATTTACACTAGTGGGACCATATACCTCCTGTATTAAGTGAAGGTCCTGTATGCTGGTTAGGAACCTATGTGAACAGGCAGATCTAACTGATTGCTCCTCCCAGCAGTTGTCAGGGTAGTTTAGGTCACCCATGACAACCATGTCCCTTGAGTGTACCACATCTGAGCTGCCTTGACAATTCCAGGTCTAACTCATCCTCCTGGTGTGGGTATATGTAATAGACCCCCACTACCAAATCCCTTTCACCCCAACCCCCTTGTATTCTGACCCACAATACCTCCATTTCCCCTTATTCCAATTCCATCTTGATTATTGAAGCTGTGTATTACTCCTTAACATAGAGAGCAATGCCCTCACCATGCTTTATCTTGTCTGTACAGCCTATAGCCCTCAATGCCTACTGGCCAATTGTGGGTAGGGTCCCACCAAGTGTCTGTTAACCCAACCAAGTCAAAGTCTTTGTTTGCAAGCAGGAGTGTGAGTTCCTCCTGCTTGTTCCCCATACTCCTAGCATTAGTATAGAGACACCTAAGCCCGTCGATGGGTACCCTTGGTACCCCCAGTCCTAATGCCTAACAGGCCCTATCTTTCATGCTGAAGGAATATCACTACCACACTCTTTGTTGTCTAGTTACAGCTTGCCGGTACTTTCTGTATGTACCACCACCTCTTCACATCTTCAGACATTTTCCACATGGACGGAATTCACATCATGCTATTGATAAGCATCATCTCACCAGCTTTCAGTTATACATGCTATGTGATGACAAAACACCTGATGAATTAAGCGGCTGCTTACAAAAGCTTATGCATCTCTCATTTAGTTACTCTAATAGGTGCAAATTTATCCTTCCTTCTGTGTAAAAAAGAATACCTAATTTCCATCATAAATAATATAATGGATACATTTCTATTAGCTCTTTTGGTTTTTTTCTTTCATCCACGCCCCATGTATTTATGTGCAGATTAGAGTCTTAATCCGTTAATAACAGGATGATCAGCATTCTGTGACTGACTGTTTCTCTTTGACTGGCTATTAACATTTGAAAGGCTGTAATATGCTGGAGTGCAGCATGAACCCAGCTGTCAGATGAATTCAAGGCAGCCTCATTCTGTGTTTGTGTGTGCACACCATCATTAAAGGTGCCAAGTTAACAGAATCCCTTACTAGAAACATAACACAAGAACACTTCAGTGAGAGAATGTGACCTCTGAGAGTATGCTTTACCTTAGGCCTGCCACAGATGAGAGAATAATTCTTTCCCTGTAGTGCAGTTAGTCTTTAGCTGAGACTGGTCACAAGGGTGGTCAATGTAATACTGGCACTCAACTAATAGAAACTGATTTGAGACAATTTGAAACTAATTGCCAAACAGCATCTCATTAGACTTAGGTCTGGAGCTGAACCAGGCACATGGACATGAGAGGACCTGTTTGGTGCAGGCAGCCCCCTGAGGCTGATAGTCTACTCAGATTTAAATAGTTTTTATGAATAAAGTCACATGTCATTTTCTACTATAGAAGACCCTATTGCTGACCCGTGCCATCCAGCCTATCTCAGTGCTGTGAGAAAACAGCAGTTTTCATGTACAAACCCTGTAGTTTTATATCTGAATTTATACTTCTTGTGAATTTCAAGATGGTTATCTGAAGCCACTGAAAAGGCCCCCCAGTCTCCTTTCCCAGAGGAATGGGCAAAGATATCCTGTTGTTATGGCTGACCAGGATCTATTGGTATCCTAAGGCTGAGGTGCCTTAGGAGAGATAGCTTTATCCATCTTACTGTTACCAACCTAAGGACACTAGGCTTCAAAGCCAGTGTCTGGCCCAGAAAAAGACATGCTAATCCTACACAGGAAACAAGCTAAGAAAAGAGGCAGAAAAGGTTATTACCTTAAAATGCTAATCTTCTTTCTGTAATTGTTCTATTATACTGTAGCTCCCCCTACTTTAACTAAAACAGTAGGATGCAAATAAATTAATTTCCCCAGTGACTTTAGAGCATTGCAGGGTTGTGTTCTAAGCCTGTCCTTTCCTCTCCACAGACTTGGAATCAAATGCATATCACTGTTCAGGACTACAGGAGCTTTGCAGATTAGTAGTAGCTGGATGAGGTCTTAAAAATATATCAGATCTAGGTGGGTTATAATGCCCTTCCCCCTAGGAATTCCTCTAACTAGCTACAATCACATTCCACCAACATGGGGTGACAATCTCTGGATAATCACTAGGGCTGTGCAAAGCTTTGGGTGGTGATTCAATTCAGAAGAGATTCGGCCTGATTCGATGGCCGAATCTCCCAGTCCAAATTGAATCAGGGGACCAATTTAAAGGTCCGAATTGCTTCAAAGCTCTCCAAATCTTTGGCAAAGATTTGGAGAGCTTCAGTGATTCAGGCAGTCCCCAGTGGCTGCAGCGGGAAGCTGCAGCCACTCCAAGCTGGTAAGTACTATGGGACAAAGGAGTGGGGCTGGGAGAGGGGACCATGGGGGGACCCCTGCCAGCCCTCCCTGACCCTCCTCCCCCAGCTCCCCCATGGCTGTCCCTGCCCGCCTCAGCTCAGTACTTTAAAAAAGTGCTCACCAGGTACTACCAGGTGGGGGACAGTCCCCACTGCCCCACATTGCATGGGGGGCTCTGCATGAGCCCTCTCAACCCCCCCCCCCCCCCCCGATTCCCCCCGCCCCGGGCTGCCTCACCTGCCGGGGCTCTGGCCCTTTAAGGAAAAAAAAGCCAAGAAAAGCCCAAGGACTCATCGCTCCTGGTGCAGCCTTGAGGCTTTAGGGGCTCGTACAGAGCTCCCCACATGGTGTGAGGCAGTGGGGATAACCTCCCCCCCCCGGCAGGAGCGGTGAGTCCCGGGGTTTCTTCAGATTTTTTTTTTCTTAAAGGGCTGAACCTGGTCCATGTGGGGCACCCGTGAGGGGGCTGGAGTAGCGGAGGGGGGGTTGGGGGCTCAGGCAGAGCCCCCCATGCAGCGTGGGGCAGTGGGGGCCAGCGGGGATCGCCCCCTTCCCAGCAGCACCTGCTAATCCAGGGCTTTTTTTCCCCCCAAGTGCTGGGAGCTGGGGCGGGTGAGGCAGCCATTGCTGGGCTCTGAGAGGGGTGGGGGGATGGGCCCGGCTGGCTGATTCAGAGATTCAGCTGCTGCCAAATCTCTGAATCAGATTCGGCCAAATCAAATCAGGACAGTGATTCAAATCACCACATCGAATCAATGTCCAATCAGCCAAATCCGAAGCGAATACTAGCCGCTTCACACAGGCCTAATAATCACTTGCATCGAACATTGAATCTGCTTTGCCTATGTTCAGGGACCTTTTGAAGTCTTTTTGCAGATATTTGAGCATTTAAGATTACTGTGGAAATAGCAAATATTAAGTGACTGTACAGGAGTTTGAGTAAAAAGATCCTTTTGAAATCTTAAGCAGTGGTCTTGTTTGCACCATAAACTGGATCCCGAAGATTAAATTTCATACAATCTGGGGACACGGACATGTTATGTGACCTATATGACAAATCAAACCTAACCAACCTTTCTCAGGCTTTGACTGTCAACTGCAAAGGATTATTAGGAGAAATGAGTCAGTGAAAAAATTCAGGTAACGATTACAGCTGAAGATCATAAAACCCTAACTAACAAATACTTCATGAGCAGATGAAGTGTCTATGCTTTCCTAATAAATTATTCACAGTGAAATAATTGCTTTGTTCTGGAAGCTTTTCACCCCAGCCCTGTTTTCCATATGAGAATAGCATGTTATAGTTAAATCTGTAATGTTTTACAAAACAGAAATAGAATAGAAATGTATCCTTTTTTAAAATATTGGTTAGAGTAGGGATTTTTCTGGGCTTTTGTAAACTGTCCTCTGTGTTGCATTTAATCTGACCATTGCAGGGTTGTGCTGGTATATGATAACCTGAGGTGGGGAACAGACTAACAGAGAGAAATGCAAAAAGTAAATCAACCTCTGATAGGAAGCGCTGCTGAGGGCATGACTGAAGAAATGCCCTGCAGGAAACCTCCCAGTACAGTTTTCAAGATTTTGGAAATTTTTTTAACTTAAATCAGGGAGAAATATTGAAATCTCAAGCAAGTTTTCAAACCAAAAATTAAAAAAAAAAAAAATCAGATTGGATCTAGCTAAATGTTTTATTTTGATACTTTAAACTGTTTTGTGTCATTTGACCTTTACTAATTTTTTTAAACTTGTTCTTCTGTAAATTAACTTATACCAAAGGGCCTTTCCAAGCCAAACATGGAATTTTTCTGGTTTAGAAACTGGTGGCCTGCAGGTTCCTGTCTAGCTACTACTCCTCCCTCCTCACCATTTGTTGTAGGAAGACAGCCATGGCTGGAGTCTCTCTTGTCCTCCTCCAGCTTCTACTTCCTGCCCCACTCTTTGGGGGCAGGGTGGTATAGTGGAGTGGGGCAGGTGGGGCTGCCCATGCTACGCATGTGGCAGTACAGGGAGTGCTGGCCACTCTGTGTGTGCAGCCAGGAGGGGGACCAGGCTATCTAACTGTGCAGAGGTTGGCCAGCCCTGGCTTGAAAGAAGGCAGATGCAAGATATTTTGACAAGTTTTTGAAACTTTTTCAATTATTTTCTCAAAACTGGAAATTTGTCAGAACTGACCCTTTCCCAGCAGCAGCTTCAGTTTGATGAGCCAACATGTTCTGACAAAACATAGTTCACAGGAAAATTCCCAAACAGCTACATGCTGACAGGTATGGCAGGCAGCTGTGGGTGTTCCCATCACTTCTCATGCTGAATACAGGACAAACAGCACATAGTACAGGGAAGAGGAAAAGTGAGGTGAGTTGAGGTAAGGGTTGGGATTTTGTTGGCGCCCTAGTAAAGAAGGGTCCAGATTCTCAAGTATAGGCCAATGCCCACTGGCATCAAGAGAGGTGAAATCCTGGCCTTTTTTAAGCTAATAGCAAAACTTCTGCTGACTCCAACGTGGTCAGCTGTGGCTTCATGTTAGCTGTCTGTACATTGATTTCACTAAGCATTCAGTCAACTCTACAAGTGCAAAACCTGGATTGTGTGGCCACAGGTGGTTGTGCTGCCTTGGAACAGCCTCAGGTGACAGGGTCCTCCATAATGGCTCCTCTCTGCCTACCAGCCCTCTGTATACAAAGCACTGAACTGGAAATGGAGGAGCGTCCCAGAAACCCTTGGATGCTGGGATGGCCTCCATAGGCATTGCAAGCCAGAATGCCAGGGCTCAGGCAGCCCCAGAGGCAGGGACAAAGCAGAAGACCCACTCCATGCATCCATGCTTTTCAGTAGCATTTTTTCTTGCCTCCAAATCAGGGACTGAGCCATGATTTTTGGAGTGATGCTATCCCTTTGCAGGCAGCTCCAGGGCTAGCCAGCAGAATGTCCAGCCATGCAGTTCTTTCTTTTTGAGGACAGTGAAACAGGGTACTGGGGTGTGCCTGTTCCATTATGGGAGCAAGCAGCCAGAGAGGCAGCTTACAGGTGACCAAGGGGGTTAATAAGAGACTCACTTGACCAGTAGTAGGCCAGGCTAGAGATATGTAAGCCCTGATCCTGAGCTGGCCAGGCAGTCCCTCCCTGGGAGCTGTGAAGTGAGGATCTCCTGGAAGTAGAGCAGCAGAGCTCCTGAACTGAATGAGAGGGAGCAACTCTGCAGGCCTGGGAACAAGGGAACATATCTGGGGCAGAGAGGGGCTTGTTTATACAGAAGGTGGGCTTGGTTGTATGTTAAATCAAGATGGGGTTTGGGTGCTTGCCAGGGGGCACAGGCACTTTTAATTAAATTACACCAGTGTTTAGCCTTGAGCCCTGCTGAAAGCAGGCTCAGGGCCCACTTAGAGAAACAGTAGCCCAAGAAGGGCTGAGAGTGGGGCCCAGCAGTGAGTGTAGGCTCCTAGAGGGTGTGGATAAGAAGATCCATGAGCCCAAGACCCTGAGAGGGGCTGTTAGTGTGATTGGAGGATCCAGGTGCACAAAGCAGGGCTGAGAGAGAGTGAAACCAAAGAAGGTCTAAAAACAGGGTAAGTGTCTGAGTGTGAGAACAGGAGGTTGAGGAGCCAGAGGTTGGCTGAAAGTTGGACCAGAGGGTCCATGGGCCCAGCAAAGCGGAAGAGCTGGGGTAGAGGGTCCATGAGTCTGAGAGGAGCTGTGGTCTAGATCAGAGAGTCCAGAGAAGGGGTCAGAGTTGGACTATAAGGTCCGTGAGCCCAGAGAGAGGAAGATGAGTGTGGGACCAGGGTCCAAGAACCCAGAGAGGGGCTGCACGTGGGTCCAGGGGTTCTGATGGCCTGAGAAGGAACTGAATGTGTGACCAGAGAGTCCGAGAACTCGGGAAACAACTGCATGTGGGACCTGAGGAGCTTAGAGGTGGGCTGTGCAGGCGACTACAGGGTTTGAAAGCCCAGAGAGAGGGGCTGTGAGAATTAAGGAGCCCAGAGAGGGGCATGTTAAACAAATACCAGGTGATACCATTGAACAATAACACCTTTGAGGCATGGAACATAATGTAGGGGAGGAGAGAGACACACAACAAGCCCTTTAGACTACAGGTACCCCACAGAGGTACAAACAAGCTGAGAGGGCCTATTTAGCTTGAGGGCAGAGCTATGACTAAGGGGTCCAGAAGGGGCCCAGTAGTGGTTTGTACAGACTCAGGCTCACCCTAAAGCCTATGGGCAGCCTCCTGTCACAGAGCTCTCAGGTGCCCTGTGACTGAGAGCAGAAACGGCTCGGGGGAGACCCTAGTGGCGGGAAGGGGGAAGCGCAGCTGCCAGTCACCAGGTGCTGGTTGCCCTAGCAACTGGGGAAACCTAGAGCCAGGAAGGGGCAGAGCTTAGCTCTTCTTAAGCCCAGGCAGAAGGCCAGGAGGGCAGTTCCCCCCCGGCGGCCAAGGGAGGAGGAACTCAGCCAGAACAAAGGGGAGAACTCTGATGGTCGGAACATCCCCTGGTTCCTGCTGGGGGTTGATGCGCTCTCTCTCTCTTTCCCCCCTCTCTGGTAGGGAGAGATTCGTATTTTGACCAGAACGGTCTAGCTTTTATGTTGTAGCGCGGGGGCTTTGCGTTTTGTGTTTTCTGTTTTACCGGAGGACTGGGTGAGGCTATAAGGGGTTGGAGGAGGCCTCAGAGGAGCTCCATGATAGCGTGGGGTCTCCTGGTGCTGGAGGGGGTGCAGCTTTGTTTGGGGGGCGCATTGGCCCAGCCCGGAGCTAAAGGGGGCAGCAAGAAGCCCCAGAGCTAAAGGGGGCAGTGAGAAGCCCCCGAGTTAGGGGGCAGCGAGGAGCCTGAGAGTGAGGAGGGGCAGTGAGGAGCCCTGAGTTAGGGGGCAATGAGGATCCCCAAGAGTGAGGAGGGGTGGCAAGGAGCCCCGAGAGCAAACAAGGGGCTGAGACATAATAACATGGCCCAAGTTAGATCATACCAGCACCATCTGTGAGGATTGGGCTGCGGTGTAGGGGAGGAAAAGGAGCCACGGACAGCGCCCCCTGTCATCGGGGCGCATAAAAATGGGCAGCCTCCCGCTGATTCCAATCATCTGTTAATCACAAGTAAGATCAAGGCATGGCAGGCGAGTAAGCAGGCGGTTGGCCCATTGCAGGAGGGCGGAACCACACATCCAGAGGGGCTCCGAAAGTAGGACTCCTGCTACACCTCCCTTACATTATCTCTCTAATAAGAGCAAGGCATGATGAGCAAGTGATCAGGCGGGGGCTACATTAGAACCTGAGCCAGGCAGGGGTCCCACGGCTGCTCCCGGGGGCCTGAACGTGCCACAGACAACCTCTATGATGCAAAGACAGGGGCATCCAAATCCAGATAGAGTCAAAACTATGGCCATACCATTTCATCATTTAACAATACACCTAGCTGTCACAACCCCATTCATTTCCAGCCCAGTTTCCATTGCAAAGGAAGTGGAAAGGCTGGTTAGTTTAATCGCAAGGAACTCTATAGCATTAGACACTACAGCAGGAGCTTCCCTAAAAAACAACACCTATTCAGTCAGTAAGAACACTGGAAGCCTGCTGTCAGTATTCAAAATTAATATACCTTTCCTCTTGTGTCACACTTATGGTTTTATTGATTCTTCACTTCCTACAGAAGCAAACATTACATCCCAGCTTTTTCTTACTAAAATTGTATTTAAAATAATCTTGCTCTTTTAACACAGTCACTTTGTAATTCATTGTTTATTAATATTATTGATATTGGCCAAGACACTCTGCTGTACCCTTTTAAAGAATGCATTGGATTCATGCCCCAACCTAGGATCCTGTCTTAGGACCTAAAGCTAGAGTTCCATCCCCTTGTTAGGCACAGAATGGTGCCCATGGCTTCAAAGGCTCCCAGCTCTTTTCCATGGAGTAAATGCCACCTGGGGCTGTCTCTAACCCAGCTCACATTAGACATCTGAGCAAAAAGCAAATATGAGGAGCAGAAGTAACATGGTACCTGGCACCTTGCCAAGTACAATTCAATCAAAAGTATTGGGGTAATTGACTTCATGTCTCCCAGCAGGACCTGCAGCCAGCAAGCACTTAACTGAGATCAAGACTTTACAAAGGAAAACAAAGAAAAAATAATTCAGAAAGACCCCTGGCTGCAACTGTGCCTAGAATCTAGCTATTGATTTCAGTATCTTGCAGAGGCCTGGGGTCTGCTTCCAGCATGTAATGGAAATAAAAGGCCTTTATGCAAGTACTGTCTGGATCCTTCCAGTTGTTCCACTGATAGGGGTAACTCTTGCCCTCCTTCCACCAAAGGCTCCTTTTCCTCCAACAGAAGACAAGGCAAGTGAACATCTACCTTCAACTCTCACTGCGAACCCTCCCTCTTCTAAATAATAATATTGGGCCATATCCTTGGATGAGGCAACTGAAGCTTGGCCCATCCATGTTCTCTATACCTGCAGGGGAGCTGGCCTGGTTGTCAGTACAGTGCTTCCCATGGCCATTCAGAATTTTGTGGCTGCAGTAGGCACAGAACTCAGAACCTGCTCCACCCAAAGCAGAGACTCAAAAGTAGCTGAGAGGAAGCAGAATTTCAATTAGCACTTAACACTGTTGAACCCCTGATAAATGATGGAGCACAGTGGCCTGAGGAATCAGAAAGAATCATAGAATAATAGGGCTGGGCGGGACCTCAGGAGTTCATCTAGTCCAACTCACTGCTGAAGCAGAATCACCCCCAGCCAAACCATTCTCGATTAATATTTTTATAATCTGTTCTTAAAAGCTTCCAAGGAGAGAGATTCCACATCGTCTCTGGGTCGCCTATTCCAGTGCTTAACCAAACTCATGAGAAAGTTTTTCTTAATGTGTAACCTAAATTTCCTCTGCTGCAGTTTAAGGCCATTACTTCGTGTTCTGCTGCCTGCAACCATAGAGAATAGTTTATCACCACTGTCTTCAGTGTTTCTCAACCCATGAGTCGCAGCCCAAAAGTGGGTTGCAAGAATATATGAAACGGTCACAAACAAACATTAAAATGGATAAAAATGTGGGAAATCTTTTCTTTCCCTTGCAGGCTGTCCAAGTTCCTGCCTGCAAGGGGCTGTTTGGGGTCCCTCCTGCCCCACACATACCCACTCCTGTCCCATACACGCACCCCCTGCCCCACACTAAAGGGCTGAAGCCTGGGGGCAGGGGCCAGTGGGTTGGGATTGAGGGGCCACTGGGCCAGGACTGGCTATCAATGTTTACAAATTAGTCCTGATTTAAAAAGGGTTGAGAACCACTGCTCTATATAAACACACTTCAGGTATTTCAAGACTAGTGTCAAATATTTTCTGTCTTCTTTTCTCCAAATTAAATTATCTCAATGCTTCTAGTCATAGATGAAGGGAGAAAATATTTTTGGGGGGTGGGTGAGTGTATGCATCAGCACGAGAACTACAGCTCCCGTCATGATCTGCACAGTGTGATACAGGTGCACTTAGCCTCTTCTTCCTCAGCCGCACATTGAGCGGCACCATGGTGTTGCTCCTGTCGCTAGCTGCCATGAAATTAGTTTTGGTGGAGCAAAGCCCTGCCGAGGCCCCAGCCTTCCACCAACTATGCTTTTAGCCTTTTTTCATCAATTATGTTTCCTGGACCAGTAATCATTTTTCTTGCTGTCTTTTGGACTTTTTCCAATTTGCCCATGTCTTTCTTATAGTGTGGTCTCCAAAACTGGACATGTACTCCAGCTGAGGCCTCACCAATGCTAAATAAAGTGAAAGAATCACTTCCCTGACTTGCAGGTGATGGTATTATTAATATGGGCCAGCATGCTACTGGTTTTTCTTTGCAGTAGGAAGACACTGTTGGTTCTCATTCAGTTTACATTCCACTGCGACCCCCAGGTCCTTCTCTAAACTTCTGCACCCTCGCCAATCATTACTCAGTCTATATTTGTGCATACAATTGTTCTAGACTAAATACAGAACTTTACTCTTGTCCTTAGTGAATTTCATTAGTTTGAATTTCAGACCATTTCTCCAATTTATCAAAGTCATTCAGAATCCCAGTCCTTTCCTCCAAAGTGTCTGTAACTCTGCCCAACATGGTGTCATCTGCAAATTTAGAAAGTGTACACTCAGTAGAGGAGGTGCAGTGAAGGGAACTTGAAATCTGAAAACTTCTCTCTCATCTCTCCCACCTACACAACTTGATCTGATAAAAGTTTTATTATATCACTTCACACACACCTTGCTTTTCTCATTTCCTTGAATCATCACAGCTTTACTAGCACAGCTGGGCAGTGGGGATTCCATTGAGTAAAGTGCCATGGTGCATGTATACTTCATTCATTACAGTTTGATACAGTCACTTCCTGAAAATTTCAGCTGGGTTGAAGTAGAGATGGACTTTGTTTTTTCACAATCGTTGGTACTAAAACCCATCTGACTGGAGCTGTTGGTATGAGATGCAGTTTAGGAGGCCAATCAAATATCTGGCAGGCTTCCTCATCCTGCAATCAGCAGGACTAGCAGGAAAAGATGTAACAGAGTTAATAGTGCTACACTGAACTAATCATATTAATTTTCTTTGCATCTTGAAAAAATATTTTTTTGGGGGGAGGGAGGGAGAGAGACAGACTTTGTTTTGTGCTTTTGTTTGGAAGGTACAGATGAAAATGCTAATTACTGAGTGTTTTTAATATGATTGAAATGAGACACATAACAATACATGGAATCAGAAATAGACAGACTTGCTCACCATAACTGTGGATAAGCTTTTACTTCTGCCTCTGTTAAACTCTTCTTCAGCGCAGAAACAGTGAGTACACAGTAGCTCATGGCCATCTTTCCAGTTTGAGTGATCGCACTTGGGCTAACCGCACCTGGGCTAACTAGAGTGCTAAGGCACAGATACCAGTCACTCAAGTTATTTGCGTGGTGACCCATACCCATCTTCTCTAGAGCGGAGCAGTTCATGAAGTTTTAATGGAAAGCAAACTAATGAGCAATGCAAAGGAGAGCTCATCTCATTGCCCTCCAGAACATAAGAAAAAACTTGTGCCATAGCCTACTCCATAATAGCTGGATGAGGCCATATACTCCACTGGCCACAGTAAGACTCAAACATCCTCTGGGATCATAAGGCATCCAAATGATGATGATGATTATTATGCCTAGTACCATTTGCTTCCAGAGGCCCCAAAGGTAATAAAAGAGATAACAAGCTAAACACGCAAGGCCAGCAAAGGTGGGAAGAGAAATACAGGATTACAGTGACTTAACCAAGGTCAGACAGCCAGTCAGTGGCAGGGCTGGGATAGAATACAGGTCTCCTGATTCCTGGTCATGTGTCCTAGCTGCCCAACAGCACTGCTTCTTGGAAACCATGAACGTCCAAGCCAATACAGCAGGCTTTATTGCTGGGCTGTACCTGAAAGCACACAGCCTCACACACTTAGACGGCTGGGGAGCTGCCAGAGGAGATGTAAGCAGGGTTGGAAGTGATTTGATATAGTTGTGGTTCCTAAGTTATGAACAGAACGGGAACCACCCTGCCTCAGAAGAAGTCTGATGGTTACTTCTTTATCATCTCCTCATAGCCTTCAGCAGAGTAGGGATTGAAGCAGTGGGCACAAGGAATGGATGACATTATGCTTTCTAAAGCAAACAAAACTGGGTCTGAAGATATCCAACCCCATGTGGGGTGAGTGGCTTCAGGACCATCCTGTTTTCCTGCTTCATAGTATAACAGGTGGTTTCCAATGTCTATTGACCTGTTTAGCACTAGTGCTCAGTACAGTTTACTGATTGTGAATGTTCTCCCTGCTCAGTTGGTGAGGAAATACCATCCCATCCTGGCAGATGTTGACCTGGCCTCAGTTATGCACATACTTGTCCCTTCTGCTCCCTTGAGCTAAGCCATGCATTCTACCATGGTGTCAAGCCACCAGCCCTTAAGAAGAGAAGAAATAATGCTGTTTAGCTCTGAGCTTCGCTTGAACTGGGCTGGGGTTCAGTGCTTCAGCTGTAAAGTCCATGGTGGAGTAAAAATGTTGACTCAGCCACCACTGGACAGCTCTCTTAACAGGAATGAAAGACATAGGCTCAAACAACAATCTTTACCATCAGCACATTCTTGTTTCCCTCACAACAGTGTTTCACCATGGTTACACATAATATGGTCACAAACACTAATGATTATAAGGTGCAAATTTACCCCGCCTTCTGCATGAATAATAAAGCCAAGTTTAGATGAAAAAACATTGAGAGAGACACAAGAGAAAGAAAGAAAAAGAAGCAGATTCATCTTACAACACAAAGGATTTCAATTCTTAACAGGAGACGCATGGAAAAAATGCGGGCTGCTTCTTTAGCCCCGCTCCTAGCTGTGAAAGAGAGGCACATGCTGATTGCTTTGTGCTGTATGAAGTACTCTTGAGCCTAGGCCTTTTCACCAGGGCTTAGACTTCCAAAGGTTTTTACATCCTCTGCTGAGTGAAGGAGCAGCCTTTTTTTTATTGCAGTCTGTGACAGTAGTAATTGAAAACTACTGACAAAAATGAAGTGATTGAGATCTGAATGAAGCAGAATCAACTGTCAGCACCTGACAGTGCTAAGGGAGGGGACAGGATAGTATAGTTCTTTAACATAAAACTCAAATACCAGATTCTGGTGCCCTCAGAAAGCACAAAGGGAGACACATTATGGTTACAAATTATCAGTAGAGAATACTTCTTCTGAGGATGTACTCCCCTGGCAGGTAGACGGCAGAGCTGACCCTAGCACAGAGAGGTAGCTGCAGAGGGAGGGAGAAAGGCCCAGGTAGACATGAAGGCAAGGCAGGTCTTCTGGTCTTAAGAGATGCCAGGGCTGGCACACACAAAACCCAGGAGCTGTCATGAGCTCCCCAGTACCCCCTCATGCCTTTGTGTCACGTGGGCTAGGGACGGATATTACATATAAATCGGTTTAAGTGATTAGAAACTGGTTGAAACCTGTAACAGAAAGATGTCCAGTGCAAATAAACCAATTTGAAAATGGCTAAAACCAGTTTGAGATAAACCCAGTTGAATGTAATATCAGATTTAACTGATTTGGGTCAAACTAGTTTATGCAATAAACTGTCCCAGACCCCTTGCTGATTTAAGATAAACCAGACTCCCCCAGCATCCCGGCATGCTCTCTGGGCTGGACAATGCTCTCTGTTCCACAGCAGGGCTGGCCCCTCCCCTCTGCTCCCTGGCTGGAGCTCTGGCAGAGACTGAAGACACAGCAGGGTCTTCCTGGCCTCTCCCTATGCTACCCCCCACTCCGCTCGCTGCTCACTGCTCAGGCAGGAATCCCCCTTTCCCTCCCTCCCATCTCACACAGCATGGACCCCAGCTCCACATACCCTAGGTATATGGTATGCTAGCTAATGCAAAGAGTTGTCTGCATGTGTCTCCAATTTCATGGGGACTTGCAGCCAGAACAGTGACTGCTTAAGGCATTTTGGACTAATCAACAGGTCAGCTGGTAAGCTGTTTAAGAAGAGTTTTAACTAATAGAGAGAGGCTGTTGTTTTGCTGACAAAGTGATAAACACTGTTAACAGCTCCCTGCTGTCTTGCTTGCCTGTCAGTTTGCTTCAGACAGTATAAAGAAGCAGGGAGGGAGGTTGAAAAGCTCTGTATCATCAACAGATGAATGCACTACATGCCCCTCCTTGCCTCAAGAATGCTAGCAGGGGTCTGACAATACTCTTGCCCCTTGAACAGCTCGTCGGGAAAAGCCTGAGATGGTGCAGGCAGACCTAATCAGAATATCCAGGGGGGCCTGGCCACACCCACCCCTCAGCTCAGTATTGTGCAAGGGAAGGGAGGGCTGCTCTAGCACTCCACAGCTTCTAGCCTGAGCAACTGCAGGCAAGTGCCTGAATTTCCTGGACACAATGTCTGTCCAGTTACAAACCATTTCAGCCTAGCAAGGTTAAACTAACCTGCAAAGATTGAATCAATTCAGGCTCAGGCTTTTTGAATGCTTATCCCTAGCTATGGAATTCTCAAGCAGTGGAGAATCTTATCCTATGTTTCTGAATATTGTGGATTTTGAGCAGTTTACAACTGCATCGGCCATCCAGAATGCCCACAAGCTGCCCAGAGTAGCTCCCTGGTAGAGAAGCGCAGTCCATAGAATCTATCTAGAGTGAGGCAGGAGTGAAACAGAGTTTGTTACTGGCTAACATTCTGATCCTTTCTTGCATATTAATAAGCACTGAAGGCCAAGGAATACACAGATTACATATGTTAAGAGCCTCTTGCCAGGTCTCCACATGAGCACAGGTACTTAAGTTTTCTTCCAGTAGTTACTAAGCTAAACAATGTAGTTGATTACAGCATTATTCTTTTGAAAGTGAGATGTCCTCATACAAATTAGCATTACTGGGTTAGTGAAGAAGTTGCAGTTTTGTCTTATTATTTGGGCAAATAACTGCTGTGACAGGTATACAACTGGTAAGGTGTTAATATTTTATTTTTGAGAATTAAATGATGTAATGCTGACTGACTGACATGCTCTCAGTGATCTGGTAGGAACAAAGAGGAAGTGTTATGAATGGGGGGACAACGAAGAGAGTAACCTGAGAGACTTTCAAACCTTAGCAGACTTGGTACATAGGTTTCTAGTGTGCAAGGAGAGTGGGTTGTTTTAAACGGAGAATTAGTCAATTCAGACATGGAATTTTCATTCTCACCAGTCAATTGTTCATTCTGTAATGAGTGACACTGGGGAATTTGCATAGTACCAGCTCTGAACTGCTTTGAATTGAGCTGCTCAGTAATCATTATAATACAGGAACTGAACTGTGTTTTACAATTCTGGATGTTTTCTTAACAATGCGAGTAAGGTTTTCTGTTTAGAATTCTATTCTTCAGCAAATTCCTGTAAGGAACAGCAAGGACTATCTTCTGAGATTGTTATTTTTGCAGGTGTCCCTATTATTTAAAAATGTACTTTTATGGATTATTGTGGGGCTTCTCATCTTTTAGCTATTTATATAGGAATCCCCACTGCTTATGCAGCCTGCATTGTTTCACAGTTGTCTGCTGTGACACTGTTAGCCAAGGTGCTACTGTTATCCTTCGCTGGATAGGGCTGGACTTCTTATCTGGGGCACACTGGATGTCTTGAATCAAACTGGATACATGCCCTGGCTCTTCATTTGTTATTCTCCATGCTAAACACACTCCAGCATGTAATCATAGTAGTACATCTTTAGATAACAATCCCTTCCCACTCTAAAATTAGTCTACCCCAAGACAGAGTTAATCTCATTGGTCCTAGTACAAGGATATTTCCTTCTAAGGCCTGACCATCCCATTTCAGCACTTCCATTACTGATTTTTCATGGTAGTCTGTTACACTCCTGCCATTTTCTGGTTGCTGACTGGCATGTTCTGAACTATGCTGTGTACCTGCACGTCCAAAGCGTCACTGGATTAGTACTGTATGACTATACAGTATATCATTATGCTGTTATTGTATTATTGTAGGTCCCAGAGGGGAGGGGAGCCAGATGTCCAAGGTGAGTGGTTGCTCCTTAAGGAGACGATCCTCCAAGCCCAAAGGAAGGTAATCCCAACGAGGATCAAAGGGAACAGGAGGGCACACAAGCCTCCATGGCTCGCCAAAAGCATCCAGGAATGTCTCCTTGCTAAAAAGCAGGCGTACACCCAATGGAAAGGAGGGGCCATCACCAGGGATGGCTATACTGCAGTCGCTCGGGGATGTAGGGGGGCAGTCAGGAAGGCCAAGGCAGAGATGGAATTAGGACTAGCTTCCCAGATTAAGGACAATAAGAAGTCCTTCTTTAAATACATAGGGGGTAAAAAGAAGGTCCCAGGTAATGTGGGGCCCCTGCAGGATGCATTGGGCAATTTGTTTGTCACACCAGACAACAAAGCTAACATGTTTAATGATTTCTTTGCCTCTGTCTTCCTAAGTAGGGACCAGAACAGCCACCTCCCTGCTGGGCCCCCCTCAGGCCTCAGGGGAGGCACACCTGGGCCAAGGGTTAGTGAGGAACTAGTTAGGGAGCTTCTGGAGGACTGGACATATTCAAGTCAGCCCGGATGATCTCCACCCTAGAGTTCTAAAGGAATTGGCCGAGGTCAATGCAGGACCCCTGGCACGGCTTTACAAGCACTCGTGGTGCTCTGGTGTGGTACCGGGGGACTCTTTGGACCTGCTCGAGATGCATCTGTGGATGCATGGAGGACTGCATCCCCACACTGAAGAGGGCCAACGTGGTTCTCATCTTCAAAAAAGGGAAGAAGGAGGACCCAGGAAACTATAGGCCAGTTAGTCTTACCTCGATCCTAGGCAAGCTGTTTGAGAAAATTATTCTGGCACACATCCAGGAGGGGCCAGAAGGGGCCTGCATGCTTAGGGGCAACCAACACAGGTTCATCAGTGGCAGGTCCTGTCAGACCAACCTGGTAGCCTTTTACGATCAGATCACCAGATCATTAGATGCAGGGGTAGCAGTGGACATAGTCTTCCTGGACTTCTAGAAGGCTTTCGACACTGTCTCTCACCCCGTTCTCATTAAGAAACTGGGGGGCTGTGGTGTAGACACCAACACAGTCAAATGGGTCACCAACTGGCTGGAGGGCCGTACCCAGAGGGTGGTGGTGGATGGGTCCTTCTCAACCTGGCAGGACGTGGGCAGTGGGGTTCCGCAGGGCTCGGTCCTCGGGCCCACACTGTTCAACATCTTCATCAGTGACTTGGACAAGGGGGTAAAAAACACCCTATTCAAATTTGCTGATGACACTAAGATGTGGAGGGATGTGGGCACACTAGAAGGAAGCAACAGGCTACAATCAGACCTAGAGAGGTTACAGGGATGGGCAGATGAGAATAGGATGGGATTCAACACAGACAAGTGCAAAGTGATGCACCTGGGGAGGAAAAACCAGCACCATACTTACAGGTTGGGGAACTCCCCTCTTGCCAGCACAGAGGTGGAAAAGGATCTTGGAGTCATCATCGACTCCAGGATGAACATGGGCTGGCAGTGTGGGGAGGTAGTCAGGAAGGCCAACTGTACCTTGTCATGCATCTACAGATGCATCTTGAGCAGGTCCAAAGAGGTGATCCTCCCCCTCTATGCGGCACTGGACGCAGGCTGCATCCAGTTCTGGGCGCCGCACTTCAAGAGGGATGTGGACAGCATGGACAGGGTCCAGAGAAGGGCCACTCGCATGATCAGGGGACAGCAGGGCAGGCCCTATGGGGAGAGGCTACGGGATCTGAACCTGTTCAGCCTCCAAAAGAGAAGGCTGAGGGGGGATTCTAGCGGCCTGTTATAAACTAGTCAGGGGGGATCAGCAGGCACTGGGGAAATTCCTGTTCCCCCGAGCACTACCAGGAGTGACCAGGAATAACGGTCACAAGCTGGCAGTGGGTAGGTTTAGGCTAGATATCAGGAGCCGCTACTTCACGGTCAGGGTGGCTAGGATCTGGAACCAACTTCCAAGAGAAGTGGTGCAGGCTCCTACCCTGGGGGGTTTTAAGAGGAGGTTAGATGAACACCTTTCTGTGGTCGTTTGACTCCAGTACTCTTTCCTGCCATGGCAGGGGGTCAGACTAGATGATCTACTCAGGTCCTTTCCGACCCTAGAAACTATGAAACTGTTACTGTTATCTGTTACTGGTATAGACTTCTGGCCATATGTCACTGATGGGATCTGTACTTTCCTTAACAATGCTCTTTTTGGATGCTATAACTGAATTCCTTATCCAATCTTTAATAGTACAGTGGCACTGTTGGGATGAATGTTTGCCTAAAGATGAAAAGAACACTTCATGATTTCATCTTGATGTTTCTAAAATTTCAAACCTCATAGTGTCAATGGATTTACAGGTAGAGTCAGAGCTATTCATGCTTTACAGAACTTAGTCCATTTGAAAATTCAACGACTGCCAAGACCCATAATTTACCTTTATAAGATGAAGATTTTTGATACCAGAGAGCTCTTCAAATGTGAAGATAAGGAATGTAACAAGATTCAGAGGCTGTATATAAAGCTGACCAAAATCACCAACATTTCAATTTTTAATAACTGTTTGTCAAAAGTTCATATTCAAATGAAAAAAAAATTGTTTATACTAATATTCCTATTTTTCAGCCAACTCCAGCTATACGACACATTCTCTTTGGAAATAAGATGTAGATTTTTAGATCAGGTTACCTACCTGCTTTCTCAACCACTTACTGTCCTTCAGTCAAGCCTGGATGCCCTTTTAAAGTGTATTCACTAGCTCAAGTTATTGGTTTGATGCTAGATTCATTGGATGAATTCCTATTGAAGCTGCTTAAAATGAATCTTTCTGGTCTATGACCTGACATATCCCCAGTATAAACTTAAAGTTATTTTGTCTCTGGTTTCTCACATGCCTCATAGTTTACACTTATACCATTTACCTTTATAGGTAGAGAGACCCTTGTTAATGTACTGGATTGAAACTTCATGTCTGCATTTACATATTTTATGCTTCCTGGTTTACTTGGGGTTCAGTGTCAACTTTATATTGAATAATCTCAGCATCTGGGCCAACAAGACATCAGCCAATTTTTCTCTTGTGCAAGTTATTTCTATAAGCATGAATAGCTCTGACTCTATCAATACTAAGCTCATTGTGATCAGGAATATTATTCGCTGTCATTGGTGGATAAATACAGTTCCTGGCTTTGTTTGTTTCAGGTCTGCAGACCTTTGCAGAGTCATTCTGTTTATTATACTCTAAACAGCAACCACTTTTACAGAGCATGTTTCAGCATGTATATGTTTTCCAGCCCAGTTTCTGTCCAGTTCCAAGGTCTTTGTATGCCTCTGTATATACACATTTGAGTATATTTCTCCACCTTGAACCCAGTGGCTACTGTTTTTATCCAGGCATTGTTAGCTTATATTTAGCAATATCCATAGTGTGGTCTAAGAAAAGCAAGACTCCTACACAGGGAAGCTGGGATCACTTCAGTCTTTCATTTTCTTCCCGAATATTTTAGATATTTCCTTATGGAGTTTTTATCTAGCAAAAACTAGGTTACCAAAGCAGGGTTTCAGTGCTCTCAGATCTTGCACACCAATGGACCAGGTATTGAAGCTACCCTTACTTTGGCTCCAATGCATAGTCTTGGATAGCTACCCTTTAATATGACAACCGGGTTCTGTACGGTTCAGAAAACATTAGCTCCACAATTTGTACAAATCTTTGTCATGTTTCTGGGTGGTTGTTCAATTTCTGGGCCATTCTGAGTATCCATAAACAAGCAATATCCACAGTTATGGTCCCCTCCCTTAGCACTGTCAGGTGCTGACAGTTGATTCTGCTTCATTCAGATCTCAATCACTTCATTTTTGTCAGTAGTTTTCAATTACTACTGTCACAGACTGCAATAAAAAAAAGGCTGCTCCTTCACTCAGCAGAGGATGTAAAAACCTTTGGAAGTCTAAGCCCTGGTGAAAAGGCCTAGGCTCAAGAGTACTTCATACAGCACAAAGCAATCAGCATGTGCCTCTCTTTCACAGCTAGGAGCGGGGCTAAAGAAGCAGCCCGCATTTTTTCCATGCATCTCCTGTTAAGAATTGAAATCCTTTGTGTTGTAAGATGAATCTGCTTCTTTTTCTTTCTTTCTCTTGTGTCTCTCTCAATGTTTTTTCATCTAAACTTGGCTTTATTATTCATGCAGAAGGCGGGGTAAATTTGCACCTTATAATCATTAGTGTTTGTGACCATATTATGTGTAACCATGGTGAAACACTGTTGTGAGGGAAACAAGAATGTGCTGATGGTAAAGATTGTTGTTTGAGCCTATGTCTTTCATTCCTGTTAAGAGAGCTGTCCAGTGGTGGCTGAGTCAACATTTTTACTCCACCATGGACTTTACAGCTGAAGCACTGAACCCCAGCCCAGTTCAAGCGAAGCTCAGAGCTAAACAGCATTATTTCTTCTCTTCTTAAGGGCTGGTGGCTTGACACCATGGTAGAATGCATGGCTTAGCTCAAGGGAGCAGAAGGGACAAGTATGTGCATAACTGAGGCCAGGTCAACATCTGCCAGGATGGGATGGTATTTCCTCACCAACTGAGCAGGGAGAACATTCACAATCAGTAAACTGTACTGAGCACTAGTGCTAAACAGGTCAATAGACATTGGAAACCACCTGTTATACTATGAAGCAGGAAAACAGGATGGTCCTGAAGCCACTCACCCCACATGGGGTTGGATATCTTCAGACCCAGTTTTGTTTGCTTTAGAAAGCATAATGTCATCCATTCCTTGTGCCCACTGCTTCAATCCCTACTCTGCTGAAGGCTATGAGGAGATGATAAAGAAGTAACCATCAGACTTCTTCTGAGGCAGGGTGGTTCCCGTTCTGTTCATAACTTAGGAACCACAACTATATCAAATCACTTCCAACCCTGCTTACATCTCCTCTGGCAGCTCCCCAGCCGTCTAAGTGTGTGAGGCTGTGTGCTTTCAGGTACAGCCCAGCAATAAAGCCTGCTGTATTGGCTTGGACGTTCATGGTTTCCAAGAAGCAGTGCTGTTGGGCAGCTAGGACACATGACCAGGAATCAGGAGACCTGTATTCTATCCCAGCCCTGCCACTGACTGGCTGTCTGACCTTGGTTAAGTCACTGTAATCCTGTATTTCTCTTCCCACCTTTGCTGGCCTTGCGTGTTTAGCTTGTTATCTCTTTTATTACCTTTGGGGCCTCTGGAAGCAAATGGTACTAGGCATAATAATCATCATCATCATTTGGATGCCTTATGATCCCAGAGGATGTTTGAGTCTTACTGTGGCCAGTGGAGTATATGGCCTCATCCAGCTATTATGGAGTAGGCTATGGCACAAGTTTTTTCTTATGTTCTGGAGGGCAATGAGATGAGCTCTCCTTTGCATTGCTCATTAGTTTGCTTTCCATTAAAACTTCATGAACTGCTCCGCTCTAGAGAAGATGGGTATGGGTCACCACGCAAATAACTTGAGTGACTGGTATCTGTGCCTTAGCACTCTAGTTAGCCCAGGTGCGGTTAGCCCAAGTGCGATCACTCAAACTGGAAAGATGGCCATGAGCTACTGTGTACTCACTGTTTCTGCGCTGAAGAAGAGTTTAATAGAGGCAGAAGTAAAAGCTTGACGTGTCCTCTCTCATACCTGGGCTCACCTAGAGGCCACCTCATTGAGAGGGCCATGCCCCGCAAGGGGCTACCTTGCTGTGAGATTCATGTCCTGGAGTGGATATGAAGGATGGGTGTGCCTAATAAAATTAAGTCTTTGAGCAGTTAGTGGCCCCTGAGTAAATGGCAGCCCAGGAAAAATGCCCACCCTGCTCCCCTGCATCCCTGCGCCTGTCTTCATTTCCTGTGTGTGTTACTAGGAGCATTGGAGAAATATCCCATTGTTCTTTGTGCTGCAGTGACCATTTCCAACTGACTTGTGGGAGAACTTGTCTGCCCTTCTGGGCACACAGGGGACTTAAGGGAAGGCTGTGGAGATTTGTCAGCACTCAAGTGGATGAGCCTGTATTCCAACCAAGTTCCTAGTCTAAGTAAAAGCAGTGCTCAAAGGTTGTTGGGTTTTTTTCTTGTAGCCTCATAAATCAACTTGTCTCAGTTTAAAGCACCAGCAAACTAGGTCAGAGGGTTTTGCATATGGATGTCAGAGACCCAAGAAAGCACCGGAGTGAACTCTGCAGGGAATGTCTACCAGTGACTTTGTACGGACTAGTCAGTCTTAGGCATTGTCTGTACTAGGGGTCTCTCCAGCCACCAGTAGCCAACCACAGCATAGCTGCAACTGTGCAAGTTCTGGTGCATACAACCAAAGACACTGTTTGCCCCAGCTGAGCTGCTCAGAACTAGGGTAAGCTGTGTGATTGTAACTAAGTGCTCTGCCTGTCAACACTAGACAGCCATCTCTGCCAGGGTGACAAAGCCTTACATTTGCAGATAGAAATAAAAGCCTGCTCCTAACAACGGCCTAATCCTAGCATCATAGGGAGGAGAGAAAATTGAGGAACCTTGGCAGTTTTATCACGCTAAGTTTGAAGGGGCTAAATTTAATACACAAAAAATGAGATTGTATCTAATTTTCCCTTAAAGTAGGGATTAAACTTTTCTTAATATAAAAACAAATGTTCCTCTCAAAGGAAATGGCAACCCATGCTTCCTGAGGCATAGCTATAATTGTCTAGGAGGTTAGAAGTACGTCTGTCCTGTGGGTTAGGAAGGACCAAACATTAGTCCTAGTCCTTCCTGAAGTTTGTTGCTAGGATCTACTTTATTAGGAAGGTCACGCAGTTGTCATGGGACTGGATTCCATGAAGCAGGAGGTTCCTTCCAGTCCAACATTCTTATATTTCTTTGGGTCCATCTAGCCTGGGACTTGTAGATGGGTATGAATACAATGAGAACACTCACCTACTTCTATTGTATGGGCATAAAGGGAAGGAGCTATCAGTCATACTGGTTATAAAGCTGTTATGTGCCTAGGGTCATTGGGTTGTGTGGTGGTACCAAGGGTTGAGGGAATAAACAGGGGTAATAAGTACTGAGGTAGCATTCCTCTCCCATGTAGAAAGACTGAAATATGGGCTCTCAAATGCCACACCCTTCAGAGTTCTCTGCTTGCTTTGTTCACCTATTAAGCCCTCTTATACACTTTCCTTACCTTCTTTTCTAGCCCCTAGTGCTGCTGATGGAATGGCCTGAAGCCACCAACTTCGCCTGCCTGATAGCAGGTTACTGCCGGCTCCTGGTGGACTCCAAGAAGATGATATTCTCTCGGCCTCCCAGTCAGCCGCCACCTCCTCAGATTATCAAGGCAGGTATGTTTCAGCTTCTGCTATTTGTGGGCCCATTCCCCATAGTGTAGGCCAGGCCTTGACACAAATGGAGAGTCCCTAGTTTCCCTATTGCCTAAAGAAAAGAGAGGGAGACCACAGCCACACCCTCTGGGACCTCAGCTGGGGAGACAATCCCTCCCGGCTAGGCCTTGCCTCAAGCAGAGTGTGTCTAATAGGCCTCTGCAAGTCGGCAGTGATCCAATCCAGCTTCAGATCCAGCCGCTTTGGATGGCTGTGATCTGATCTGGAGCTCCGGACCAGGTTTCCATCTCAATCCGGCTGAAGCAGGTCCAAAGCTTTGGAGCCACCTTGGAGATCCGGCCATGGGGTATAATGGGGAATCAAAGAAATATCTATAACTTTATTGTTTCTTTTCTGATTTGGATGAAACATGCAGGGATGGTAGCCTCTGCTGAGAGCATGAAACCTGCCAAGTTTCAAGAAGATAGGTGCAGGGGTTTGGGGGGAAATGTACCCCAAAATCTTGAAAGCCAAACTCATGTCACAGCTGTGTGTCACACCACAGGGAGGTAAAAACTGCATGGGTGGTAGCTCTTACTGAGGCCACAAACCCTACCAAATTTCAAGGAGATAGGTGCAGGGGTTTGGGGGCACCCTGCACTGATCTCCACACCTGGCAGGCATCGTGGCCGCAGCAGGGGCCACCATCCCTGCAGCCTTCACCCTGCTGCGCCTTAACACACACAGTGTCACCCATGTCACGTGTTTTGCTTGTCCGCAGCTTGAGGAGCAGTTTCCCGCAAATCCCTGCACCGATCTTCTTGAAACTTGTCAGACTTTGCAGCCTCAGTAAGAGCTACCATTTCTGCAGTTTTGACCCTCCTGTGTTGTAACACATAGACGTGACAGGAGTTTTGCTGTCAAGATTTTGGGGTACAGTTGCTCCAAGACCCCTGCACCAATCTTTTTGAAACTTGGCAGACTTTGTGGCCTCAGTAAGAGCTACCACTCCTGCAGTTGTCACACCGCTTTGTTGTAATGCCTAGATGTAACATGAGTTTTGCTTTCAAGAATTTGGGGTGCTTTTCCCCACAACCCCCTGTACCAATCTTCTTGAAACTTGGCAGGCTTCATCCTCTCTGCAGAGTCTACCATCTCTGAAAATTTCATCCAAATCAGACAAAAAACAACAAAGTTATTGATATTTTTTTGTTTCCCTATTATACCCTATGGCCGGATCTCCAAGGCGGCTCGGAAGCACTTCAGAAACTCCAAACCCCTTCGGGAAGCCTAACAAGGCCAGCACTTTGACCTGGATGTGCTGCTTTGGACCCTGAAGCATCCAAAGCTTCTCTGGATCCGAAGCTCTGTCCGAAGCCTCACACAGCCCTAGTGTCTAATGGCCCTGTCACATAAAGAAGGGAGAGTGAGTCCATAGCCTTGCAAACCCAGCCCTCCTTCCCCAGAATGCCACTAGCCAGCCAATATGTAGAGGGACAGAGCAGCCCAACATCCCTGGCAGGTGGCCCAGTTGTTGTGTGTTTTGCATGCCAGTGCCAAAGCCACCAGTTCAGTACCTTCCTCCTTTTTGTGTGTCATGGGCATGGTTGTTCCTCCTCCTTCCTGCCTCTTAATTTTTTTACAGCCCCCTTCCCTTCCCTTCCCCCTTGGAATGACACTGAGGGAGCCCCAGTCCCAACCCCCAAACTGTAAATGTCCCGTAGAGAGGCCATGTCACTGTGTCTGTCTGGGGAAGGATGGCAGATGGCCCTGTGAAGCTGCTGGTTCAAGACCTCGCTTTTTTTGCATGTCCTCCTGGATGCTCTTATTTTTAATTAATTTATTTATCTCCTCCTCCACTCATGGAGCCAAGTCCTCAAAGCCTAGGCCTTGCTTCAGAGTCTCCAGTGTCCCTGCTGGCTAAAGAAAGGAGAACAAAGCTGCAGCCTCGCAGATTAAGGCCCCAGCCCAAGCCCCAGAACAGCACTAGCCACTAAGGTGTAGAGGGGTAGAGTAGCCAAAAGCCCGTAGCAGAGCTCCAAGCCCCAAAGTGTCTGCCCACCATAGGTTAGGGTAGAGATGTAAAATATCTGGAAATTTTGAAGCAATGGAAAAAAACCAGGTTTTTCCATTTTTTTCCAGAAAAAATGGACATTTTGGGAAAAATTGAAATATATGTAATACTTATTTTCTTAGCACTCTTTACAGATCTAATTCACCTTGCACCTTTAAGAACATAAAATGTATAACGTATAACTTGGTTTGCTCATAAAATTATCAAGTTTGGTATATTTATTAAATTTAAAGGTATAGTTTATTCAGACAATAATTACAAATTTACTAATTGAATTTACTTTAAAATGTTTTTAATTTTTCTTACAAATGGAGCTACAAGCTGCTGGACTCTAAGGAACCTAGCATTTCATAGTTTTTGCCAATTTATGAGAAGCAGGCAAAAATTAAATTTAAAAATAGAAGAAACTATTGACATAGTAAAACAAAGAAAATTATTATGTATTCTGGACTTAGTCTCCTCCACAGTGTCAAGCAGATACAGAAAGCACTCGTCTTTAGAAAAAGAACTGAGAAAAAAAGGGAAAAAAACCAAGACTCATTGAATGCAAATTTTGCTACATGAAACTTTGTCTAATCAGTCTCATTTTGTACTTCATTTTCATCATCTTCATGGACTTTAGAAAACTGAAGGTTTGCCCGGATTGAGACAAGCTTCTCTACTCTTTCACGTTAGTTTATTTCTTGATTTGATGTGAGTGTTTCCAAACATAGACCAGTTTCTTTCACATGCTGCAGAAGATGAAGGAATCTGAAGTAGGCAAGAAGCAAGAGGAGTCAAAGGCTGTGTTGTGCAAAGGCCTTGCCACTATGTTGTAGGAGGGATATGCTTGGCAGAGTCCCAGACTGCATTCCTGGACCAAATACCTGAAGATGTTCTGTATTCTGCAACATATGAAAGTACCTTTCCAACATTAAGTCCTAAGTGTGTTGCTTGTTTTGTAACCCAGCCAAATGCAGTGGCAGTAATATTTCTGCCTTTGAATCTTGGATCCAAGAGATTTGCAGCAGCATGAAATGACTGGCAACAAAATTCTTCCCATCTGTTAATAAAGTCTTTCACTTTTCTTTCTTCTGTACTTGTAAGTGGAGATACATTTAGATTCTCAAAAACAGTTGATTTTAGCTGGGCCATTTGGTAAGGAATGTCTGACAAAAGTGTACTATCTGATTCAGATGCAGTGATTGCTGAAGAAATTGGCTTTAGAATCTTCAGGGCATTGTGCAGCTGAACCCAGAAGACATTCTCATCAAGTACAGTGTTCCTTATGTTTCTGGGTACTTTAAGATCCTCAATTATTACTGTTTCTTGAAGAGCTTCTTTGTTTTTAGTAATCTTTCAAATGAGATCACTACATTACTACAGAGTTTGAGTGTCACTATTTTATTCTTTGCATTCTTTTCTTCCTGCTTCTTCTTAAAGACTGCAGCTACAACATGAGTAGCTTTTACATGTTTTATAACTTGTTTTGCTCTTCTATAGAACTTCTGCAGTGTCCAACTTCATGATGTCATTAAGAAGCAAGTTTAGCCCATGGGATGCACATCCTATTGCAGTAATATGTGGATAATTATTCATTATGATCTCCCATGCTGCTTTCATATTACTTGCATTGTCAGCGAACAGAACAAATACTTTACCACCCCCAATCTTCTGTAGGACTTCATATATTTTACTACTGATATACTCTGCAGTATGCCTGTTCTCTCCTGTTTTAATGCATCTATAAAAAACTAGTTGAGGTGTTGTTATCACGAAATTTATGATTCCTTCTCCTCACACATTTGTCCATCCATCTGTAAGTACTACAAGACAGTGCTTCATTGATTTTCCTTGCACAGATTGCATTACACGTTCATATTCTGACTCTGAAAGAGGCTTGCTCAAAGAATGCCTGCTGGGCAAACGGTATGATGGTCTTAGTAATTTAAAAGCTTCCTGCTAATATGCATTTTCAGTTATTGAATATATTGCTCTTGCAAGAGGTTGGTCATTTCCCCCCTGATCTTCAGGGGTCATCTTGTCTAGAAATGAAGCTATTGAGAGTCTTTTGTATACAGTTGGTTGCAATATTTGGTTACTTGAGGATGTTGATTGGGCAACCCTTTGTGATGCTGATATTATAGAAAAAGAAGCAGCAGCAGCAGTAGGAGGACTTCTGGATCAAGAATGTTGGAAAGAGCTACTTGCACTTTCATCATCATGATCTGCCTCCCCCTTACTTACACCCAGGAAGGATTATTTATTGTCTGTAGGACACTTCTTACATACAAGGATGTGTTTGGTCATCCTAGTAGCATTTGGAAATGCATATTTCATTTGACAGTATTTGCAAATCACATTTTTTTCTCAGAATAACTTGTAGTGTGGAAATGTTTCCATATGCTAGAAGTTGGTTACACCATTTTGCTGAGGGAGAAAAAAGAAAAATGTAATTTAGTGGCTAGCTTGCATATATAAGCACTTAAGCTACAGCATGTACAAATTTAGTAATGGATGGAGGAGAGGCCTCCTCAGAGTTAACTGTGAACAACTTCCCTGCCCCACATGCCTCATTTCACTTCTAAGGTTGGGTGATTTATCACAAAACATCAGATTAGTTGGAATTCAAGTATTAGTTTTGAAAATATACTAATGCAGCTAAAATATAGTTTAATATACTGAATTCAGAGAAATTTAAACTCTTACCTTTCAATAAAGAAGTAAAGTTTCTTTCAGCTCCTTTGTGCTGCTTCTGTACTTCTGTGGATGTCAAAGTCATAGGGCCAGGAGGAGGCAGGCTTCTTCCAACTCCAGAACCTTTAGACTTGCTCTGTCTCCTTTCCTGAGGCTTTTGAGCAAGAAGGGCAATAAGCTCCTTGTTTCTAATCTCTACAGGAATGAATGGATGCTGCTGCCAGTGTCCACTCCCAGTCCTTTGAGCCTAGTCAGGAGGACAGGAGCAGATCCACCAACCTCTAAATCAAAAGTCAACAATAGAGGAAGTCCACAAGCAAAGAAGCCACTGAATCTTTCTTCCTTCTTTTGTGAAAACGGCAGTGCCCCCTGGGAGCAGAAATGCATCTTGCTCTTGAATTTGAGAGTTGTACTGTACTGCTTGTCCTCAGTGTACAGGAATTGTAATGATCTGATACTGTAGATAGTCTTACATAAAAGTCTTCCTATTACATAGTTATTAGAAAACATTTTGGGGGAGTAAAGGGTGGCAATATATGAACACTTTGTCTTAAACATCTTATTCATCATTCTAAAAAAAAACTATTTCATAAGAAGTTTTTTAAATTTTTCCAAAATGTTTCCATTTTTCCAATTTTTCAGAAAAAAAAAAAAAGTCCTTGGAAAAAATGGGGGGAAATTTTTTTTTTTCCGAATTTTTCTGTTTTTCTTCTGGGCCGTCACATCTCTAGGTTAGGGCCAGTCCCTGAGTCTGGCTGGGAAAGACCTTCTTCCTATGCCTCAGGAAAAGTGGTGGGCCAAGCACAACTTTCAGGTAGGGGCTTTTCCAGCTAGCCCTAGAGGATCCTTCTTTTCCCGTTCCCTGTGAGTACCTCAGCCTGGCCCTGTTGCTGCCCAGCTAAAGGCACAGGTGCGGGCCACAAAGGAGCAGGAATTGGCTACCTGTCTCAAACCCCCTGGGAGATGGGCCAGGGACAGTTTGCCTGGTGTGCCAATTATAGATCTGCTTGTTCAAAACCAGCCTCTTCCATGTGTGTCACAGGCAGGGTTGCCCCTCTCCTGACTACCTCTTGTCTCTCTAATAATTTTCCCTGCCTCCTTCACATCTTTTTTGGCATGAAACTTACAGAGCTCCACAGCTGGGCCTTCAGACTACTCACCATAGTTAGTGGAGAAGGGGAATTCACTCTATAATATCCTCTGTGCATTGGGGTGGAAGCAGAACAGATAGGGACCATTTTTACAGGGAAGGGTGGTATTAAGAGAAGGAAGTAGGTATCACAAGACAGGCATTTGGCCTGTGCTGCTGCCTTGTTGTGTGACCTTGGCCAAAGGACTCAAGTTTTCAGTGTCTCAGTTTCTCTGTCTCTGGAAAGCAGCAATAATTACACCCACCTCATAGCAAATTCCAACCCGTATTAGAATTGCTTAGTATCTGTTCTGCAAGGCAAATCTAAGCTGACACAGCATGTATTAGCCATTTAAAAAGGCCTGTCATTCTGCCAGTTAAAAGAAACACTGGATTCTCATAGCACAGCTTGTCTGCTCCTGTGGAGACACATCACAAGAGCTGTGGGCATGTACCTGCAGTCTGTATGTATTTTTCAGGCCCCCAAAGAGATGATGTTGAACAGAGGTATCGCATAAAGGGTACATACCTGGGAGCAATATTCCTGCTGCCTTTGTACAAGTGCTGATGTGGAAACACTCACCTCCTCCACTGGATGCTTGATGAACTGTGCTGGGGGGTTCTGCCATTGTTATCATTGTGCTTTATAATGGAAGGTGCATGGCCAACATTTTCCAAAAGGGATAAAGAATTGTGGTTACCTTGGTTCTTAGGTGTCCTGTTCAAAACATCTTGAAGCGGGCCCATGAAGCAACTGGGTTTTCAGAGGGCTGAGGCCCAGCTTGTCCAGAGAGCAGGCCCCTTTTAGGGGACTCGTGTTGGGCATTCAAAATCACTAGCCAGCTTCTAGCAATTTTGGCATTTATGGAGGCTACCAGTGCAGAGGATGGAAGCCATAACAGAAGCCACACTGAGGGGATCCTTCCTCACTGAGACAGACTTGGGGATTTACCGCTTAGTCTGAGATGGGGATCTCAGTTTTGTGACTGGAAGATAAATCTCAGGGCTGAACCTGCCCCTTCCTCTGGAGCCAACAAGTACCTACTGCCCTCTTCAGAGGGAGCTCCCTCATACACCTGCCCTTGAACACCTGGTTGGGACAAGTGTTTTGAAACACTTTCCCAGAAGCCAGAGAAGCACGGACAACCAGAGCACAGGAGGACTAGACTATGCAGCAGACCCCTTGGCAGTTCCCACATTTCCCTTTTCAAAAACAGGCAAGAGATCAGCTTCAGGGGTAGGTGGCTGGTGCCCAATACTGGCTCATAACCTGATTTCCCAGTCCTGAGTCCAACCTCCTTCTCCCTTCTTGATGAGAGGTCTTCGGGGCAGCCACAGCCGAGGTCTTCGGGGCAGCCGCAGCTTCAACCCTGGAATCAGGAGGTAAAGGAGAGCAGAAAAGAGGGAGGCTGTGTTTCCCAGCAGTCCTTCCCATGTTTGTGATGATGAGGGTGGGTTCTTTGGTTGAAATGACATTGGTGGGTTGTAAGGGCATGAGGAAGGGGTAGAAACTGGAGGGTACCTCACTTCCAAGCATTAGGTTGCACAGTCACTAAAACCCCATTTTTCTGTGTTTAAACAGTCCACCCCATCCACTCTGTATAACCCAGACCTGAAGGATTCCCATCTCCTGGAAGGGGAAGTTCAGTGGTGGTAATCCAGTCAGTCCTGCATAATTCTGTTGAATTATAGTTTCATAGTTTCTAGGGTTGGAAGGGACCTGAGCAGATCATCTAGTCCAACCCCCTGCCATGGCAGGAAAGAGTACTGGGTTCAAACAACCACAGCAAGGTGTTCATCTAGCCTCCTCTTAAATACTGCCAGGGTAGGAGCCTGCACCACTTCTCTTGGAAGTTGGTTCCAGATCCTAGCCACCCGGACTGTGAAGTAGCGCCTCCTGATATCTAGCCTAAATCTACCCTCTGCCAGCTTGTAACTGTTATTCCTGGTCACTCCTGGTAGTGCTCAGGGGAACAGGGACTTCCCCAGTGCCTGTTGGTCCCCTCTGACTAGTTTGTAACAGGCCACTAGATCCACCCTCAGCCTTCTCTTGTGGAGGCTGAACAGGTTCAGGTCCTGTAGCCTATCATAGAATCATAGAATCATAGAAGTAGGGTCGGAAGAGACCTTATAGATCTTCAAGTCCGACCCCCTGCCAGGGCAGGAGAAAAAACTGGGCTTAAATGATCCCAGCGAGGTAGGCATCAAGATCTGCCCTGCTGCCCCCTGATCATGAGAGTGGCCCTCCTCTGGACCCTCTCCATGTTGTCCACATCCCTCCTGAAGTGCGGGGCCCAGAACAGGACACAGTACTCCAGCTGTGGCCTGACCAGTACCGCAGAGAGGGGGAGGATCGCCTCCTTGTACCTTCTAGAGATGCATCTGTGGATGCGTGACAAGGTGCGGTTGGCCTTCCTGACTGCATCCCCACACTGCCAGCCCATGTTCATCTTGGCATCAATGATGACTCCAAGATCCTTTTCTGCCTCTGTACTGACAAGAAGGGAGTTCTCCAACCTGTAGGTATGGTACTGGTTGTTCCTCCCCAGGTGCATCACTTTGCACTTGTCAGTGTTGAATTCCATCTTATTCTCATCCGCCCACCCCTGTACCCTGTCTAGGCCTATTCCTCCCTTCTGGCGTGCCCACATCCCCCCACATCTTAGTGTCATCAGCAAATTTGAACAGGGTGCTATTTACCCCCTTGTCCAAGTCTCTGATGAAGATGTTGAACAGTGCGGGCCCGAGGACCAAGCCCTGGGGGACCCCACTGCCCACATCCCTCCAGGTTGAAAATGACCCATCCACCACCACTCTCTAGGTGCAGCCCTCCAGCCAGTTGACGACCCATTTGACTGTGTGGGTGTTGACACCACAGTCCCCCAGTTTCTTAAGGAGAACAGGGTGAGAGACAGTGTCGAAGGCCTTCTGAAAGTCCACGAAGACTATGTCCACTGCTACCCCTGTGTCTAAGGATTTGGTGATCTGGTCATAGAAGGCCACCAGGTTGCTCTGACAGGATCTGCCACTAATGAACCTGTGTTGGTTACCCCTAAGCATAATCTCCCCTGCTGGCCCCTCGTGGACATGCACCAGGATAATTTTCTCAAAAAGCTTGCCCAGGATAGAGGTAAAACTAACTGGTCTATAGTTTCCCGGGTCCTCCTTCCTCCCCTTTTTGAAGATGGGAACCACACTGGCCCTCTTCCTGTCCTCCAGCACCACACCAGAGCACCAGGAGTGCTTGTAAAGCCGTGCCAGGGGTCCTGCAATGACCTCAGCCAATTCCCTCTGTACTCTAGGGTGGAGATCATCCAGACCAGCTGATTTGAATACATCCAGTCCCTCCAGAAGTTTCCTGACTAGATCCTCACTGACCCTTGGCCAAGTGTGCTTTCTGGGGTGTAAGGGGGGCCCAGAGGGGGGGTGACTGTTCCGGTCCCTGCTCAGGAAAATGGAGGCAAAGAAATCGTTAAATATGTTGGCTTTGTCGTCTGGTGTGATGACCACATTTCCTAGCATGTCCTGCAGGGGCCCCACATTACCCAGAACCTTCTTTTTGCCCCCTATGTATTTAGAAAAGGACTTCTTGTTGTCCTTGATCCAGGTCGCTAGTCCCAGTTCCATCTCCGCCTTGGCCTTCCTGACTGCCCCCCTGCAGCCCCGAGCAACCGAGGTATAGTCCTCCCTGGTGATGGCCCCTCCCTTCCATTGGGTGTACACCTCCCTTTTAGCTAGGAGACATTCCCGGATGCTTTTGGTGAGCCATGGGGACTTTTGCGCCCTCTTGCCCCCTTTGATCCATGTTGGGATTACATCCCTTTGGGCTTGGAGGATCGTCTCCTTAAGAAGCGACCACTCTTCTTGGACACCTGGCTCCCCTAGTTTTGGATTAGCTTTGAATTGGCTTTGAATTAGTACCCTGCAAACTCAGCTACAGATCATGCAGTCCCTAAGAGAACAGGTTTTCCTTATGTAAGAGCTCTCACAGCTGCATAGCTAGCTACATGGACATTGCTCCTGGGTACTAAGGTATTCATGAAAGATGTATATAGTTTTCACTGGTGCTTTAACATTTCAGGTAATGAACAGTTTAATACACATCTACACTTGGGGAAACAAATCGCCCAGTGTGCTGAGCTACTGAATTTAATTAGGATTTATTTAATTTAATTTATATTTTGTAAGTAGGAGATTGTGTTCCCCCCAGTGCTGGTTCTCAGTGCAACTGCACAGTTCAGCCAATGATGCAATCAGAAAGACCCATGATGCCAAGATTCTTATATAGGCAGTTCAAGTAGTATTTCAACTTCTTGTCTTGCACAAAGAAAAGTCTCTCTCAAGAGAGGGACACTCCATACATAATGTTTACTACTGAGAGCATAAAGTTCTTAACATCAAGAAGACCCAGTGGCCAGAAGTTGAAACTATACAAATTGAAAGTGGAAATAAGGCACAGGTCCTTAACAGCAAGAGTAATTAACCATTGGAACAAATTACCACCATTTGAAAGCTTTAAATCTCTTTCTCAAAGGTAACTAGTTCAGCCATAACCTGAACAACTGGATGAAATTCTGTTGGGCCTGTGCTATGCAGGAAGTCAAATTAGACAATCTCAACTGTCACTTCTGGTCTTAAAATGGATGAGTCATTGGATGTGACTGAAGAGTCAAGTTAATGCATCCTATAAGGTGTTGCTGAACAGAGGGTTTGTTCAAGCAGAAGATCTCTCCTATGCTGCTTCATGCACCTGGCATTCAACCTTTCCCTTGAGTAGATCTAGGCAATATTTTCCACAAGCACTGTGTACAACACTGGTTAGTTTGCTGTAGGTTGCCTTTCTGCTGAGACTGCTGCCACCTGTTTCTCTTCACATGACAGGGCCCAAAAATTATATTTTGGTGCATGTCAAAGAGAATCCAGAGGAGAGCAACAAGAATGACAGGAAGTTCAGCAGACAAGGCCAGAGGAAAGGATGAAGGAACTGGGTTTGTTTGGTTCAGAGAAGAAAAAATTGAGGGGAAAAAATACCAACTTTCCAGGATAGAAAAGGTTGAGTTTAAAGGTTGTTATGAAAAGAATGATGATCTCTTGTTCTCCACATCCACTGGGGAAAGGACAAGAAATTAGCTAAATTACCAGCAGAAGAGATTTAAGAAATGACTTTCTGGCACTAAGGATGGTTAAGCAGTGGACTGGCATGCTCAGGGAGGATATGGAATCTCATTCATTGTAGAGAACAGGTGAAACAAACACCTGTGAAAAACAGTCTCTGTATATTTAGCCTGAAACAAAGTCGGGTAGTGGGGAGAGGGGGTGTCGGTCAACTAGGTGACTTCTCTTGGTCCGTTCCTGACCTATATTCCCATGCTTTCTGTGCGGTGATTCTGTGTATAAAGTCTCCCAATGTACAGAATGCAGGTGGGTACGCCAAGTGGGTTCCATCAGAGTGAGGCCTGCACCAACCAAGCTGGAAGACGCTGTGGGTGTGTTGCAGGAGAGCAAGCAGCTATGTCCAGGCAAAATGTACCTTTGGTGTTGCTGCCTGTTCCAAGTCCACTCTAACACCCCAACGGGTTTAAAGCTGAGGCAGGGTGCATGATGGATTTCCTGCCTGCCCTGCCTCATCATGGGTGCTGTTCTAATATTATAAATGTGGTTTTGATTCAGATTACATCAATGCGCACAACATCTACCGGCCCACTGGAACGGGGCATGTGGGAAAGAAAGAGAGCGGGTTCTTGGGTGGTGCTGCCTCCAGCCCTGGAGAGCCCAACCCTCGAGTTTCCAAGGCATCGGACTCGGAGCTCGTCAGCTTTTGTTACCTGCACATGCGGGAACAGAGGAAGGAACGAGAGAACAGGACGGACATCAATGAAAACCTGATCTTCTTTGAGGAAACCAGGCCCAGGACCAAATCCGACCCTACTTCCAAAAGCTCTGGTCAAGGCTACGACAGTGCTGCCAATGAGTACAACCCAGATGGCCTCGATCGGGACCATCATGCAATGAGGGCAAGGGCCAATACTATGGACAGCCACACAAGGAATGACACCATGCACTTCTACTGTGACTCCTGCAAAACCAAAATCAAGAGTAGGCTGGCTTCCCGGAAAGGCAGCAAGCCTGGCAGCTCCCGTGACAACATGGTTGATTTGATGTCCCTTCCTCCTCCAGGGAGCGATGAGGAAGAGGATGAGACCACCGCCTTGCTTCCTGCGATAGCTGCTCCACCTCCTGGCTTTCGAGATAACAGCTCTGATGAGGATGACCCTAAGCGGCGGGCTGCTGCACAGAGCCAGGAGCAGAGCCGGCACCTCTGTGGAATCCTGTACGATGAGATCCCAGTGACCCTCATAGACAGTGTGCAGACACGTACTGTCAGAGACCATGCTCAGGAGCTGGACGACGCCCTGGTGTCAACCCTGCAGGCTCTGGAAGCCCTGGCTGCTTCAGAGGATTGTCCACACCCCCAGCCACAGCAGACAGCAGGTAATGGAGAGGGCAGTGCCTTTCTTCTTCCCTATCCCTTTTCTTCCCTTTCATGTGTACAAATTTGTGTACATTGGGTACACTTGTGTGCACGCATGTGTGTGTGTTCATGTGATATGAACGCATGTGTGTGTGTATGTGATATGCACACCTGTGCTCTGCCCTCCCCTCTCCTTTCATCCCTGTCCTCTCTTCTCTCTCTGTCTCTATCTCAAGTATGATTTGCTGTATAGGGAAGCTTAGTAAAGAGCCAATTCCCAGAAAGAGTGGTGGGACTAAGAGGCAGGCTGGGGCTGGCAAGATCTGGGGACCAGCATATGGAATTATAGCAGACTGGAGATAGCTCAGCTCAGGCAATCTTTGTTCACAGCCTTTGTTTCCCCAGGGGAAGCTCCTTCCTGGAAGGAATCAATGTAAACAATCTACAAAAACAAACACACAAATAGCACAGGGTCTTTTCCCAGACCTGGAGAAAGTGCTTGGGCTTGGTGCTGGAGCCACTAGCCTTCACTCTCCCTTCTCTCTCTCCTGTTGCCTCCAGCAAACTCACAGTCTCTCAGCTTCACTCATGGTCTTCTTCCAGACCTCCAGGAGAGCAGCAGCTCTGAAGCAGGGCTCAGGGTTCATCCAGCTATGTTCAGCTTCTGTTGCACTCTTTGGCCCAGGGAAAGTTCTCTGGATCAGACTTTCTGCAGCCTCACAGCCCTCCTGTCTTTCTCCTTTGGGAGCTTTTTAACTCCCACTGGGCCAACCAGTTATCATTATCAGCTGGCCCAGTCCATCAAGGCAGCTTGAATCACCCTCTGCCTGCTTCCAGCTGGACCACAGCCCCTGAGGCGTGCAGCCTGCTACAGGAATCCTCTTTTCCATGAAGCACAATGATATTGGAACCACCCAGCAGCCTCTAAGCAGAGCTGATGCACTGCTTCTCTGCATTTGGTAGGTCTACTAACTACCTGCACCCTAGGACTGTCCACAAGCCAGTGCAAAAGGACCCCTGGCAGAGCAGTGCACTATGGTATGCAGGGAGTTTTCTCAGCTATGTAGAGTCCAAAAATCCTCCCCACTCTCACTCCCCATGACAGAACCTGGGGAATGTTTTGCCACAAAGTGCCATGGGTTCATTGATATGTTGTGATGAGAAGATTACAGGCAATCTGGGGAATTCTTTCCAGACAGGAAACAATGGTGGTAAATGACTCACTGGTTTGTGACCCTTCCTGCCAACATCAGAGTTGGTGCATGGCACCTAAATAACCCATACACCCAGAGGGAAGCCCACTCTGACAGCTCATCAGAGAACTCAGGGTGATGCTGTTTTGGAGGAAGCTGCTGGGTCTGCTGACCACACAATGCATTGACAAGAACAGCTCTGTCCCATCCTTTTCCAAAGGAGAGAAAGACCTCCCTAGGAGTAGCTTTAGTTGAAGTGTGAATGGTGCTAGGCTGACAGTTTTCCTCTGTTTGCCCACAGAGCAGGCACAATGTAGTCAGCAAGAGAAGCAGCTGCTTCCCTCCCCAAACTGCAGCCTCACAATGCATTTCTGCATAATTCTAGTAAGACCATCTCTCAGACTAAAGGGAGAGTTTAGCTTTTCTGGCACATTCACTTTCTCATTGGAACAGTTTGTGTCAGTTGTGAAGAAGACACCTGTCCTCTGTGAAATGGACTGAGACCCAGGCTGATTTCACACAGGCAGCTGTCAGAGGGTAATGGCTTTCAGTCACTAGGAATGTGAGATGCATTTGAACCAGTGACCTAGAAATGAAAGACTCCCTTACCAATTCCCAAGCCACAGTCTCTCCCACCCAAGGCTGACGGTCTGAGACTGTGTGTTCTGTACCGATGACACTGTCATTCCCAAGCACAGTACAGCATCTTCATCTTCATGAAGTCACCTGTTACAGTGGCCACCTGCACTGTAACATCCTGGTTCTCTTGCACCTGCTTCTGGCAAGCTCCATTGTAACCCATGCCTCTGCTGCTTGGCAGTGAGGGTGCTATCTCTTTCCCTGAGCACCAGGCCTCTCCAAATGGAAAACATTCAGTCAACCTCTTCAAGGGCATTGCCTTTGAATGAAGCCCAGTTAAAGTTCACCACCTCTCTTGATGTGAGTAGGTTGGTAAAAGGGTGGCACCAGCTTGGCTAGGTCTTCCCTTTAGGTACAACTGTACTATCAAATGGATTCTTATAGGTTGCATAAATGATATAACTGCACCAGCCAAGTGGCCCAGTTCTCACATGCTGCCCTGCTCACTACTGTAGTGCTATTGTCACCAGATTTTCCTTATTGCTCCAGACAACTCCCTGTGATCAGGCTATTCCTAACTCTGGACTCCTTCCCACAGCCTTTTTCCAGGACAAGTGCTCTCACTGAGTTGAGGTAGTTACTCAGACAGATGCTGGCAATTGGTCTTAATTGAAATTGCCTGGAAAGGATTCCTGATCACCAGTACAAGCATAGCCCAGAGCAGGTGAGCTACTAGAAACTCTTCTGAGCCCCAGAGATGTTTTTCATGAAGGTTTTGGTGGGAGGAGGTAACTGAGGTTTCACCACTGAAAATCTCCTTCCTGCCTTTCTGTGGTCCTTCTGATCCTCTATGTTCCTGTCTCTTCCAAATAGTTTGTCATCTCCATATTCCTCTTATGTTTCTTCAGGTCTGATTGTTCTGGCTGCCATCACCCCTGAATCATCCTTGGACTCTGGCCATGAAACAAACTCTTCTGAGCTAACTGATGTCTCAGAGATGGTCTCAGCTATGAAGCAGCACCAAAATGCAGCCTACTTCCTGGCCCAGCACATCAACAAAGAAAACCTGCTTACCAGGAAGGACCTTCCTTTCCGTATCCAGAGCTGCACAGCCCAGGCTGTGCTTACCTCTCCTTACCCCCTTGCACGCCAGGAGGCAGGCCCATCATTGAAACCAGCTTTCTCTAACCAAAGCCCCAATATCGCTAATGGCAGGAGTAAACAGGAGCAGCAGCACATGGAGCGAAGCTACACCCTGGCTGTCCAGCCGGTGTTGTCCCCCCATCTTAATGAGCAGAACAGGAGTGTGTTGGTACCAGGCTCTGAGTGCAAAGGTGCCAGCTTCTCTAAAGCTGCCTTTGAGGTGTCACTGCATGCTGCGGCAGCTGCCTTGAGTGGAGAGCAGGTGAAGGACCTACGAGAGAAGATACCCAAAGAAGTCCGGCTGAGCCCCAAGCTAATTCTGGACCCTAAGAGTGGCATGACACCTGCCATCATTTCAGCTGCTTTGCAGCAAGCTGCTAACAATAAGGGTTTGCCTTCCCAGGGGGCAGCCGTGATGGCAACTCTGAAAGAAGACAAGCAAACCAATGGGACCAAAAGCTGTGCACCATCTAGCAGCAAACATTTACAACTAAAAGGGAGTGAGCTAGCTATAGAGACTTTATGCAACTGCCAACAACAGCAGCAGCCTCAGCAGCCACAAGATGAAGCCTGTCCAAGCCCTAAAGAACCTGCAGGCAGTAGGGTTGAAGAGTTCCATCTCCCCCCGGTGGGCAATGAAAAGTTGCCCACCAAGTCATTTCCCTCCAAGAGCTATCAGCAAAAAGGAAGCCAAGATCCTTCAGGGAAGCCAGCGAGCAGGGAGGCAAGTCAGAAGGCAGGAAGTGATGCTACAAACCATGCCTTTCAGAAACACATGGTTCCTTCGAACCAAGGGGAGAAGATGCAACATGAGAGTTCTGTCAAAAGCTTCAAAGCTGAAGGTGGTGGTCTGCTCTCTGCCTCTCCAAGTAGCACCTTCAGGACCACCAGTGAAGATCCCAAAGGGCAGATCCAGCTGGTGCCCAGGTCCGAGAGCCTACAGATTAGCACTGTGCCTTCCAAGAAATCAGAAAAGGTCCTGGAGGTGACTTCACCAGATGTTGATGTCCCAGCTAAGCCCAAAGTCCCCAAAGCCCCCTTCAGATTGAAGAACCTTTTTTCTGCTACCTTCCCAACGCGGCTGAAGAAAGAGACAGATGAGCGGCAGGCCCAGCTGCAGAAGGTGAAACAGTATGAGCTGGAATTCCTAGAAGAGCTGCTCAAGCCAAAGACAAAAGGTGATGTTCCTCCGCAGGAATACCTGCACCCTTCCATACCTGGGCGCTGCAGCTGTCAGCTGAGGAGCAGCCCTGTGCAGAAGGTCCCAGGGATGTCCAGAGAACAGAGGCGCAGCTGTGACTGCAAACGGATTTGCAGAGGGGTGAGGCCACTCCCAAACCAGTTGGTGGCACCAGAAGCAGAGAGACAAGGTGGGGAGAAGGCCACAGATGACCAGAAGCAGACAGAAGCAGTTAGGCTTTCAAGCATGAGCAGCCCATCCAATGGCAGGCGGATACGATCCATGAGCTTAGAGTCCAGGGACTGCCGATCGGATCCAGAGAACAGCGTATCTTGTTTGACAACATGCACTTCCCGTGGAGAGTGCATGGGGGCACCACACTACAAGAAGCTCATGCGCCACTACAGTGTCAGCGAGATAGACAAGACTGACCGAACATCTCTCTCCTCTGACATTTACCAGAATGTCTATCCAGCAAAGCAGAAAGGTCTGCAGAAGGAGGTAGACCTCGGCATCCATGGCTCTGCTCTGAAGAGCAAGGTACAGGAATCCCCACGAGGAGGTGACCCGTCTTACGTTCAGATTGCACAGGAAAAGAAGAACCAGAAGAGCTCAGCAGTCTTCTCTGTCCAGGAGGAGATGTACCCAAGTCATGCTGAGCTGCAGGATGAAGACATGGAGGATGAGAAGTGTTGTTCCATCCGGTATTGCTTCTACTACAGGAAGTGTGATGTGGCAGATGATGGGAGTGAGAAGGATGAGCTATCCTACTCTATCCCCATGCAGATCCTCCCTGGCATGAAGCTGGAAAATCAGGTGGTCCCAGTTATGAGTAGGACCCTCCAGGTTCTGGATGCCACTGCCTGCAGCAGTCCTGATGACAGCCAGACCCAGGAAATAGACTTAAGGACCTCCACCTTTGAAGGGAGCCTGGCTAAGATCAGTGCCCTGCGAGGCCATGTCTACTCATTGCCAGACGGGTTTCTGCAAGTGCAGCTAGATACGAATGAGCTCCTGACCATTCTAAGGCAGTGTGTGGTGAGCCCTGAACTTCGGGACTGCAAAACCTACATCTCCCAGCTTGCTGAGTACAAGCAAGAGCTGGCCCTGAAGTTCAAGGAGTTTAGGGCCTCCTGCTGCAGGGTGGCAGCTGTTGATAAGAGCCCCACACACATGCTCTCAGCAATCACAAGCAGTTTCCAGGTGCTAGGCAGCCTCATAGAGACGTTTGTGAGGCTGGTGTATATTGTGCGCTCTGAGTCCCAGCGCCAGGAGTTGCTGGCCAAGGTAGAGGAGGTGGTGCGCAACTACACTTTCTTGCTGAGGGCTGCAGAGGAGTCAACAGCCAGAACGCTGAGTCACCATCAGACAGCGGAGCAGCTGGCCCACCAATCAACCACGGTCGCGACTGTTATGAGCACGTTCACACGCTCCTTAAAGACATTGATCAATAAGTAAACCTGCTACAAAAAGAAATGAGCCAGTATATGCCAAGTTGCGTGTCAGTGATTCTTGCATCACATCAGTATAGTGAGAGCGTGTGTCTGAAGGGAAGGCCTACATCCAGTAGGGGTTCCAGAGGCAAAGACATTTTTCAACTTCTCTATTAAATGAATAGTTACATTGATGGAGTTTGGAGGGAAAACTTGCATCCCATAATTAGCTGTCTAACAAGCCTGTCAATGGGCTCCAGACAGCCACTCTGCATGCTCTCCCATGCTGTCTTGGCAATGACCTTACCTGAGAGGTGTAACTCAGTCTCCATGCTGCTTTGGTTTCATTTGGTTCTGGGCCTCCCCTGTGCAGAGAGCTGACACTTTTTACTTTGTCATTGTGCTCTGGGCTATTCTGTTAGCAGAAACTGAGCTGAGATCTACTAGTTTCACTTTAGCCAGGATCTATTCAGAGCCAAACCAGTGTTTTTGCCACGTAAACAGCTCTTATGCCTCCAGAGTCGCCCAGATTGCAAATGTACCATTCAGGCAGCAGCAGCTGGAACCTTCAGTCTAACAATCCTTGCTGCGAGGTTAGGGACTGGGACGGAAGTCTGCTGTAGGGAGGGTACAAGAAACCTGATGTTGAGTTGGACTACCCTAACAGATTCCACAATCCCAACCCAGATGTGCATGCACTAGTACTGATCATAGGCGAGGGGTAGTGCAATGTGACACCCCAGAGTTATAGCTTAATCTGTCCAAGCAGGGTGCCTTTGCCTTCTTCCTCTGCTGGATGGAGATACGTGAATCAAAGAACCCATAGAGAATCCAGTCTATTCTGTGGTTATTACAAGCCAGAAACTGGGCTAGCAACTGTGGGGAGACCTTCTTTACCTCCCCTCTCCAGGACTTGATTCAGCTCTCTGTCTACAGCCCTGTGTGACAACGTTAGTGTCCATAACAGAGAGAGAAACAGAATAAACCCAACTCATTTGCATCTGTAACATCAGGCTGCAGTTCAAGACATGCTTTGGGGGTGAGATACCCAGGCTCAGTTTGAACCAGCCAGTTCCACCCGCCTCCTATCAGAAGCCCTGGCCCTTGGTGTGAGGGAATCCTCTTACTATCTGTGTTGGATAAATTGCCAAGAGAAATGTTATTTAGCATTCTGAGTTTTTTTACTTCCAGACACATAGTGAAATGGTGCCTACTTGATTTCTGTCATTCCCTTGACACTGCACCAAGTCTAGCTTCTAAACCTAATGAATCAGAGCGCCTTAACTGGTGCATCAGTGCACCTTCCTGTCCTCCACAGCAGCATTGAGAGGAAATCCAAGGTCAGGCACCCACCTGTAATACTCCACCAATGCCACCTCATGCACACCTAGAAAGACCAGGTCCTGGAAGGAACCTTGAGTCTTTCTTTAGAGCATACCTGGTATCTGAAAAAAAGAGAAATTAGATTCACTAGTGAGGGCAGGTGTCACATAGGAGACTAGTCTGTAAGTTCAGTGAATGTGCCCCATTGCTTACAGAGTGCATGGAGCTGATCAGTGACCTTGAAGGTATGATGGATCATCTCCCACCTCTATTTTTTATACAAGACGCACATTTGAAATCTCTTGTTCTTCCATAAGAGTTATGGAAATGCACAATGTGCTTTTAACACATGCATCCTCTATCTAGTGCAATAACATTCCCTATCCCACGGCTGTACCAGGCTTTGGCCATTGTCATCAGTGAGGAAGAGAGGATCTCACTATATGGACTGAGCAACCTCTCATCTCCTGCTTTCAAGAACCATGTAGCAAAACATACAGTGGAACAGCCAAAGCGGAACTTAGTCCATGGTGGGCAATGCCTGTTACAATGCTGAAGGCTAACAGGGAGCTATGTTTTTCTTTCCTGGTCAATTATCTATTAAAAAACCAAGAGTTCTCCTGAGCTCCCTATAATGCCTATATCATTCCTTCATTAAATCTCTCAGTCTAATACAGAGGATTTTTTTTTATTGTCTGTATATAGTATATATAAATTTAAAAAATATATAAATTATATATATATATATATATATATACACACAAATTTATGTCTTGTTTTACAAGCAAGAAAGATTAAATATATTAATCTTAAAATCCCAAATCACACTTTGTGTCTTTTCTTAAGACTGTGAAGTGATTGTTATTATTTATATGTTGCACCATTTGTAAACATCAAAATATACTTCCCTGCCATTGAAATGCAGTCAGTTCTTGAATAAAAGGCAGTAGCTTCTTAAAACACACTAAGTGCTACACTATACTATTGTTTCAGGGAAAGGAATACATAGAGATCATGGAGAAGTAGAGCTGAAAGGGACCTCCAGAGGTTATCTAGTCCAACCTCCTGCCTGAGGCTAGATCATCCCTGGCCAATCGTGAGCCCTGGGTTATCAGTAGCACACACTGCAGCACAAGAAGTTGCTGGTGAAGGAAGAGGTCATTTCCATTTGTTACTGCTGCCATGCAGGACATGAAGCAGAAAGCAAAGGAGAAGATTGGGCAGGGAACACAGGACAGGCAGCAGAATTTAGAGCAGCAGATCCAACAAGGAGCACAAGGCTGGGAGCAGAAAGCAGAGCAGCAGATTGGTCAGAGGAAGAAGATTTGAGTGGCATTTGGGGAGGGTGCAGGGCTGATATGTGATGCCTACACCAGTTTTCAGCGACAAAAAAGGAGTGGACCTCTTGTACAACAGCAGTGAACTTCCAGCCACACACTGCTGCCACTTCTCTGCCCTTCCTGATACTGGAGCTGGAGCTGGAGCTGCTGCAGGGAAGTTGCAGGGTGTGGGGGGACAGGAGGGTGGGGCAATCCCTAGCTCCATTCTAGCATCCACCTCCCCCACGTAAGCAGCACCCAAGGCTTGTGCCCAGCTTGTCCACCGATTGTTATGCTACTGAGCAAATGAAGAAAAGCATGAGCAAGTGCAAGTTTAGGGAGACATAAAGGTTGGAAATTCCAGGTTAAATTCCAGGTTGGAATTTAACCAGGACACCAGAAGTGACAGGCTTATGAAGGGAATCAGGAGATCTTTCATGACCTGGAACTCAGTTGACCTCTCATATGTCAGATACCACTTCCAGCAGCAAAGAACTCCTTAATATCCCAACAGGGCATTAATTCAATTCTGATTTGGAAGGACAACTGCCCTCTACTGATGCCCCAACCAGGACATCAATCAATCTGCAGACTCAATGCACTTTTACTCTTGGGTCCCTTCATCCTGTCTGCGTGGCTGAATACCACTCCCCCTGGAACCTGGCTTCACCAGTAGCATAACTAAGGTGGAGTGAGTGGGACACCTGCCTCAAGCACTAAATTAGAGGGGGTGCATGCCAGAATCACACCCCATCCCAGGAGCCTTTGCTATGGAAGGCACAGCCCTATACTGTCCAGCTATAAAAACCAGGCAGCCCAGCACTCAATAGTGTATGGCAGGGGTAGTCAACCTGCAGCACTGGGGCCACAAGTGGCACAGGCAGCTTCTGTATGTGGCATGCAGCAGTCAGGGAGGAGGCAGGGAGCACAGTAGTGGATAGGACAGGGAGCAGTCAGCAAAGCAGCAGATGGGGCAGGGAGCACCAAGCAGGCAGCAGATCAGTCAAAGGAAGGGAACCAGCATGGTACTTGGGGAGAGTGCAGGGCTAACTTCTAACTGCAGCAGTGTGAGATCCTGCTAATATAGCTGCAGGAGCTGCCACCAGAATAGAGAGAGAGCCAGGGGAAGGCAAGATTCTCTGACCCCACTCTCCTCCCCAGTGGTCAGCACTCTGCCTCGGGCGCTCCAGGAGCTTGCTACACCTCTGGGCTCACTGAACCACTCCAGAAGGAAAGTGCAAACCTAAGGAGTCCCTACTCACAGAGTCCTGACAGAGTCTGATGACCCCCATGTTTCTTGTATCTTGAACACTTCCCTTATCTTTACAGTCATAATGCTGGTGTTCCTGTTTTGCAGAAGCACGTGTGAGTGCCTTTCCCAGCACAGCTTGCCTGGGCAGTAAGGCAAGGGCTGGCAAGCATTGTCACTTATAATAGCAAAGAAAGAGATGCGGTTACCTCCACGCTCTCTGGCCCAGATTTGCTGGTGCAATGTGGACACTGTGGGCTGTACTGCTGGAAGAATCAGGACCTAAAGCCACTAAACAGTGATCATCCAGGGGTGCAAATCCACTGAATAGGCTTTTATGCTACTCTTTCTCTGTCACAAAAATAACGGGAGGAGTGCATAGCTTGGACAAAGGAGCATAACAGCAAATAGAGTGCCCTGCATTGGACCACTGTTTGATTGTGATTCCAACCATGGGCAGCTCGCCTGAATTGGAAAACAGGTTCTCAGCCTGTGGGCCATGACTACTCAGCCCTTCCTGTATTGTTAAATGGGAACACAGATTGTGGTGGAATCCCAGCAAGCTTGGAGGAAGGATTTGGAAAAAAGTGAAGAGCCACAGCATCCTTCAGGTAGCATTAGCCCAGCATAATGAAATGGCCTGCTCAGAAGCTGCCCCCGATGAGGCAAGTGCAAAGGTGAACTTTACACCATCTTTGCCCACAGATCCCTTTGTGAATACTCCGCAGGTCAGCCGCACTCCAGGACCAAGCCAGGTAATTTCCATGGGGATATTTGAGAGAGACTGTATGTCTTCAAGAGGCTACTGTTTTACATCTGCTTTACATTTGCTGCTATGCTTCTAAATAGCCCTTTTAAAAAACAATACAGTGGCCCACCTCACAGTCACATTCTGCTGGGATCACTGCCCTACTGAACTGTAGCTCTGTATTTTTTTATGAAGGTTGGCCACCAAAAGTGACAGATATTGAGAGGAACCCATGAGCTTCCCCAAGACCAAAATATTTGCTAATGATGATGATTCTCCTACAACTCTTTTGCTTTGGCTGGGAGCGGGGAGTGGGGAAGAGGGAGATACCTTGCCTCACACAGAGAATGCTGTCTTGCAGATCCTGGTTGGAGAGAGGAAAAGCATCAATCCCAGTCCTCTATGTGCTTCAAAACCCCTAAGAACTTTGAAGTCACAAGTGATAAAAGAGCTAACTAAAGCATATGAGGAACAAAGTACTACACAGGAGCTTCTTGATGTGTCTCAGATAAACTTTGAGTAAAGACAGGAACTCTGGCCTTGCATGTTCTGAACTTGCCTTTGTACCACTAACCTCTTTTGTATTTTTCTCCACCATAGTACCTCCCTGTTGAAATAACTGACAATATGGAATGGGAGAAAAAGGCAATTCACATAGCAGGGCAGGAAGCAAAACAGAGAAAGATGAAGGGACTTTCCAGTGCCTAAATCTGTCATTCATTGTTGAATGGGTAGTATGTCTGAGGTGCATTCCAAAGAACTTAATGCTGAGTTCTGTTAGTGACATTTAGCAGGCAGCTTGGGTCTTTATAAAGAAAAATTCCTTTGTAAAGACCCAAAAAGTATTATTACTTTTTATTTGAATAGCAGCAGTGCTGGGGAGCCCCATTCACAGCTCAAAGCTCCATTGTGCTAGACCAGGAGTGGGCAAAATACAGTTCACTGGCTGCATCCGCCACGCTCCCCTCACCCCCAAATGATTGTATCTGGTCTGCAGGCTGCAAACTCATGGGATCCAGCCTGAAGACTGCCAGCAGCTCTGCCTCCAGCTGTTGCTTGGTGCCAGGCAGGCGGGGCTGTTTCTGCTGCGCTGGGCGTGTACTGGTATAAGCAAGTTTAAGCATCTTCATGCTAGGGATATTAAAATGTGGGCCGCAATGTATGTGCTGTACGTTATGGGACTGAGTGACAATGGAATAATGGAACCAAAAGTGGTTCACCTCCCCCGGTCCTCCAAATGCTAATAGAAAAATACCTGGGGTTTGTAAAGCAAAGAATTGGAGAATGTGGAAGTTGATTTAGCAAGGGCTCATTTCTCTGCTTCTGGCATTTTGGTGAATACCGGTTTTAATGCTACCAGTAGCATAACTGGAGGTAGACACCAAGTTAGCGGGGACATCAGAATTGCCTGTGGATTGTATTGCCATGCTGGTAACTCCAAAACATTTCCTGGCTGCTGCCACTTTACAAGCAATAGCTGATGCTGGGAGAGCAGTTCCCAGCATGGGTAAGACTAGTACCCCCTCCCTAGCACCTGCACACTTCCTCCCTAACCCCCAGAGTTTACCTAGGCACTGACTCTTTGTTACACCACTGATTGCTTCCCTGGGGTAGTGCTTAAAAGCAACTAGGGTCTTAATTATAATACATTTCAAACAAGCTACCACAGCGCTGTACGTATCATTCAGAGACACTATGTTTTGTGAAGCTTTGCACGTCATATCTCTTTCCAAGGCCCTGTCTATAGTGCACACACTTCCAAGGGACTCAGCTACAGCATAGTGGAAGTGTGCACAATCTCACTATGTTGTTATTCAGCCTGAGACAACTTTTGGTCAAATACAAAGGAGTATGTCCAAGCACTCACTTATTTTTAGATCATAGTTAGGTTTTCAATGATTCTTTAGCCTGCCCTGATTCCTGTGTATAAAAATCAAGCACACTTCTAGCACAGGTAGGCATTGCCAAACTGTTGCAGAGCTGGCCAAAGCCACGTGGGTTTTGGTTGCATGAGTGAAAAGGAGATCAGAAAAGATAACCCGCCAAGCAGCTTATTAGATGTTCCCTTCCTATTAAGTATATAGGAAAAAGACCAAGACACACAACAAGACATTGTATTCAAATAGTTGTTTTGTTTGGTAATATAATTCCATTTCAGTGAGTTTGACCCACATCTTGATCGTAGCACATGGTTCTTCTTTTCATGCCGCAAAGCCCTATTATTTTACAACAAATACACTTTAAGAGCAAAGGTGCTGCATTAAAAGACAGAACTCCAAATACTCCCTCTTGATGTCCTTATGAGTGGCAGGCCGTAGATATCAAGTCAAGGGAGCAGAGTTAAAAGGCTGCTTGCTTACATTTTTTCAAAATAGGATCACTCCATTTGATCTTCACGTTTTTACCATGTTGTTGGAAAAGGCCAAGTTCACAGCAACATATGCAACACAAAGAGCTATGCAACAAGAAAAGGGCAGTTCATTCTAAGCCAGTTTTATTAACACATCTATGTAAAACAATGTAGATGCTAGGCAGCATGATTATAGGCACATTCAAAAAGAGCTGTTAAGCACTTCTTCAAAGTATGTTTTAATTGTTGGTCAACTCCCGATTGTTTTTAAATAGGCTCAAGATGTCATTTATTGGTTAGCCTTTACCATGACAAATAATAAACTGTGATCATCTTAGTTACACCAATGCAAATACAGAATAAATTTATGAAGTTAGCATTTCCATTGCTGTAGCTAATAGCAAAATGTAGGCCAGATTCATTCCATAATTCACCTGAAGTCAATGGGATTACACCCGGTTCCTTCAATTTATTGCTTTTCTTTACGAAGGAAGAAGTATTGGGGTCTAATAGACTCAATGAAGATTTGGAAGCAAGAAATTCCTCTCTTAATCCAAGTGTCTGTGATAGTGATTGTCATGGGGTGGGGGCCCTAGGGAGAGCCGTGATGCCCTTAGGATCATGTGAGCTTGCTAGCTTCACCCCGTGGGTGCCTTCTATTCTCACCTGCCACATCTTGATGATTAAGATAATAGATGGTAGATGGGGAGGCTGCCCTCAAGGTGCTATGCAGTCACAGTCCTGGTGTATCCCACTAAACTGTGGGTTCTTACACCCCTTGCTCTAAGTAAATGCCTTGTGAGACACCCCAAGCCTTATGGGCTAGATGCGTGACTCCAAAACCTCCCCTTTATCACATCCCGTGCCTTGCAGATGGTATTCAAACTTTGTCCCTCTGAGGCCTTGATCTAGCTTGGCCTCCTGTTGCTCAGTGTCGCTGGGCTCTCCGCAGCCCTGTCTGCACACCCCCACTGGTGCTGGGCTCTCCGCAGCTCTGTTTCTGCACCTTCACTGGTGCTGGGCTCTTTGCAGCCCCTGTCACTACAGCCGCTGGTGCTGGGGTCTGCTCATCGCCCTGTTGCTGCAGGGGCTCTGCACAGTAGTGCCCCAATGAGATCTCCTCCTCCCCAATACCCTCAGCCCAGTCCACCAAATTAAAAACAACAACATAAATATGAGCCCCTGAGCTATAACATAACAGTAAACACTGGAGGTCACACTCTGTCCCTCTGAGAGGGCCAGTTTCTCCCTCAGCAATGTGGGTATCCTAGCCCCAGATACTTTAGGAGCTCCTAAACTTCATTTGTCTCACTAGAAGTACTGCAGGCACTTGAGTATCTCTGTGGAGCTTTTCTGCCTGAACCCCCTGGCAGCTGCTAGGGCCCTAACTGTCTTCAGCTTACATGGGCCCAGGGCCCTGCCTTCTTCTGGTCACCCTTGTAAGCCTGCTGCCATAGTCACCTGAACCTGTGGGGTTTCTACCTTGCTCCTAGGGCCCTCTCTCTAGGCAGATTCTGCCGTTAAAGGAGCAGGCACCTTAGTGGTATAGAGTTATCCAAAATAATCCCTGTGAATATTCAGAGTCAGGAACACTGGCAGACAGCTTTCTTGAAAGCTTATGGTCAACTCTTGCTTTCTGTTGCAAAACTGAAGAACACTGATTTTAAGAAAGTCTGAAAGACTTTGTAAGAAAACTGAATAAAGTCAGGGGTTCACAGAATTGTAGTAACCATAAAGGCATCAACATTCAGTGCACTCACATGTAAAGTGCAAATAACTGAGTTCTCAATATCAAGTACAATTGATTTATATGAATCAAAACTCATGGCAGAGGTGATATCTTTAGACCAATTAGTTGCCAGCACATACAGTCACATACAGTAATTACATACAGCAAGGGCAGGCAATTATTTTGACTGGAGGGCTGCTTACCAAATTTTGGCAAGCTATCAAGGGCTGCAAGGGCAGCCCTGGCCCTTGACAGGTGCCCTGCCCCGGTCACCATCTTCTGATGGGAAGTCCCTCCCCCTAACCCTGACCTTTGCCACAAGAAGTCCCTCCCCTTACCCCTAGAAATAGTCCTTTCAGGAAACCAGAAAAATACCAAATTATATTCTAAAAATCAAATATCTACTACAACATTCATTAATTTGATTTCAAAAAATATTTTTGTCCTGATTTACCTGTGTTTGCATTGTGTATATAGAGGTGATTTCATAACAGCTCAAAATTAAGTCTTACTCTTGTATATTGTGGGGACATGGGTGTGTGGGAGGGGTTGTAGGGTGGATAGGTGTGATGTAAAAATCACAGCTTGTTTCTTTGGAGGCTCATGAATAATAATTCCAGGCACACATTCTTAGTAACACAAAAGGTATATATTTGCAAATAGGGTCAAAGAGAGAAGACAAAAGACCACACTCTCTGCCCGCGGGGAACACTTCTCAGCAGGCTTTATCCCCTCTCTCCTGAGCACGTGTACAGAAGCAGGAACTCTTACAACTCATTTCCGGTTCATACAAACATATATGAAATGACGTCACGTCATCCGTCGCATGTGCATTATAATTAACTACTTAAGTATGCGGGGCGGATAGGCTTATATGCATTAGCTAATTGCGCTTGCTCAGAAAGTACTTCAGGTTACAAAAAGTTCAAACCCCAAGGACAGGATCATTAAAAATGGCAATTACTCTTATCTTGCCTGAGAAGTGTAGGGGGCATGAAAGGAAGTGTGATTTAGTGTAACAAAGAGATAGTAAATTTGCAGAACAAAGAGAGAGAGTGATATCTTAATACAAAGAGCCCTTAGTAGCTTCTCCTCCAACCCCCTCCTTCTCCCACCAGGGAGAGCTGGCAGCTGTGCTGTTCTAACAACACTATTGATAATACATTTTTAATAATATTTCTAACAGGTGTGTGGGATGTGTGGTGAGGGAGCATGTGGGGGGGTGTGGATATGTGGGATGTGGGTGGGTATGGTGGTTGTGGGGAGCTGTGTGTGGAGGGGAGAGTGACTGCAGTGTGTGAGGGAGTGTGGGTGTGGGGTCCGTGTGTATGGCAGTGTGACGGGGGGCATGGGTGCATGTGTATGGTGGGGTGTGCTTATGGGACTCACCCTATAAACACACACACACATACACACGCGCACACACACACACATCACCCACTTTCACTGCTTTCCTGCCTGCTGCAGTGCTCCGGCACCATGTGGTTCCTGGCTGCATGGCCGCAACTGCAGGACTCAGCAGAAGCCAAACAGGCCTGGACCTGAGGACTGGGGTCCTCCCCTACCGGCCCCCTCCCCCTTCTTATCTGAATTTCCCGCTTAAGCAGGGGGAGATGGAAACAGCCCCAGGGTTCCAGGCAAGAGGCCTCTGCTAGGCATGGGCTTTCTCCCATTGGGGGGATGGTCCGGGTCAGGTCAGGCCAGCCTTGCTGCTATGGCTGCTTGGTCCTGCCACCAGCTCCCCTGGGTCCTACTGCCCCTGGCTCCTGTCATCTTTGACAGGTACTCAGGGACAGATAAATATTAATTCTCTAAAATTTTTAGGGACCCTGCAGGCTTGATAGAATGGCCTGGCAGGCCAGATTTTGCCCGACCCTAACATAGAGTCTGCCAAGCTGGACTTAATGTCCTGGGAAGATATAGCCCATGATAGGTAAGCTTGGCACTCTGCTATGAAGGAAGCAGAACAAGCAACAGAACATCATCACACCACCTTGGCCGGTAGTAGGAGGGAATATACACACCGACTTGTCCTAGCACATTTCCTGAACCCTACATGGCGAAACTGATTTCCAGTATTAGTAGTAGTCATACTCAAATACGAGTGACAATCATTATAAAGAAAGGGAGAGTCAATCCTAAATTAATTGCAGAAATTTGTTATCTGGAAAACAAATAACTGAGAAAGCAAGAGTTACATAAATCTGGTCCATAGTTTGAAAAGGGTTCCTTTAGCCTTTTTTTATCTCTCTTACACAAATATTTTTTTAAATGTAAAAGTGTTTTAGCAAAAAAACAGTCTATATAATTTAATAAAGCATACTGAAAGCTCTTGAAAGGTTAATTACAGTAATATGTACAAAGAAAAGCATGTATGCAAGTAGGGAAAAATAGTAATCAGATTAACAAGCTGTGCTACCTATAATCTACTTTTTAGGGGAGGAAAGACAACATTTTGCCTTTTTCCCCCATTAATTTATTAACACCCCAATAATTATCAAAGTATTAGATACATCACTGTGGTTTATTAATAGTATTGCCGGTATAAAACAAAACAAAGAACGTGAAAATCAAACACACTATCCTTTAAAGCATTTTTTTCATATAGATTTTGGGCAGGGGTGGGCAAAATACAGCCCATAGGCTGCATCCAGTGCACCAGGCCATTCTATCTAGCCTGCAGGCCCCTAAAAAATTTAGAAAATTAATATATCTGTTCCTGGCTGCCTATCAAAGATGGCAGGAGCCAGGAGCAGTAGGACATAGGGAGAGCCAGCAGCAGAATGCCGCTCAGCCCCGCCCCACCCCCACCTATTTCCCTGCTTCCTGCTTCTGCCCTGCTCCAGCACCAGTTAGCTCCTAGCTGCATTGCCAGGATGGGGCCTGCACCAGTACCCAGAGGGTGTGTATGCATGTTCGTAGGGTGAGTCCCACATGCACACTCCATCATACACATACACCCACAACCCCCCCTTGCACTGCCATACACAAAGACCCCCCCACACCTCTTCACACGCCCCAGCCACTCTCCCCCACAGCCCACCACAAACCCCATACCCACCTACACCCTACATATCCACACACACAGCCACATACTCCTTCACCCCACACACCTATCTACCCTCCACAGACATGCCTACATCCTCCCCTACACCCTACATGCCTACAGCCCCCCCACCAAACCTATACCCCCCCATAATATACAAGAGTAAGACTTAATTTTAAGGTATTATATACAATTCCCTCTATGTACACTACACAAACACATGTAAACCAGGACAACAATAGTTTTTTAGATCAAACTAATGAATGTTTTAGATATTCACTTTTTAAAATAAAATACTATTTTTCTGGTTCCAAGATGGCCAAATTCCTTACTGAAAGGAGTACTTCTGGGGGCAAGGGGAGTGGCTTCTGGTACTAAAGGTCAGGGGTAAGGGCATGGGACTTCTAGCCACAAGATGACAACCAGGGGCGGGGCACCTATCAAGGGGCAGGGCTACCCAAGCATCCCTTGACAGCTTGCCTAAACTCAATAAGTGGCCCTTCAGCCAAAATAATTACCCACCCCTGATTTAGGGCTACCAGCTAGTGTCTTTAGTGAATTTGTTTTTCTAACTTTAATACACAGGAACTCATGGGTGGCACCTTTCAGGCCAATATAGTCTACAATTTAGCTGTCATTTGATATTAAAACTGACCCAGAAAGACAGCTGTCATAGGAAGCAAATATGTCCTTAGATGCTTATGCTTTGAAAAAATGCATTCTCCACTTGTGGCAGATACTGGTAAGGTTAATATGGGAGTATGAATGATATGCTTGGGGAAAAAAGAGAAGCATTAAGTTCATTGCAAAGATCCAGGATTTGAAGTCTCTTCAGCTGCCTGTTCACTTTCTAATGCTTTGCTTAAAATGATAAATTGCTGTTCTAATTCCTTGCAAACCTAATTCAATGTTTTGGACATATGCAGAAAAAGCACCAATAGCGTTTGATATTCTTCCAGTTACATATTTATGACAATATCCAAAATCTAATAGAAAAAAATAATTTATGGATCTTTCCTGAAATAGTTAATGATTCATCTCTGGCCTCATAATCAAGCATTGTCTTTTCTCTTGTTGTTGTTTTTGTGGGAAACTTGTTTTAATTTCCAGCCCATCAATAAGTTCCTTAGCATAACTCAGGCCACTTGCAAATCCCTTATCAGAACAGTACAGTCGTTTAAAAGAAAATCCTTTGAGGCTTTTAGCTGATATATTACTTGCTCTTGAAACATTTTATTTAAAATGTTGACCTTCTAAGTATTAGGGCTATGCTAAATTTCACTGGCTGTTTCATTCCAACACCGTTTTGACCAATTTCGAGGTTGAAAAGCAAAATCAGAACAAAACAAAGGCCTTCAAGATAGCCTTGAAACAAAACGAGGCTGGTCGAAACATTTTGACCATAGGCTGGGGATGGGAAGTCAGTCCAGATGGGCTGACTTCCCATCCCCAGCACAAGATCTGGCAGGGGTTGTAACTAAAAGGAGGGGTTCAGTGATGTTCTCATCACAAGGTTACTCACAGACTTGTTGTAGTTAGTTCTGGGGCTCTGCCTCCCCTACACCCCGTTCACTTGCCAATCATCAGCACCAGTTGGGCTGCTGCACCAGTTCCTGGCCCTGCTGCGCCAGCTTCTCATATCCAGCCAATGGATATCTAACTCCCTAGCCCCCACTAGAAGTGCAGACTTGCAGCCACAACCTGCCCTTCACTCCTGTTACTTATCCTGGTGTGACAGGAGTACCTCTACTAGAGTCTTTCTATCAGTGACTCCATCCTCCTGTTATAGGCCAACCGCCTGCTTACTTGCCTGCCATGCCTTGATCTTAATCGATTAATTAATAGATGTAATTAGCGGGAGGCTGCCCATTTTATTTGCCCTGGTGCCAGGGGGCGCTACCTATGGCTCCATTTCCTCCCCTACACCACAGCCCAAGACTTGCAGATGGTACTGACGTGGTTTTGACCTGGACCTTGCTGTAATTTGGCCCTTTCCTTGACTTCCCTGGGCTTCCACCGCCCTGTCTTATCCTATGCCTTCCTCGCGCTCTGCTGCCCCCTCTCGGTGAGGCTTCCTGCTGCCCCCTCCTCTCCGGGACTTCTTGCTGCTCACTCTCGCTGGGGCCCCCCTTACTCAAGGGCTTTTTGCTGCCCCCTCGCTCTGGGGTTTCTCGTTGCCTTCTCTCTCTCTGGGGCTTCTTGCTGCCCCCTCACTCTGGGGCTTCTCACCACCCCTTCACTCTGGGGCTTCTTGCTCCTCGCAGCCCTCTTGCTCTGGGGCTTGTCACGGTCCCCTCGCCCTGGGGCTGGGGCCAGTGCACCCCAAAATGCTGTGCCCTCTCTGACACCGGGGTCCCCACGCTACCGTGGAGCCCCTATGAGGCCTCCTCCCACCCCTAAGAGCCTCACCCGGTTCTCTGGTGTTATAAAGCTACAAACAGAAAACTCAAGCCCCTGGGCTATAACATAAAATCTAAGCCATCTGGCTAACCATCATTCAAATCCTTACCAGGGAATTCTCTGCCCCGTATCCGCGATCAGAAGCTGCTCGTGCCATCAGGCTTCTCTACTGTGCTTGCTCCGGCAGAGCTCCTTCTCCCTTGGCTGCTAGCGGAGAACTGCCCTTCTGGTCTCACTCCTAGGGTTTATATGTGCCAGGCCCTGCCCCTTCCTGTCAGCTGACTCCCCAGTGGTTGCCCTAGCAACCTACACCTGTGCCTCTGCTCTGAGAGTAGCAGGCACCTTAGTGTCCTGCTACACCTGGCACTGCCCCAGTACTGGGTTTGTGTCTGCAGGTCCCACCACAGGCCTGGGGCTGAATATGCCCAGCCTGGGCTCTGGGGGTGGTGGCCAACCCCGAACCCCTTCCCTAGGAGCTTGGGGTAGGGACACCTCACCTGACTCCCAACTGCTGTCCCCGCCCATTCTCAGCATTGTATGGGGGTTCAGATCAGCCAGATCGCTCTTTGATGGATTCGGCATCTCGCTTCCTGCCTTCATCCCCACACCTGGCTTCTGCTGGGGTTTTTAAACCTCCCGTGGCAGCAGTCACAGCTGATGTCATCAGCCAGCCACCACCCAGCTTGATTGAAAAGCTGGTCCAATGCCACTTTGCGTGGCTCTTTCCTGTTCCTGGTCTGCCTCCCCAGTAAGTTTTCTGCAGGGCCAGGGTCCCTGAGCCCTCCACCAGGAGCATCGGGTTCTGTCCCCAGTGCTTCCAGCCCCTGAAGGCAGCCCCCACTGCCACAAGGAGGAATAAATCAAGGTCACCTGCAAGCCACTATTCAGCAAGGCTTCACTCAGTACCCCATTGACCACCATGTGGTCATAAAACTATGAAACTATGAAGCATGTGCACTAGGGGGCGGGTGGGACCTAATGAACTGGATGGGCAGCTAATCCAAGGCAGGGCTTCCAGTGTAGTGCTAGTGGAGCTCTTCATAATACAGGATTCAGGCAGTTCTATTACCATGTCCCATGTTTGTTTCCTCCCACAAGCTGCTGATTATACCAGACATGCAATTGGGGCATTCTTACAGACTCAAATGAGGTCACTGACCTTCTCACAGTTGTGACAAATGACTTGGCTATTGAACCCCAGCCTGGATGATTGCCACTTAGTCTCAAGATGGTGCAGCTCTTTCTGCCCTTTGGTATGGATGGGGTTCATCCAATTTCAGCAAAAAAGCTGCTACTTGCTCTTGCAACTGCCGGGCAGCATCGTGAGTCGGGTTGAGTAGTGGGCTATCTGTATTACAGCAACCCAACTAGCCATTCTGGATAAGTACAGTCCAAAAGCCCAAGGCTGAATTGATTCAGTCTTTGCAGATTAGTCTAAACTGCAGAGATTAAACTGAAAAACAAGCAGAAAGACATTTACCTTTGATCCAAGAAATGCAGGCACATGCCTGCAGTGGCTTGGGCTAGAAGCCAGGGGGCACTAAAGCATGGCTCTCTGGCACGTAGCCAGCATGGGCTGTGTGTTCACTTCCTCTTGCTGCTGGCCCCAAGGTCTCTGGGATTTGCAGTCTAGAATTTCATAGACATAGATTTCATAGATATTAGGGCTGGAAGGGACCTCGGAAGATCACAGAGTCCAGCCCCCCACCCAAAGGGCAGGAAGTCAGCTGGGGTCATAGGATCCCAGCAAAATAAGCATCCAATTTGCTCTTGAAGGTGTTCCATGTAGGTGCTTGAACCATCTCTGATGGCAAGCTGTTCCAGACCTTAGGGGCTCGGACACTAAAAAATTCTTCTTTATGTCCAGCCTGAAATGGTCTTGTAGTAGTTTATAACCGTTCGACCTTGTCATCCCTTGGGGTGCTCTGGTGAACAGATGTTCCCCCAGATACTGGTGGTCACCCCTGATAAACTTGTAGGTGGCCATCAGATCACCCCTGAGCCTGCACTTTTCCAGGCTAAAGAACCCTATGGCTCTCAGCCTGTCATCGTAAGGTCTGTTTTCCTGACCTCTGATCATGCATGTGGCTCTTCTCTGGACTCTCTCAAGCTTCTCCACATCCTTTTTGAATTGTGGAGCCCAAAACTGGACACAGTACTCCAGCTGCGGCCTCACCAAGGCTGAGTACAAGGGGAGAACGACGTCCCAGGATTTGCTTGAGAAGCATCTATGGATTCAAGCCAGCGTTTTGGTCACTTTACTAGCTGCAGCATCGCATTGAAGGCTCATGTTCATCTTGTGGTCAATGATGACCCCCAAATCTCTTTCTTCTGTAGTGCTAGCCAGCGTAGCAGTGCTGAGCCTATAAAGATGCTGCAGGTTTTTCTTCCCAAGGTGGAGAACCTGGCACTTTTCGGTGTTAAACACCATCAGGTTCTCGTCCACCCATTTGCTGACCCTGTCCAGGTCAGCCTAGATCACCCGCCTGTCTTCTGGTGTGGATGCTTTGCCCCAAAGTTTGGTGTCATCGGCAAACTTGACCAGTCTGCTTCTGACTCCAATGTCCACATCATTAATGAAGATGTTGAACAATATGGGTCCAAGGACAGAGCCTTGGGGGACCCCACTGGTCACAGGATACCATGATGATTGACTTCCATCAATTACTACCCTCTGGGTCCGACCACAGAGCCAATTTCCCAGCCAGTGGATCATGGTGGACCCAAGGCCACAACTGGCCAGTTTCGCCAAGAGGTGATCATAGGATACCAGATTGAAGGCTTTTTTGATGTCAAGATATATGACATCAATCTCTTCTCCCTTGTCTAGGTGATAGGTCACCTGATCGTAGAAGGAAATGAGATTGGTCAAGAAAGACCTACCCGCAACAAACCCATGCTGGCTATCCTTCAGGATATTGCCATCATCCAGTCTGTTAAGAATGGCCTCTTTGATAACCTTTTCTAAATCCTTCCCCAGGATAGAAGTCAGGCTGATGGGCCTATAGTTAGCCGGGTCCACTTTCCTCCCTTTCCTGAAGATAGGCACCACATTGGCCTTCTTCCAGTCTTCGAGCACTACCTCAGAGCACCAGGAGTTTTCAAAGATCCATGCCACAGGCTGGGCTATGATGCTTGCCAACTCCTTGAATACCCTGGGGTGTAGATTGTCAGGGCTGGCTGATTTGAAGGTATCTAGCTTCTCAAGGTGTTCCTTCATGAGGTCAGCATTAATGGAGGGTAGGGGATCTCCCTCACCTGAACCACCCTGTCCCATGGTGGGCATGGGCGTCCCATGGGACTGATGAAAGACCGATGCAAAGTACACATTTAATAGGTTGACTTTTTCCTGAGCGTCAGTTGTCAGTTGCCCCATCTGGTTCAGCAGGGGTCCAATGTTGCCGTTGCTTTTCCTCCGGCTCCCCACATATCTGAAAAAGGACTTTTTATTGTCCTCGATGCTTGAAGCTAGTTGGAGTTCAGTTGCAGCCTTGGCTTTCCTGGGTTGCTCCCTGCAGGACCAGACCAGTGCAGGATAATCCTCCTTGGAGGTGAATCCCACCCTTGATCCTTTGTAGGCCTTTCTTTTTAGCCTCAGGAGGTCTGCTAGATCCCTGGAGAGCCAGGGGGGCTGCTGTGCCCTCTTGCTGCCTTTCCTCCGAGATGGAATAGAATTAACTTGTGCATTGTGGATCGCTCCCTTGAGGAGCAACCACTCTTCTTCAAATCCCCTCTCCCTGGGGTCGTGGTTCCTTAGGGCCTAACTGACAAGCCTCCTGAGCTTGTCAAAGTCGGCTTTCCTGAAGTCAAGGACTTCCATGTTGCTGACTGACTTGCCAGCTTTATGGCGGATGGTGAAGGTGATCAGCTCGTGGTTGTAAAAATCTTATTTCATTTCTGTATAACTGCCGCGCGGCATTCTCACATTTATGTGACCTTGTAGTCTTGGCTGTTAATCAAAATGAAAGCTTTGTAGTTTTCCACGCTTGTACCAAGCTACACATGCGCATTTTATAAGTTTCTTTTCTTATCTGTAAGTGTCATACCTGCAGAAATGAAACTTATGTAGAAAATCTACCTAGTAACTATTGTGTAAAAGAAACTATCCTATCCCTGTATGCTTAGCTTATATCATAGTTAGTGTCATAGAGGCAGTCCAACCAACATCTATAAAGAGGCAAAGAAGCAGGAAACAACAGAGATGACGACTGGACAACCCTTCAGGACTGATCACCCTGTAAGCCGGTCCTCAGCCTCCCCGCCTGGGCATATCCCAGGGAAAACCAAGGCCTCGAAAATCCGACAATCGACAGTGATTCACCGCGTTACAGTTTTATTATCTTTCATCCTGTTCATGAGCTGTTGACCAGCCCTAGGACTAACTAGTGGGCAGCCGCACCTATCATTGGACTAGTTCCAGTGGTGGAAAGCAAGGGCTTACTAGTGAACCCTGTGGGCCAACAGACCCCCTTTGTATCCGGCATACTGTAACTGAAGAAACATCGGAGACTCCACTTCTTGACTGCCTCTCTTCATAGCTTAGACAGCATATTTATGCTTCTGTACTTGTATTTACCGCAACTTCATTCCAGCCAGTCTCCCCTCTTATTCGTAAGAGGGTGAGGCCAGGTGAGTGAATAAAACAAATTTTTACTTCACTTTTTATCTACTCCGTAATAACTTCTTCTACTAACATCCCATCTCAATGAGCTGTTGACCAGTTCTGGGACTTAAGGAGTCGGCAGCTGCACCTATCATTGGACTAGTTCCAGTGGTGGAAAGCAAGGCTTGCTCCAGAACCCCGTGAACCAACAGACATCCTATAGACTTATTACAGAAAACTAACAACTTACTCTAACTCGTCTACTTGTGCCAACTCAGCGAACCTCGAAGGCGGTTATAAAGCTACCTCCAATCCCGCCCCACAAGCCGCACGCTCGCACAGCTCCGTAAAGCCCACGGCTCCCCAAGCGGTGCTGGAACCGCTAGCCCGGCATTCCGCCACAGTGGTCACTGTCACCCAGCTTCCCACTGATTACTAGGTCACCGATTAGGTCATCCCCAGTAGCCAGTACCAGGTTGAGGGGCGCTTTACCTCTCATTGGCCCATAGACTTCTTGAGCCAGGTAGAGGTCATTCATGCATGAGAGGAAGCTTTGTGACAGCTTGGATTTTGCTGGGTGATCCTCCCACAAGATGTCCGGGTAATTGAAGTCACCCATGACAACCAAGGTCCTGGAGAATGCAGCCTCAGCCAGTTCCCAGGCGAACTCCTGGTCAAGCTCTTGACTATGGGTGGGAGGTCTGTAGTAGACTCCCACCATTGTGTCCCCTGTGCCGTGTTCCCCACGAATTTTAACCCAGAGGGTCTCCAGTTGTCCAATCTGGTCACCAATATCAGCTTGCAGGGACGCGTAGCTTTTCTTAACATAGAGAGCTACACCCCCACCCCTTTTATCTACACGATCCCTCCTGTACAGCGTATAGCCATCTATACCCGAGGTCCAGTCATGGGTGGAGTCCCACCAGGTCTCCGTTATCCCTATGACATCATAATTTTTTGCATTAAGCAGGAGGACGAGCTCCTTCTGCTTATTCCCCAGGCTCCTGGCATTTGTATACAGGCAGGCAAGTGTCCCCTTATAGCAGCAGGACTCTACAGGATTGCTCAAAAATTCCACTTCCTGTTTTCAGGTTCCTCTGGGATTTGTAATCCACAGTTGCAGCCAGCAGTAAATTTGGGGATGGGGTGTGTCATTCCCCACCCTGGCCCCAGTACCCAGCTGGCTAGGGAACAGAGGGGCAGGGCCAGCCCTGCTCTCTGGAGCAGACAGCACAGCCCTGCTCAGGCTACAAAGCATGCTTGGGGACTCTGCTTTAACTTGAACCAGGAAACCAGAAAGGGGTCTGGGACAGAAGTTTCATAAACCAGTTTGACCTAAATCAGTTAAGTCTGATACATTCCACCAGGTTTATCCAAACTACCAGATTTGGATACATCTGATACAAACCACCAGGTTTATCTTAAACCAGTTTCAGCCATTTTGAAACTGGCTTATGTGCACTAAACTTCTGTTCTGCTACAGTTTTAAACTAGTTTCTGATCACTTAAACCAGTTTATGTGCAACTTCTGCCCCTAGCCTCTGAGTCCCGTTAGTCCAACAGGCTTTTCCTGGCAGGTACGATATTCCTCCTCACAGACCTTGTGGAGCAACTGGGGGTACAATGGAAAATCATTCGATCTTTCCCTCAAACAAGTGCAGAGGGACCAAATTACTTGAGTATGTTCTCTTGATCACTTGTTTGAGACATGCTGGGTCCATCCTCTCAGGTGACACCCCTCCCTTCTGTACCACCAGTTTTAACAGCTCCTCTATGTGCAAGAGATAAAAGAAAAGCATTTCTTCCTTGCTTTGTTTTGTCTTGTGGCACAGAATTGGCATAGAGCTCCTCCCCTGATGCTGTGCTGCCAAAGACATTGTCTAGGGCAGCGATAGGCAACGTTTTTTGGCCGGAGTGCCAAAAAACCCCACAATGCCTACCTTGGAAGGTGCTAGAGTGCTGGCATGCCAAAAAAACAAAACAAGGTCAGGAGATACATGGCAGGATGCCCTGCTTGTGCCCCCTGGCCCCTACCCAACACCCCTGCCCCCCAGACCTGCTGCCCCTTCCCCCCACCCAAAGCCCCTGCTCCCCAGCCTTGCTGCCCTTTGCCCCCCACCCAAAGCCCCTGCCCCCAGCCCAGGCTCTGTGGCTATCACCAGCTACTCAGAACCTGAACCGGCTGCAGCTGGGAGGCTGCAAACAGCTGCTGCCTCCCTGCCCCGGCCCTAGCCCTAGCTGCCTCCCGGCTCCAGAGATGGCCCCAGGCACTGGGGAAGCAGCAGATACTCCTTGCTGTGCTGTCCTTACAGTAGCAGATGCGCCCCACTGTGCTGCTTTTGCACAGGTTGCACTCCCAGTCCTACTGCCCTCCCCTGTGCCCTCCAGAGCACAGCATGTGCAACCCGAAGCAGCAGCGCACAGAGGGGCCGCACAGGAAAGCTGACTGCAGCTGCAAGCTCCATACTGCCCGGGTCACACTTCCCCTGTGTGCATGGGAGTAGTGTGGGCAGCATGCAGGGTTGTGCCCCTCATTGCTGCCCTCGCCTACAGGGGAAGTGTGGCAAGGGCAGCAGGGAGCTCGGAGCAGCAGGCAGCTTTCTGCACCGCCTGCTGTGCCCTGCTGTGCCAGGTTTCACACACTGCTCTACAGAAGTGGCAGCACAACCTCCCGGCTGCAGCTGGCCCAGGTTCTGGATAGCCGCTAATAGCCACGGAGCCCAGGCTGCTTACAGCAGGGCTTCCATCCTCCCAGTCGGCTGCTGAGAGCAGCCCAGGCTCTGTGGCTATCAGCAGCTACCTTGAACCTTGGCTGGCTGCAGCCGGGAGGTTGCAAACAGCTGCTGCCTGCCTTGGCCCCAGCTGTCTCCTGTCCCCGGGCTCCAGGAAGGCAGCAGATGCCAGCACTGCATCCGTTGGGGCTGGGCCAGGGCCAGGGCAGGGAGGCAGCAGTTGTTTGTAGCATCCCAACTGCAGCTGGCCCAGGCTCTGGGATAGCTGCTGCCAGCTATAGTGCCCAAGCTGCTTGCAGCAGGGCTTGCAGCCTCCCAGCCACGTGCTGGGAGCAGCCTGGGCTCCTGGCTGGCAGCAGCTACCCAGAGCCAAGGCTGGCTGCAGCCGTGGTCTGCTGTAGCCAAGAGATTGCAAACAGCTGCTGCCTCCCTGCCCCGACCCCAACATGTGCCGAGGAATATGGCCTCATATGCCTGCTCGGCACACATGCCAGGGGTTGCCGACCCCTGCTCTAGGGCTTCCAGGATGTCCACAACATTGTCTGTTAGTAGGTAAAATGTTTTATATTGCCTGTGCTATCATCTCTGGCTGGGAGAGGGTGCTGTCAGGAGTGGCTTGTGGTGTGTCAAGTGAGGGGCTCATCCCCTTATAGATAAGGGTCCACAAATGATGCTTTACGGTTACAGTTGTGGTGCCATAATTAATGTCTTCTTCATCCTGACACAGAACAGTGAACTGAGAAGTGTCCTTGTTGATATTACATAGCCCAGAGTGCTCTGCAGCCCTGCCTGTACCTCACTGTCCTCTGGGCCTACCACAGCCCAGTCACTAGGACTCTGGGCAACCATAAGCTCTGCACCAATGCCACAGCTGTTTCACGTCCATGGCTGATGAGAAGGCACAATTTCATGGGGTTTCACCAGCCAGCTACCCATATGGGCCACCAAGTATAACGCCTCTCTGGAGGAGGTGCAGGTATGTGGTTGCAGTGACTCAGTTTCCCCAGCAATACATCAGTTTAACAGGAGAGTACAAACAAGTCTGATTTAGTCATACCCATAGGTATGACTAAACAGCAGTTCATAGTGTAACTCACCCAACCCAGCATGGAAACCAGGTAACAAAATCACCCCTTTTCATAGTTTAACTTTAAACCTCAACCCCAAACAGTCCCACAAGGACCCTTCAGGTTGAGAATCTTCACCTTGTGCACAGCCCCAACTATCCCAAACAGCATGGCAGCACAAGAACTTTCACCCCTCCATGGTCACATAGACCACACTGATGTCTGCAGTCTTTTAAAAACAACTTGCTGGGCATATCTACACGTGCATTTACGCCAGCTTAAATTTAGCAAGAATTAGCCAGCATCTACATGTGCAGATGTTAAAGTATATTAATGCTTTGTGTGGACTGACTTGGGACTAAACTCATTCCCAAGTCAGTCCACGCCCAAAGTGTTACTGTGCAGTAAGGCGTTTACACATGTGTTACTGCACAGTAACTAATAGGGTGTAAATCTGATACCTGTATGATGCAGGTATCAAATTTACATTCCAGTTGGTGTAAGTCACCATATTTACTGTACAGTACAGGTGTGCACATGTAGATCTGCACCTGTACTATTTGGTAATTTCGGTTACTAGGCAGTAAATGTGCATGTGTAGATGTGCCTACTCAGGTCCAGGTCTATAGCCACTATCAATTTCTGTCTCCATTTAGGTCTCCTCTGTAGGGAAGTCATTCCTTCTCCCAGCTGCAATCAGATCAGGCTCCTCCACAATCTCCCCAGAGCCTCTTTCATAAGTCAGGGAGCAACTCCTCTCCCTTTCTCAGTCCACCCCAGCCCTGGGGAAAAATGCCCCCCTTTTTTCAGCGCCTTTCTACTCACCTCCCCTCCCCTCGTTCTCATTTTCATGGGCTTTTGGTAAGCCCTGCCCATTCCTCCTCCCATTGGTAGTATGCTTGCATCATCCTGACAGTTCCCAAAGCAGATTGGGAAACATAGTTCAATTCCACTCCAGGGCTCTGGTTTTCCTGGGCTTTACGTAGCCCAACCTCTCTCTGCTTGACCCCTCACAACCCAGAAGGGTTACACTGGAGCTGATTTGGGCTCCACATTTTAAAAAGGACATAGCAAAGTTAGAGATGATGCAGAGGCAGTCAACAAAGATGATCAAGGCTTGGAAGGCCAGTCATTAGAGTAGATGCTGAAAGAGCTAGTCATGTTCAATTTCCAGAAAGGTCCTGTGGTGGCGAGAAGCCTCCACAGGCATCAAGGGGGCTGGGGAAAACCCCAAGAGCCCCTGCGGGGAACACACAGACTGCCCACACTCCAGGGAACTCACCTTTCTTAGCGCAGCCGGAGCCAGAACTGGAGCCGCAACCGTGCAAGCTGGCATTACACCGGCACTTTAAACAGCTGTTCCTGAGGCAGGGAAACCCTGGGCTAATTGTGGCAGCTGGGGCAGCTGCCGTGGGAAGTTCAAAAACCCTGCCAGAAGCCGGCAGGCAGGGTGGAGAGAAGGAGAAAGCCAGCAGGGAGCACGTCGGCAGACAGAGACTCTGGTGGCTGGCAGGAGTGTTGCCACAGGTGCTGCGCCTGCACCTGGAGCAGGGGGAGCAGCATCTCTGCATTAGGCAAGGGGACAATAGGTCCCCACCCACCTGCATTCAGGAATTCATAAGAGGGCCTCTCTCTCTCTCAGGGAGAGAGAGACGAGAGAGATAACAGGAGCCCAGCCCTCTGGCATCAGGGTCTGGGGCTCCACATGCCTTGACATCCTGGCAACTGACTGGCACCAAAGCTGAAGCTGAACCCCCCCAGTAAAAGGGGTTCACAGGGAACAGCGGAAACAATGATACCAACGCCCAAGAGGTTGGTAAGTGGATGGGGTGTAGGGGAGGCGGAACACCAAGGAACACCACAGTGCAAATCTCAGTACCTCTGTCACTGGGTCACCCGAGAAGAGGAATACCACTGAACCCCCTCCTTTCACAACAAGTCATGGCAGGTGAGTTGGGGGGCACTCCGGTAAAGGGGGATGGTATGGTACTCACCCCGTCCACTAGAGGCGCCACAGGTGCTTAAGAGGGGACATAGCAGTCTTAAAATATTTGAAGGGCTGTCTTGTAGGACAAGGAAAACACTTTTTATCTCTTGCTGCAGAGGGGAAGATGCAGACCAATAGCTTGAAGTTGCAGCAAAGTCAGTTTAAATTGGATATCTGGAAAAAACTTCTTCACTGTTAGAACAGTGAGGCAGTAGAATAGATGCCCAGGGAAGTTGTGGACTCTCCATCACTGGATGTGTTCAAGAAGGAGTTGGATAGCCACTGGTTGGCGATGATCTAGGTGTAGCTATGCCTATGTTCTACCATTGGTATTTCCCAGGCTTCTGGTCTTTGCTGGTTATCTCCCACACCGCCTTTTCTGCTACATGTGTCAGGGTGTTTTTAAGCCTTCTAGAGGCACTGGGTGTTGGCTACAGCCAAAGGCTGGGACTTCAACTGTGATGTGCCAATGCCAGGGCCATATTAACCCTTTAGTGGGCCCTAGGCAAACAAACTCATGGGCCCCAGACCAGTCAAGACCCCACTCCCCACCGCAACGCTGCCGCCTGTGAGGGGTGGGGCTTGCAGCCACCACTGCAGCAAGGCTGACAGAGTGAAAGGGAAGGGAAGAGAAGGGAGGCAGACAAGCCATTGACACCGCCAATGCAGAGCAAAGGACTGGGGCCCCCATGCCACTCAGAGCACTAGGCATGTCCCTGGTTTGCCTATGCGTTAATCCAGCCCTGGCCAATGGTCTTGCTGGGACCAAAGCCAGAGGTTCCTGGCTAGAGGATTTTGCCCCTCCACTCAAATCCAGTCAGCATCTTTGGTTTTAGAAAGGAATTTTAGCCCATGGTCAGATAAAGGTACAAACGGGGGTGGGGGTTTCTGCCTTTGCCCACAGTGGGGGGGCATGGCCCTCTACCTGGGATCTCTTAAGCACTTACTGACAACATATCATTGAAGCAGGACATTGGCTGCTGTGGTTCCCCTGCTTTACCTGTGGCAGGCTAGGGTGCCAGGTTCGTGTTGTGCCAGGGTTGATGGTTGTCTTATGCAGAGTTTAGATTATGATTGTATGGGATGGTTGGGATAGGGATGATCGTGGCTCATGCAGCAGGCTGGACTAGATGACTTCTGGCAGTCCCTTCCAGCCCCACTTCTCCATGACTATGATTTTACATAATTTAGTCCAATAAAAGCTATCAGAAAGCATAATCCTCATTTCTTTTACATATCTTGGACTGGCACAGCTCCAGCACCCCAGTCCTGCTGTTTGGTTAGTTGGACATTGGCAGCTAGACAATTCCTACATGTCAGTTGGCAGCAAAAGTTGATTGGGAAAAAAAATTGCAAATGGTTTGACTTTGCTTAGTTTGTTTCAGCAGCTGTGCTGCCACATGAGCCTCCACAAACACCTGCATTCCCACCCAGGACTGCTGTTACAGCCCTGGGTTCAGCCAGGCTGGCAGGTGTGGAGGCCATCAGCTGGCGCCACGTGTGCATGAAGCCAAACTCATCTAAGAGCAGTTTAAGGGAGGAGCCAATTGCTCCTGTTGCCTGACCGCAACTTCTGCCACATGACAGAGCCAAAAGGGGCCAGGGCTGGGCTGCAGCACTGAGCGCTGCCTTCACCTATTTGCTTTCATTGTCACTGCCTGACTGATGCGTGAGGTGCATGTAAGGTGCAGCTCACGAATGCCGCCACCCCCCCGGGAGGCTGGTGGGGCACAGCAAGCTCCCGCAGGCAGTGGCAGCACTGTTGGTGGCAGGAGCATCGTGGCAAGCAGGGAGCTTCTGCAGGCAGCTACGGCACTGTCAGTGGCAGGGCGTGGGGGTGGCAAGCACCCCAGCAGTTGGCAACCACTCGCAGACGTCACTGGCAGTGTCAGCGGTGAGGGGGAGGAAGGAATGATGAGCGGCGACCACCCACGGGTGCCGCTGGCAGTATTGGCAGTGCCTTTTCATAGGGGGTGCACCACCACGCTCAGGGTGCACCCCCTACACGTTGCCAGTAGTGCAGGCCCCCCCGCCCCTTCTCAGGCCCTGGGTGGGCAACGCAGGCTACAGTGCGGCTGCAGAGGGATGTGCATCCCGCACTGAGCACAGTGGCACTGACCCCGAGGGACTGAGCAGCAAGTGCCTGAGCCAGCGTTGCCAGGTCTTAAATATGAAATTACAGCATTGTACTGGAAGCTCAAAGTTATCGTATTTGCTGAAAAACTAGCATAAACTGAAAACACATGCAACTAAGTAGGCAAATAAGTCTTTTTATTTACTCTATACTGCTCACTGCGACTCCCAGTGAGTGAGTGAGAACTGGGTCTCAAAGTGGAAGCATTTATTTCAGGGCAAGAATAAGAAAAGTGCTGACAGCAAACCCAAAAGCAGGTTAAGATTCTTTGAGAGTGGCTTGGGTTTTGCATATGCCGCATCAATTACCTGCCTCAAAAAAAAATCCTGTTTTTTGAACGCTTCTACTATTATTGATCCTATATCATGTAAGGGTTGAAATTATTATACAAACATGATGGTTATAGCATCCTCGGGGCGGGGCGGCGGCGGCTTCCTAAGGTGCTTCCGCTTCCCTCCCCGCTGCTGAGGAGCCGAGCGAACCAGCATTTCCTTTGGCCTGGAGCTGCTAGCTCCGCGCCGCCCCGCCTGCGTTCGGCCCTGTCCCCACACGTCGGAGCGAGGCTTGCAGCTACCCAATAACAGGGCTCGCTCGCAGCGGACAGCCAATCGCCGCCCGCTCCTTCCCGCGCAGCCCCCACGTGCCTCCGGATGGAAGCGGGGAGACAGCGCAAGTACCTCCTCCCCACAGCCAATCCGCGAACTCGGACCCCACCCCGCCCACGGCGGCAGCTGGGCGCGAGTTTGAGGAACACGCTCAAGGCCCGCCTACTTGGATCCCCGCCCAATCCAATAGCGGCCCCTTCGGCCTGAGCCCGCCTCTTGAAGCCGCACGGCCGACGAAGAGAGGGCGGGGGGGCACGGAAGCAGACCCGGGAAGTAATAAAGCGGGGGGGGGCGGCGCCGCTGGCGGGAAGGGCCAAAATGGCCGCGTAGGTACGCGCTGGCGCTGTGTACGGTTGCAGTCACCCCGAGCGGCGAGCAGGCGTCGGCTGGAGTCTGGAGCCGGAGCCGGCCCCCGCCCCCGCGTGCGGCAGCGGGAGGGTGAAGCCGGCGCCATGCCCAACATCAAGATCTTCAGCGGCAGCTCGCACCAGGACCTGTCCCAGAAGATCGCCGACCGCCTGGGCCTGGAGCTGGGCAAGGTGGTCACTAAGAAGTTCAGCAACCAGGAGACGTGGTGAGCGGCGGCGCGGCGCGGACTGCAGCTCCCGGCCTGCCCCGCGCGGGGGCTGCTCGCCACATGGGGCGGCAGAGCCATGTGCGCGGGGTGGGGGCCGCGGGCCCGGGGCCTGGTCTGGGTTGTGCCTGTGGCCAGTGCCGGCATACCGGTGGCGGGGATGGCGCCGGGCACGGGGGGGCCGCGGCCTGGTTCCTGGCCCGTCGCAGTGTTTGGGACAGGGTGGGGAGTGTTAACAGCCCAAGCCGTGGCTGCTGGAGCAGCCCTGGACGATGCAGTTGTGGTGACTAGCAATGCCCCCGTTGGTTGCCAGCCTCTTCTGCCACCGTCCAAATCCCGGTGGCTTCAGGACAGAGGAAGAAGGGGGCCAGGTTCTCCCTCCCCTGGCTGTAGGGCAGCAGGTGGTGAAACGCTGGCAGCTGCTGCTTCAAAGGATCTTGCTGCTTGGAAGCTTGTAACTAAATCCCCAGAGAAGAGGCTTTTGAAGAAAGTGAAGCATGAGGGTTGTGGCACATCATGTATAGCTAGATTGGACTGGGGTGAAGGCCATGGGTCTGCAGCCATGAGCCTCTCTCCTTGCTTCAACTGCAAAAGACAGGCCTGCTCTGATATATTCACAGGAGCATGTGTCAGGATATTTTGCTAGTCCCAGGGTTAATCTGAAAGCCAGGCATTTGTTCAGTGGTTTTAACACTTCAATAAAGCCCTCTGCCTTCTAGCTGTCACTGTAACAAGTTTCGAAACAGTGTGAACAGCCCTGTTGGAGGTTTGCTACTTGGTCATAAAATAAGTATTGCAGGGAAAAAATGAGGTGAGCTTCCTCCATGGTTTTAATGGCATCTTGGGTAACCATCCTGTAGCCACAGATTCAGGGAAAGTTGTTGGGTCTGTCCCCATCCCCTCATCCCCCTTTGCTTCTTAGGAAAATACAGTTGTTTTTTACCTGTCTGGGGCTCGCTCTGTGAGGACCCAGACCATCAATTTGGAGGTACTCTTTACCAGCCTGGGTCTCCCTTCTCCCAGCAAGAGTTTTGAATCCAAATTTTACCTGCCTCTTCCCCACCCCCCACTGCACTGTGCCACAGTGTTGCACCACATGCTACTCTGCTGATTCACTGTGTGCCCAGGTACCTTTCCCTGCTGCAGCATGTGTCCTGACTCACCCATAGCTCTCCAGCCATGAGCTCCACTGCTCATGCCACTCAGGCAACCTTGGCCTGCAGACTGTGTCATGCTCCACCATGTTGTGCCTTTGGGCAGGGAGGGGAAGCCTGGATCCTCTGCTGCAGCTGGAACAATAGGGGGAGCAGTACCTGGGAGCCCAAAGGCTGCAATTTGGAGATACCTGAATATAACAAAGAGGATATCATCCAGTATCCTACTGCCAAGATTCCTGAACCAGTTTGGTCCATAATGTCTTGGATTACAGATAGGATAATGGGAATTCATCAAGTGTATTTTTTTTTTACCCACTTGACATAAAAAATCCAAGGCAAGCAGTCTGTTTGCCTGCTTGCCAGTATACCAGCTAAGGGTTCTCCCTGTGAACCGAATGTTAGCAGTTCATTTTCAGTTGCTAAATGCCTTAAAGTTCTTTATTTTTAAAGCCTGGGCTACTGACAATGAAAATTTGAAACTTTATTCTAGAGAGTGGCTACATTATCTCCAAGCTTTTAAAACAAATTCGTGCTGACACTTAAAGTTTTTGATCATTTGGCAGCACATGAAAACAGTTTGAGGAAGTTTGCATCTCTTTGGTGCCCATCTGTACCATGAGACATGCAGTTCCTAGTAATTTTTTATCTATATTCTTTATCATCTCCTCTAGCTGGAAGAGGTCAAGCCTGAGTTTGGGAAACCGGGAGGTTAACTTGCCATGATAAAAAGCTTGGTTTGGAGCAGTAGGAAATCATTGTGTTGCTTTTCTCTGCATAGCCTGTTCACAGGACACTTAATTACTGTGTTCAGCTACTGCTTCCTCCTATGGATAGAATCCTTCCCCTGTCCATGGGACCAGAGTAATACTGCATCAGGAAAAACATTGCATATGCTTCCATTGCATAAATATATGCTGTAATTGAAAACCCAACGAGTAGGGCAAAATGGTTTGGATAAGACTTGCAGAGGAGTCTGTTTACTAAACTACAGCTGGTGTCATTACAGTGACCTCACAACCATTTATCATGCACTCTTATCCATCCAGCTGGCTGGTCAGACTCTCAATGTTAGCAAATAATGCTGAGCATGCAAGAGCTAACACTGATACTGTTTCTTCCTTGGCAGTAATGCAAAGGTTTACTTGGAAAGGCAAGATTAGTTACTTAGTCAATACTTTCTTGGGCTTTACCAAAAAACCCCAAACAAACCATGACTTATCCTGATTTTAAAGTTTACAGCAATAAAAGTGTCTTAAGCTAATTCCACTCTAGAAACTCTGGCCTGTGCAGCAGTCTTGAGTGCGATTGTTGTTGTCATTTCTGTATTGCTAAAAGTGCTGGTGTACACAACTATAGTGACACAGAGTTCTTTACTGGTTTAACTGATTCTTTTGGGGGAATCTGGATAACTTCTATTGGCAAAATCACTTATTTGCTGCTATAAACGCTCTTTATAACAGCTGTTGTTAGTATAGCTCTATCTACCAAACCCTTGGTGCAAGATCAGCATTAAAAGCAGACGGTTTGGGCATGGGTGAGGGAGATAGACAGACAGAAAAAATCATTCTGTTAAAATAATCTGCCCCAGACTCTAAAATGAAACTGATATCAGCACAAGTTGCATGACCTTGCTGCATTTTACCCATTAGTGGTAACCTATGCTAGGGCAGCCAAACAAAGCAAAGATGCCTCTAGAATATTGGTATTTCAAGACTATGAGAGAAGTCAGCCCATTTCCTCCTCTGTCCCTGCTACACGTTTGGAACTTTGGTGATGACAAGGCTGGCTTGTCCTCTAAACTGAGCCCTGTCAGAGTTTCCATTTGTTAATCTGTTGCTACAAAGGCCTGGTCCTACACTTCAGGTTTTATTAGGGGCTACTGCTTTATTTCCCACACTGCTGCTGGTGCAGGTCTCCCCATTAATGTCTCTAAAGCTGTTGTTCATTCCTGGAAGAAGGCAAGATAGCCTTGTACCTTAAAGACTAACCAAAGTCAAGGTAAGTACAGATGCACACAGCACGAGCTTTTGTGAGCTGAAGTTCGCATCAAGTGCTGTGAAAGGACATGCAGCAAGCAGAGTATAAGGAGAGAGAAATTATAATACAAAAGACATGAGTGGGAAGAGGGAGCATGGGGGCAGTGCTGGGAGAGACAGCAAACAAGCAGTAAACCCACAGTAATAAAGGAGTCACCAAAGCTAACCCAGGTAATGGGATATGATACAAATCTGCCCTCCTTCTATTTGACTTACCATGCCTCACTTTGCTATGACTTTCCATTCTCTCCTTGCAATCAGAAGTAGTCCCTGAGGAGGGCAAATCTATACACATTACATTGAGATTTAAACTATGGGCAGAATACATTTTGCTTTACCCCACTGAATTGCTTTACTTGATCCACAAGTAGTGTACAATTCAGTGACCAAGCAAACGAGCAGTAGAGCATTTCTTTTGGTTGTGTTTCTGTTGAGATTGCTGAAACAGTTCACTTGTCTCCATTGATTTTACTGTGGCAGTCACTAGAGCCCCCTGTTGGGATTATGGCCCCTTGTTCTTTGCTGTATCTTATGTTTTTAATCAAAGCGCACATTAATTTTGTTGTTCCATCTTATACCTAGTGTGGAAATAGGTGAAAGTGTACGTGGGGAAGATGTCTACATTGTGCAGAGTGGTTGTGGGGAAATCAATGACAACCTAATGGAACTTCTCATCATGATAAATGCCTGCAAGATCGCATCGGCTAGTCGTGTGACAGCAGTCATACCATGTTTCCCCTATGCGCGTCAGGACAAAAAGGACAAGGTAGGGCAAACAAATATCTGACCAAAGAGGAATTCCATAAAGGAACATATCTGATCCCCAGCTAGGTATACAGTTCTGCCCAGTTCACTAGATGACCTGCTTGTGCAGTTCCATAATTTGGAGGGAGAAGTTATTTTTAAGCCTGGGATTTGGCAATTCTTTTTTTTCCCTTTCAGTAATTAGTAGAATTGCAGATGCTGTCTTGATTCATATAAATATCTAGTCCTTTTTCATTAAGACCAAAGCTGTATTCATTGTTGGATGATGAATCGAGTACTCCTAAGACTTGGCTTTTTTTTTTTTAGTAGCTAGCATTCTATCCTAGGGAAAATAACTGTAGGTTTCTGGGTTCTTTCTAGGAAGCAGTGATTCATACCATGATGGGGAGGCTGAAATATGTAGAGGTTTTTAATCAAATGTGCTTGCTGTTTTCCAAGTTAACACAGCTTTTTCTTGGTACTAGAGTCGAGCCCCAATCTCTGCGAAACTGGTTGCAAACATGCTGTCTGTGGCAGGTGCAGATCATATAATCACCATGGATTTACATGCTTCTCAAATTCAGGTATGAACTAAAACAGAGTTTGATACTTCTTGGGCATACAGATCATTTCTCTTTCCTATGGGTATTATTTAGGGTGCTGACAGATGTGGTGGGGGAGGGGAAAGCAAAACAGTGCTTTACTTTCAGCTTGGTGCACCCCAATGCAGAATACAGCACAGGCCCAGAAGAAGAGTTGCATCAGTTTGACCTGGCTCACCCAGTGTTTGTATAGTTTGCGCACTTCAAGCAAGGTTGATTGAATCAGCTGTAGATAAAGGTGCCAAAAAACCCCACTGAAGCTCATGAGTTATACAGATTCTGGGAGCCAGGTCAAACTGACACAATTCCTCTTCTGGTAAAGTGCTGTTTTGGGGGGGGTTTCCATATCTGTCGGAACTAATCTGTGTTCTGGGCACATGGATGAGCCAATGGCGAGTCAAGCTGTTCCAGTTCTAAGCATCTGTGAACACATGAAGCGGCCCCTGCTGTGATACAGCTCCAGAGTGGCAGCTTTCCTCTGGATAAATTAGGGCTGCATTTCTCACACCTTAAATTTCCAGTCTAGCTATCCATACACAGCCCTCAGGAACAATTTGGTCCAGCTCTGCATTGAGCTTTGCTTGATTTATGGGCATATGAATAAACTAAGGAACGTATTGCAGCAACAAGGCATGAGCTCACCCTCAAGAATACAGGACTGTAAAAGACTTCCTTAGAGAGCTGTCCCTAGCTATGGCCTCCAGTAGTTTAGGTCAGGGTGTCAAACTCATCTGGCCTCATGGGCTGGATGAGTGGCATGGAGCTGGTCTGTGGGCCAGATCAGTGGTGCATAGCTGAGTCATGAGGCCCACGGACATCAGCCCTACTTGTATGCCAAATCTGACATGTGGCACTTGGGCAGATATAGGACTGTGCTGCACCACTCCCCTGGGGCAGCTGGGTTTGGGGAGGGGTACTGATGCACCACTCCTCCTAGAGTGGCCAGGTCAGGCACTGTGTGCATCTTGAAGTCAGTCCAGCATGCAGGTCTACTTCACAATCAGGGGCCAGATAATGAGGCTGCACAAGCTGAATCAGCCCACAGACCATATCTTTGACATCTTGGTTTAGGCTACGTTATGTAGCATAAAACTGTTGCTGCTTTTGATTGGCCAGGTTCAGCTATCAGGGGTAGGCAACCTTTTTTGGCCAGAAGCTTGCATCTGCAGGGGGAGCTCATTGCACACAAGTGTGTGACGCTGTAGAGCAGGGGCGGGCAAAATACAGCCTGCAGGCCAAATGCGGCCAGCCAGGCCATTCTGTCCAGCCTGCAGGGCACCTACAGAATTAATATCGATCTGCCCTAGGCACCCTGTCAAATTTGACTGAAACAAGAGGTAGTAGGACACGGGAAGCATGCAGGAGTCAGGAGAAAAGCCAGCCCAGGCCCATCCCCAACCCCCTCCAACCTCTGCCCCCCCACCTGAAACTATCTGCCTGTGGCAGCTTTCACTGCACCCGGCTACTCTAGAACCACAGGAGAAGCAGGGCCACACAGGTACCCTGGGGCCAGTTCGGGGAGCATGTGTGAGAGTGACGGCACATGTCCCCTCAATGGAGGAGGAGGAGAAAGGCAGCAATGAGCTAAGCACATTTTTTAGGGAGGCGCACACAGCATATGCATGTCTGTGCGCACCTGTCTCTGGGGAGGCAAGCAGTGTGTGTGTGTGTGTGCTCGCGTGCACGGGTAAGGATGGTGTGTCATAGAATCAATGAGTCGGAAGGGACCTAGATAAATCATCTAGTCCAACCCCCTGCCAGGGTCAGGAAGCAGCACTGGGCGTGGGAGGGGTCATAAGACCCCAGCCAGGTGCCTATCCAGTCTCCTCTTGAAGATCTCCAGGGAAGGTGAGAGCACCACCTCTCTGGGAAGCCTGTCCCAGGCTCTGGCCACCCTTACTGTGAGGTAGTTCTTTCTAATATCTAACCTAAACCTGTCCTCCCTCAGCTTGTGGCCATTGTTCCTGGTGACTCCAAGGGGGGCCCTGGTGAACAGACTTTCCCCGAGTCCCTGCTGGTGGCTCCTGATAAAGTTGTAGATAGCCACAAGATCCCCCCTCAGTCTCCTCTTGTGGAATCTGAAGAGATTCAGGTCCCTCAGACTCTCCTCATAGGGTTGGCCACGGAGGCCCTCAACCATACGAGTGGCCCTCCTCTGGACCCTCTCCACGTTCTCCACGTCCTTCTTGAAGTGCAGCGCCCAGAACTGGACACAGTACTCCAGCTGCAGCCTGACCAGCGCCGCATAGAGGGGGAGCAAGACCTCCTGGAGTCAATCCTGACTTCAAGGTCCCTGAGAGGGTCAGCCCCTGGCTTATAACCATAGTGCTGGTTCTCTCTCCTCAGGTGCAGCACTCTGCACTTGTCCTTGTTGAACTGCATCCTGTTCAGATCCGCCAACTTCTCTAACGTATCCAGGTCTGCCTGGATGCGGTCCCTGCCTGCTGGTGTATTCACTTTACCCCACAGTTTGGTGTCATCAGCGAACTTGAACAGGTGGCTAATGAAGATGTTGAACAGCACCGGCCCAAGGACCAAGCCCTGGTGGGGCTCTGCTGCCCACACCCTCCCAGGTCGACATCGACCCATCCACCACTACCCTCTGGGTGCGCCCGTGGAGCCAGTTTGCCACCCATGTGACTGTGCATTCGTCAATACCGCAGTCCCTCAGCTTGCCCACCAGAATTGGGTGGGACACAGTGTCAAAGGCCTTCTGGAAGTCCAAGAAGATGACATTGAGTTCCTCCTTCCCATCTAAGCTCTTTGTTACCTGGTCATAGAAAGAGACCAGGTTAGTCAGGCAGGATTGGCCTTACACGAACCCATGCTGGTTACCCCTCAGCATCACTTCCCCTGCAGGGCTCTCACAAATGTGGCCCTTGATAATTTTTTCAAAGACCTTCCTCAGGATAGAAGTGAGGCTGACTGGCCTGTAGTTGCCAGGCTCTTCCTTGCTCCCCTTCTTGAAAGTAGGGACCATATTGGTCCTTTTCCAGTCCTCAGGGACTTGGCCCAAGCACCAGGAGTCCTCAAACAGCCGTGCCAATGTCTCTGCAGTGACACCAGCCAATTCCCTCAGCACCCACGGATGAAGGTCATCTGGGCCCGCCGACTTGGACACATCTAAGCCCTCCAGGTAATCCTTAACTAGGTCTGAACTAACAGTTGGGGGACTCGCATCCTTCCTGGGCCTCTCTATGCTATCACCTGAGAGGACCCCATCGTCAGCAGACCGGAACACGGAGGCAAAGAAGAGTTCTGCCTTCTCTCACGCGTCCATCACCAACTGCCCTGCCCTGCCCTGCCTCGTAGGGGTCCAATGTTACCCCGAGACTTCTTCTTGCTACCTATATACTTGGAAAAGGACTTTTTGTTATCCTTAATCTCAGAAGCTAATCTAAGCTCTAGTGCTGCTTTATCCTTCCTTACCAAATCCCTACAAGCTCAGGTCAGGGAGGTGTACTCCTCCTTGGTCCCTGCCCCTGCTTCCACCGCCAGTACGGTTTTTTTTTTTGTTTGTTTGTTTTTTGTTTTTTTTTTCTTTGCCCTCAGGCCAGCCTGGATATCTGCGCTCGGCCATGAAGGTTTCTTGGACCCTTTTCCCGCCTTCCTGCGCAGAGGAATTGTGTCCTGCTGCTCCCCAAGGATAGCCTACTTGAGGAAGGACCCCCTTTCCTGGACCCCCATACTAGCTACCCCCTGGGCTCCGAGTGCCTCCCTGACTACTGACCTGAACACATCAAGTTGGCTTTCCTAAAGTCAAGCATTTGCGCTGTGCTAGTTACCCTCCCCACCTTTCTCTGAATAGCAAACTGGATCATTTCATGATCACTGTCCCCTAGCCTCCCTTGTACTAGCACATCCCCCACCAGGTCATCCCCAGAGGTTAACACCAGATCCAGTATGGCGTTTTCCCTAGTGGAGACGAGTACCTCCTGCGTGAGATGTAGGTCCTGTACACACATCAGGTACCTTCGTGAGTGGCTAGACCTGGCCAACTGCTCCTCCCAGTTGATGTCAGGGTAATTCATATCACCCATGACCACAACATCCTTTGCACGCACGGCCTCCCCCAGCTGCCTGGAGAATTCCAGATGCAGCTCTTCCTTCTGATGTGGTGGCCTGTAGTAAACCCTACCACCAGATCCCTCTCCCCCTCCCCTCCTTGGAGCTTGACCCACAGGGTCTCAGTTAAGCCTTCCTCTGGTCCCTTTTGGAAGGTAGAACTGGTATACTGTTCCCTAACATAAAGCGCTACCCCCCCACCTTTTTTCCCCTTCCTATCTCTTCTAAACAACCTCTATGTCTACTGCCAGGTCAAAAGTTTCATCCCACCATGTCTCCACTAGGCTAGCCAAGTCAATTTTACTACTTGCAAGCAGGAGAGCAAGCTCCTCCTGCTTGTTCCCCATGCTTCTTACATTAGTGAAGAAACACTTTAATCTCCCTGTGGGAGCCCTGTGCACCCCCCCTTCCTGAGAGACAGCTGGTCCCTTGGTATATACCTGAACTCTTACCTGGGCAGGTCCTACACCTGGTTGAGTTATCTCTTGCACTTGTGGATCCCCGTCCCCCGACGAACTTAGTTGTGTGTGTGTGTCTGTGCGCGGGCCCATCCATGGGTAAGCCCGGGGTGCACGTGCGGGCCTGTCCACGGGTAAGCCCGGGGTGCATGTGCGGACATGCTGGCAGGTGGGCACCGTGAGTGTGTGTGTGTATGTGCATGTGTCCACGCACTTGGAGGCTAGTACAGTGTGTGTGTGGGTAGGCAGGCAAGCATTTTGTGTACGTGTTTCTAGGGAGGTGAGCACTTTGTGTGTCTGTGTCGGCAGGCAAGCAGTGCATGTGTATGCGGGCAGGCACTGTATTTACATGTGTAGGGAGGCAAGAACTGTGGGGATGCAAGCATATGGTGTGTTTTTTGTGTGCTGGGAAGCAAGCATGGGATGTGTGTTTGCATGCGTGTGTAAGGAGACAAGCACAGCATATGAAATTAGGCAAGTAGAGTGCGTTTTTGTGTAGAGAAACAAGCATTGTGTGGGGTGGAGGCAGATACCATGGGGGGGCAGGGAGGTGTGGGGGGGCGGCGGCACAGGCATGGTGTGGTGGGGACACAGGCCCGGCAGGGTGGGGTATGGGGACGCAGGCCCGGCATGCAGGGGGGCACGCGCGAGAGGGGGGACACGTGTTTAGGGAGCCTATAGCACTGCTTTTAGGCAGGCTAGCAGCATGTGTTTTTGTGTATGGCAGCAAGCGCACTGTGTTTTTAGGGAAGCAAATAGCACGTGTTTTTGTAGGGAGGCAAGCTGTGTTTGTCTATGCGTGTGCACATGCACGTGTAGCACTGTGTGTGGGTGTAGGGAGGAAAAACTTTTGGCATTTGAAGCATTCTTTGTTGCGGCAGGCAGCTGTTCTAGATTTGAAGGAAGCACTCAGGTCTCTTCACTTTTCTCGTTTGCTTTCAGGTGCAACATAGGAGGTAGACAGTGATTTTTTTAAGAACCACACAGTTAACTTTTAAACCATTAACTAGCTGCTACAGAAATCAATGCAGCTAACGTTCCTATTGTATCAAGACTGGTCTTGTGCAGATATTTGTGACAGGCTTTAAGAGGAAAGGAGTGCTATGACCTAATGTTCAGAGGAAACATTAGCTTAGTAGAAACGGAAAGGTGACGACATTTTGCATTAGTATTCTGTGTGTCCAAAGGCTGCTGCTCTTTTCATAACGTAAATGGAAAGGAGAGCTGAAAAAGTGCTGTGGGAAGCCTGTGGGCTGTGTGCCTGTTTATATAGAGGACTTCTGTTTTCCGCCAGATCTGTCTTTGGAACTTGACGGTCAGTTATATAGATCTCCTGGGTTTTTTCCTTCTTGCAGGGTTTTTTTGATATCCCTGTGGATAACTTATATGCTGAACCTGCTGTACTGAAGTGGATCAAGGAGAACATTACTGAGTGGAAGAACTGCACCATTGTTTCACCAGATGCAGGCGGAGCCAAGAGGTGAGTTCAAACCACCCTGAGACAGTTTGGACAGATCCTTGTAAACAACTGAACTGCGACCCTTTTAGATCTTTGCATTGCCTAAGTTCTGGAAGCTCTCTTTATCTATGTAAGCTGAGGAGCACCTTAACATATCTTCCTGGAGAGACATCCTCAAATCCAGGTTTAGAATATGTCCCTGGCTTTGCATGGAGATTTGAGGTGGGTTCTTAGAATTACTGTTCGGTAAACACTGGTAATTCATGCTTGCTTGCTTCTTTAGCCAAGGCTACACATGCTGTATGAAAGCGGAATTGTCTGTGGTTGCATATTAGCAAGGGAGGAAAAAGTAAGAACCATTTATGATGTTTCTCTGATACAGAAGCTGATATTTGAAATACTTTCCTACCTTTGCGTAGGTAATGCGTTAGTAGGTGGAGGGTTCTTAGAATTGCTCCTAAATTTTCATTGAGGAAATTCTTAGAAAACAAGAGCACCTGTAAACTTTCACACAGCGGCCACAGATTATAGTCCAAGGAAATATGTCGTTTAATTTGGGAGACATTCTCAGAACCATATTTAAGCCTTAGTGTTTCCTGCCAAGCCTAGTACACAAACTCCTTATTAGAGTAATTAAACCTACTGTTATAAACCTTAGAGTACACTGCAGCTGTGCAACCAGATGTTCTAAACATCCATTTTGTGTGGCCATTAAGGTTTATCTTGGCCAGAGTTTACAAAATAAGCCAGTTTTATATATAAGCTATTTTATCGTTTTTTGTACTTTGCTGCTTAGAATGCCAGATTGGCTAAACTGTAATCTCTGCATAAGACTTCCAAAATAACTGCATGTATTTCAGAAGTCTTGTGGGCAGGTTTTCTTCTTGTGATCACTTTCAAAGTACTATATGGACAAAGCTTAAACATCTTTTGAAGTAGAAAAGGAAATATTGTTGTTTTACAGATTGGCTGACCTTGGTGCCAGGCTTGGGTACAGTGTGTGACCTAAGGCTACACTGAGTGGTAATTTCAAGGTAACTGGCTCCCAGTCATGAAACAGACTCAATTAATTTCCCTCAGCACAAGATCAAACTGCTACAAACTAGTTATGGATAAATTTAGATTGGAAATTTGAAGATTTCTGACTTGGAGTAAAGTTCTGGAATCGCCTTCCAACCTAATAGAGGGGAGCAGAAAACCTGAATTGCTTTTCAGATTAAAATCAGGATAGGGAGTTCTGATTTAGTATGTGGAATTACGAATTTTCAGTCTGCGTTCGGGTATAAAGAGAACTGTTTTGTAGTGAGCCAAGTCTCTGGTAAGACCATGCCTCAGGGCTTTTTCTGGTTGCCTGTGTAGAACGGGAAGGATTTATGTCGTCTCTTATGGATGCTACTAGGTAGAGGGGAGGAGGGTTCCCCTGAAGCATTGTCTAACATCCCAATCCCAGTCTGTGGCATCAAGAAGAGGGTATTGAGTGTGAGGTGTGCTAATGCTTCTGCTGCTACTTGGAAAAACTCAGAGGTCCCTGCTTGGTGAGTCTTGTTCTTCTACTCAGGGTCACACCAATTGTCAAACCTGGAGTATGGAAGAGATATTTTTCTTATGTCAGATTAGCATGGACTGTGGGAGTTTTGCTATCCTTTGTAGCATTAGGGCAAGACCCTTTCCCTAGGACTTTTGAGTGTATTTTAATGACCTGGAAGTAGTTTGCTGCAGTGACAGACTGCAGGCAGCACCCTTCTCCCTTTGCTTTTCCCTCTGAAATGTGATAGAGTGCTTGTGGTGTTGTACTATGTAGATGCATATAAGGGCTCAAGGGGGCCATTTTGAGGATTCCTTGGATAAATGATCGCCTGCAAGTGCTGTGGACTGAATGGGGTGGCCCAGGTGGCCTTTTCTGTCCCATGTTCCTTGTTTAAAAAAGCACTAGGTTAGCCTAGGTGTCAGTAAATTCAACAAAATAACTGTAGCTTATTCTCATGTGTTAGTTTAAAATCTGGTTAAGATAGACTGAAATATAAACTCCTCTTAAACTGAGCATAATACCTTTAGCAGCCAGATTGGGACCGAGTGCTGTAACATCCACAGAACCAAATCCTGAATTATCCAAGAAAGCCTTGCTGGTTGCTATGCTGCAATCAAGCAGTCGGTCAGGTTGGCTTTTGGCAGATGTAGAAGTAGTTGCAGTCTCCAGCCTGAAGCAGATGGGATCTATAAACACAAAAAATAGTTTAATTTATGAAGCTTGCAGTATCCAAGGGCACATGGCAATGCATGTCCGTTCGCCTTACATCAGACTGTGGCAAATGACCAGAAGGTTGATTTCAGGCACCACAACATGCACACATGATGCATCTAATTATGTTCAGGGTTGACCCTGGCACCTGTTGTTCCTCCAGAACAGGGGTCAGCAACCTATAGCCCAAGGGCCAAATCCAGTCCATGAATTTGGAGCTTCAGCAGCAGTGACTAGGCATTATCCTATGGTCCATAGGGAAAGGCAGCAGCAGTTATTGGCTCCAAGCACTACCTCACTGTTGCCTCTGACCCAAACTTGTGGCTTGCAGCCTGAAGTTTATTAGTTAGTAGCCTTAGTTTTATTATGAGGTAAACAGTGCAAAGACATTGGTTGGGGAACAGGTGTGTACCACCTCACCCAACTGCTTCATGGTAATTGCTACAAGTGCCTTAGATTTTTTTCAGTGAGCTGGCTAGCTTTACCACATCATAAAAATGCTTTGTTACTAAACTTGAAACTTGTTTAGAAATTGGTATACTGTTGGCTTAGGCAATACAAGTTCACATTTTAACCTGAGTTGACTGTCTGGAATTTTTCTTTCATTCCTTTGCCTCTCTTTCCCCATTAACTTCTTATAAGCTAGGGTCAGTGGTGATTTTAGTGTGCAGCAGAACATTTTAGATGCCACTTGTCTTTGTTTTTGGCGCTGACGCCTTTTCTCATGTGGGCTCAAAACTTGGATTGTAATTCCTGATATATAACTAAAAATATTGACTTGCCAGGCCTGTAGCTTCAGACTTGTATCCTGGTAACTATGTGTTAGCCTAGGGGTGGGCATTTATTTCAGCTGGAGGGCCACTTAACGAGCGTTAGTGAGCTGTGAGGGTGGTGCATACAGCATTAATGGTGAACATATTTTAACAAATTTTATGTGGGGTGGGGAGGAAAGCACACATCACATGCTAAAAATGAAGCATGTACTATAAAATATTTTATTTTAAAAAATGTTTTTTGTCCTGATTTGTGTTTGAGTGGAGTTTGCATAATACCTCAGACTAAAGTCTCTTTTTCAGGGGAACCCAACCAACCAGCAGGACACTTGGCCAAGGGAGGATGCTCCCACCCCAGCAGAGCCCAGCCACCCTGCAAATGACAAGGGAGCTCCTGCCCTGGCCTGCACCTCAGCACACCCAAGAGCTGCCTGTACCCCAAATGCACGTGCCTCCCACGCCCCATCCCTTCCCATCCACACTTGCCCTGTAAAGCCTGAGGAAGTCCAGCAGCCCCCTCCAGCCTGCCTCAGCTCCCCACCAGGGATGGGAGTAGCCTCACCTGGGTAGACAGGACTGGAGCTGTGCTGACTGGCTGGGTGGTGTCTGGTGGTTGGGCCAGCTTACAATGCTGCACTGGACTAGGCAGGAGGCAGGGCTGGGACCAGGGCTTCACATGCTGGGAGGTGCTGGGGAAACTCCGCTGCTTCCAGGCACAGGTATGGAGCACATACCAGATGGTCCTAGAGCCTGGGCAGCTCTTGCTAGCTCTGAGCTGCTGGCTGGTGGGGCACTGCCAGCCCAGCCCAAGCAGGGGTGCTGAAGCCTAAGCCTGGCTTACCCAGGGCCTGCTGTGTGGAGGCAGGTGGAGCTGCTTCTGCCCAACATCCTCCATGGTGCCCACAGAGGCCAGAGTCCCCTTGGGCCCAAGCATGGCTTGCCTAGGGCCTGCATCTGCCCGGTGCCAGCAAACGCTGTAGCCAGCCTACCTGTGAGCCAGATAGAATCAATTGGCAGGCCGGATTTTGCCTACCCCTCTACTAGCCAAATCACAGCTCTAAACTGCCAACTTACTACCCTTTTTGAGATAAAGGAACTGAGGAGGGGGCTGCTTGAACTTCCACTAACGAGTCGGTGACATGGCATTTAAATATTCTTTTTACTATATCCAGCTAATGGTTTGCATTGTTCCTGCTTTTATAAGCCTGTCTTGATGTTGATCTGTGCAGCTGAGTGAATTAGCAACATGCAGTGAACCTGTTTAACTTGCCATTCCAAGGGGAACACAAATAACAGTAAATTATCCAGAGTGACCAATTATCAAGTGTGAATGGGGGTTGGAGGGCATGCTGATAGTGCAAATGAAACCATAGTGGTAAATAAAGCAGAGTTTACTGGCTTTGCCCACGCTAGCCTTGTCCCCCTAAAATTTTCTCTACTATTACATTCTGCTCACTGGCAACTGGAATATTCTGGAACAATAGTATACATGCAGGCCTTGCGATGCATCTGTCTTTCAGTAAGTCTTTGTAAAACCCTAAATCCACCATAAATCTACAAATTCTTAGTTTGTACTAATCGGGAGGATCACATGCTGCTACCAGAAGAGAGCAAATCAGAGGCTTTGGGTTCACTGATTTTTTTGCAAGCATCTCCACCTACTCAGTTTTAGTGGCACCTTCCATGTAGGCGGTAATTGAAAACATCCCTCCTAGATGTATCAAAAATAGTTCTGTAATAATAGCTATGTTAGTTTGCTGTCCATTCAGTACATACAATCTTGGAACAGTTGTCTTTTCTTACCAAAGCTGCTTCCATGCAATAGTACACTTTGCAAATCTCTCTCTACAGAGTAACCTCCATTGCAGATCGGCTGAACGTAGACTTTGCCCTCATTCATAAGGAGCGAAAGAAGGCCAATGAGGTAGATCGTATGGTGCTGGTGGGCGATGTGAAGGACAGAGTGGCCATTCTGGTAGATGATATGGCAGACACCTGTGGCACCATCTGCCATGCAGCAGACAAGTAAGTGAGATGTAAGCATAGTCTGACTGAAATCAAGAACTAAATACAGGTGGCAGCTAGTAATGCACCCTGATTGGTTTGGAGTCTTGTCCTGTCAAGGTAGATATGTTACAAAAGATGACCTGCAGTTTTTTTATAGAAAAAGGAATGTGGCCTTTTTGAAACTTCATGGTTATAAAGGCCTGAAAGGTTTAGTTAAAAAGAACATTTTTTTAAAAAGTTGCACCTGTTTTTGTACCAGAAATAGCTAGAATAAACTATTTCCATATTCTGGCTCTGATAGAAGAGCTCTTCCAGCATGTATGATGACTAGGGCCCTGTTCACTTCCGATTCAGCCCAAATCAGGAACAGTGATTTGATTAGTTGATTTGGATCACTGTCCCTGATTCGATTGGGCTGTATCCAAATCTGAAGATTTGATGCTGATTTGGACATAGACAGCTTTAAAAGTTTTTTCTACATACCTTGAGGTAGCAAGTGTGGCTGCGATGCTAGTGCCCATGGAGTGTCCCACAAGAGCGCAGAGGTCCCTCCACGTGCTCGGACTTGAACCCAGAAGTGAACCTAAAGTACTTCTGGTCCATTTCAGGGAGTGCGCTGGGGAGCCCTGCCCCCCCCCCCCATGCCCCATGGCTCCACAGTCAGCTTCAGGGGGACCCTGGGTGCGCCCCCAGACTCAGGAGGCACCAGTCACTGCACTGGGGGGCTGCAGGGGTGCACCCCAGCGTTCTCCCCAGTGGACCCAGAAGTAGACCGGAAGTGGTTCTAGTCCACTTCCATGTCTGTTGTTGAGCATGCTGGAGAGCCCCCTGTGCTTCTGTAGGACACTCCATGCGCCCCAGCATTGCAGCAGTCATGAGCCCCTGCTACTTAGAGGTATGTAGAAAAACATTTAAAGCTGTCTCTATGTCGGAATCTTTCCAAATCTCTGCGAATTGTTTCAGTGGGTTCCGATTTGATTCAGAGAGATTAAAGGGTCCTCTGATTCAATTCAGATTTGGAGATTCAGCCACCAAATTGGGCCAAATCTCCACCAAATCAAATCGGGGACCGAAGCTTTGCAGAGCCCTAGTTGCAACCACGTCGTAACTGATGGAGTAAAATTGGCTGAAAGCTTGTGTCAAAGAATCCATAATAGATAGTCATTATAATAATACACATATTAAACCGGGTATAACTCCTCATTATCCAGCTTTTTGGGTGTCCTCTACATACAGGCTTAGCTAATTTTTAAGAACACACTTTTAGCCAGGTTTGTCACTCTGGTGTTGGTATAAATATTGTGCCCAGAAATATTTCATACCAAAACTAGTTCTAATCTTAGAGGCCCAAGGCTGAAGATCAAAGTTCTTCTAATACCCAAGTAACCTGCAGGAAAATGCACTGCAGTGTATGGCAGTTTAATACAGGCTGAAGCAGGTTTTCATCCTTTAATGTCACAGCTTGGCACTTCACTTGATCTGAGACAGGTTCAGCTGGAAGAAGCAATCAGTTACACAGGCTGCTAACGATGTAGCCCTCACACCTTTCACTATGCCATCAGAAGAGGTGGGGGAAGAAGAAGAAACCCACAATGTACACTTCTGACCCTTTCCCTTCTATGTCTTTTTTGCCTGCTAGGCTTTTATCAGCTGGAGCCACCAAAGTTTATGCCATTCTAACTCATGGGATCTTTTCTGGGCCAGCCATCTCCCGGATCAACAATGCCTGCTTTGAGGCAGTTGTAGTCACAAACACAATACCCCAGGAAGACAAGATGAAGCACTGCCCTAAAATCCAGGTGAGAGGCCACTTTTAGCCTTGTGTTTTGGAATGGAGTGTGCATCATTTGCTTGTTTGCCTGTGGGAAATAGGTGCCTTCCTTTTGCACCTCCTCAATTCTCTTACAGGTAATTTCAAAAGCAGGGAGGGCAACCCTATTTTGCCATCTCTGAAATAGCTTTGGAAAGCAGTTTCCTGTGTTTTAGTTTAAAATTTGGGTCTAGTCTACCCTATTTCTCCTGAAAGACTAGACAAGCTGCTGGGTTTGTGATGACCAGGGATCCTGGTTTTCTCTGATTTTAAAAATTGCAAATTCTCCGATTTAAAAACCCCAAATCTGTGATAATAATTAAAGGCCCCCCACAGGCCCCATCCCCCAGCGCTGCTGGTGCCCTGCACTCCACCCACCCACCCACCCCCTTATGCCCATCAGAACAGACCCACAGACATAGAGGCGCACACAGACACTGACACCCACCCCTGCAGGTAAGTGTGTGGGGGGGGGGGAGGGAAGGGGGGGTAGATAAAGAAGGTGGGAAACCTGCCCCTGTGCCCACTCCCAGGAGCAGAGTCAGGGGGTGAGGGCAGGGTTGCCACTCTGCGGGCCACACATGCACCGGCGAACCTGAAGGGGTTCGCAGACAGAAGCCGCCACTGCAACTCTGCCACTGCACCCTGCACTACCATCCCATGGCCACCCACATGGCTTTGTGGGCAAGTGGCGTAGGGCGTGGCAGCAGCAGTGCAGTGGCAACCACCATGTGTGGACCACATATGTGCTGCCCAGCCGGGGGGTAGTAAGGGGGGCTTGCATGCAGCAGCTGCCACTACATTGCTGCTTATGCCCTGTGACTGGCTGCACGGGTCCATGGCAGTGTGGGAGGGGTGGGGCTTTGTGGGCAAGCGCCGCCACTGCAGAGCCATGCCCTTGGCCCCTGGATCCTAGAGTTAAGTGGGGCTTGGGGGAAGGTGGCCAGGGGCTGAGGGAGCAGGGGGTGCTGCTGGCCCCAAGTGGCACACAGCAGCCAGGTGCAGGGCTGGAGGCTGAGGGCAGGGGTGCCCCTCTGCAGGGGGCTTTGCAGGTAATCAATGTGGGGTGCACGTGCCATCCAGCCAGCTGCCCAGGGGAAGGGGGGAGGCTGGCATGTGGCCAGGTGCACAGCTCCATGGCCAGCTCTGCAGTAGCAGCGAGGGGTGGTGGCTGTGGGGGCAGCAGCCACTGCTGCTTACCTGTAGGGCTGTGCCAGCAGAGATGCCCGCTGTGTACAATGCCTCCTCATGCCACTGCAGAGCTGTGCCCAGAGGTATGCAGATGGCCACAGGGCGGTGGCGGCAGTGGAGTGGCGGCCAGGTCACACACAGCCATCCCCACCATCATTGTGCTCCGCGCAGTGGCCATGGCTGTCACCACACTACCATTGCTACTGTGAGGCCAGCCACACAGCTCCGGGCATGGCTCTGCAGTGGCACGGGGAGGTTTTGTACGCAGTGGCTCTCACCACTGGCATATCCCCACAACTAAGTGGCAGTGGCCGCTGTGTGCCAGCGGTGACAGCCGCTGCATACAAAGCCTCCCTGCGGAGCCATGCCCGGAGCTGTGCAGCCGGCTGCATGGTGGCAGTGTGGTGGCAGCCACAGCGCAACACAGGATGATGGCGGGGATGGCTGCATGCTGCCTGGCCACCACCACCTGGCCTTGCAGCTGGCCGCGCAGCTCCGGGCACGGCTCCGTGGCAGTGTGGGTTTTGTACACAGGTGCCATCTCCACTGGCACAGCCCTATAGGTAAGCAGCAGCTGCGTGCAAGTCCCCCACCCCCCCCAGCCACCATACCTTGCCACTGCTGCAGAGCCAGCCATGGAGCTGTGCAGCTGGCTGCATGCCAGCTTCTCCCTCCCCTGGGCAGCTGACCGGGTGGCATGCGCACTCCGCAACGCTTACCTGCAAAGCCCCCTGCAGGGGGCCCCCTGCCCTCACCCCCCAGCCCTGCACCTAGCTGTGGTGTGCCACCTGGGGCTGGCAGCACCCCCTGCTCCATTAGGCCCCAGCCCTGCCCCACAACCCCCAAGCCCCACTTACCTCTAGGATCCAGGGGCAAAGAGTGAGTCTGAGCCCGGCCTTGGCTGACTCAGAAGCTCAGGCCTCTCCCTTTCCCCTCTACCTCCCCCTCTGGGTAGGGCTGGGGATTTCCCGCCCTTTCTGCAATCTGCTCTTGCAGGCTTGTTCCTGCCTGCAGGAACTCTTTGCAAAAGTGGAGAATCCTTGGATTTCTCTGCTACAAGGGGAAATCTGTGTTTTGTCTGTTTTTAAAAGTGAAAAACGGAAAACCAGGATCCCTGGTGATGACCTACAAAACAAGTACAACCTGATTTAAACATGTGAGAGCTTTAAATGGCCTGTCATACAGTTGAAAGAAACATTCAACACCTGGTTTGTTCCTACAGCAGGGGCAGGCAAATCCGGCCCATGGGCCAAATCCGACGCACTGGGCTATTTCATCTGGCCCACGGAGCCCCTAAAAAATTTAGAAAATTAATATTTATATGCTGTCAAAAATTACAGCCTCCCTCCCTGGTCCCCCAGCCATTTCCCTGCTTCCCTGCCCAGCACTGCTCCAGCACCATGTGGTTCCCATGGTACCTCGTGTGGTGGGGGTGGTATAGGGAGGGACTCTGTGTGAGGTGAGTCCCACATGCACACCCCACCATACACATGCACACATACCTCCTATCGCACTGCCATACACACAGGCCCCTCACACCCCAGCCACCCTCCCCCCACACAACTCCCCACAAACCCGATACCCACCTGCACCTCACATATCCACACACACCCAGATGCTCCCTCTCCCCCCCACATCTATCAACCTTCCACAGACATGCCCACACACCCACAGCCCCCCACAAACCTATATCCACCCCCATAATATACGAGAGTACGACTTCATTTTAAGCTATTATATATAATCGCCTCTGTACAAATGTCTGAAAATCAGGACAAAAATATTTTGTGCAGTCAAATTAATGAATGTTTTAGATGTTCCCTTTTTAGGATCTGATTTGATATTTTTCTGGTTCCGAGATGGCCAAACCCCTTGCTGAAAGGAGTACTTCTAGGGCAAGGGGAGGGACTTCTGGTGGCAAAGGTCAGGGGTTTGGAGGGATTTTCAGTCACTAGATGGCAACCAGGGGGCGGGGCTACCTATTTGGCCCTTGACAGCTTGCCAAACCTCAGTAAGCAGGCTCCCAGTTGAAGTAATTACCTGCCCCGGCCTACAGTAGATCTCCACGGTCTTCTAGTCAAAAGGCCATTGTAAAACACACAAGAGAGGACTTTCTGTTCCCAACATATGAAGGACAGCTGGAATCGGTTTGAAGTAGCATTTAGACAAGGGTCACAAACTCAACACGTGTGTTCTCTTTTCTGGTCATCTTTAAAGCTTCCAAGCACTTAACACATGTTCAAGGCATTTTACCACTATGAACTAAAACAGAGACCAGAATGCTGACTCATGTTTTATGCATATGTCTGTGGGTCTTCCTGTTAGTCATCAGGAGCAGCCTGGGTGATGGAGTCAGCCCTGAAGCAGAGCCAGAGTGCTCAGAATAACACATCAGCAGTAAAGGATGCTGGAGAGTACTTTGGCATTAGTCCCATTTTACACATGAGGGAATGAGACATTTACCTGGTATGGGATGGTGAGTGGTACTGGATCACTTGTTCTCGGCACAAATTCCTTGCTCTCAGCACTAGCGTTTAGAAAAGCTTTAAGGATTTTTTTTAAAAACCCTTGGAATTTTTTTTAATGTTTAAGATGGAAACTCCTCCTCCCTTCTCATCTGTGAATCACTGCCAGTGGGACATTGCTCAGTCACTTAACTCATGGCCAGATGCTTCTAGGAGTTTTAAGTCTTCTGTTTGGTATTTTGCTTGCGTTAGCTAATGGTCCATGGAAATAGTTACTGCCAAGTAGTGTTCTAAGGACTGTCTAATCAAGGGGAAATTGGAGCCTTGTAAAGGAGACCTCATTTTTTTTGCTGTGCTGCCTTTTGGTCAGAAAGAAGTGGGGCTGTTTGAAAGTTTCACTTTAACAATAAAAGAAAAAATGAGGCCTGTGCAAAGCAGCTAGTATTTGCTTCGGATTTGGCTGATTTAGAGGACAGTGATATGTTTTGGTGATTCAGATCACTTTCCTGAATCTATTCAGCCGAATCTTATTTGGAGATTTGGCCACCTAGTCCCAGCACTTCAAAAAAACCAAAAAAAACCCCACACTCACCGGCTCCTGCCAGATGCGGGGGTGATCCCCTCTGCCCTGCACTGTGTAGGGGGCTCTGCCACGAGCCTCCATCCCCTGCCTGCTCTCCTGGCCCCAGCGTCCTGGCTCTTTTTAAAAACATTTTTAAAAAGCCCTGCACTCGCTGGCTGCTGCTAGGTGCGGTGGGGAGGGTGATGCCCACTGCCCCATGCTGTGGGGGAGCTCTGCCATGAGCCCCCTGAAGCCCCAACAGCTGCTACAGCAGCTGGTGGGTACAGGGCTTCTTTTTTAAAGAAACGGGGGCAGGGGCCAGATGGGCAGCTATTGGTGGGTCTGAGAGAGCTCATGAGAGATAAGGGGGTTTGTGGCAAAGGCCCCCACACAGCATGGGGCAGTGGGGGGGAAGCAGAGATTGGGCCCCCCCAGCCTGGCAGCAGCCAGTGAATACGGGGCTTTTTTTTAAAGTGCTGGGACCTGGTGGGGCAATCATTGATGTGGCTGGGAGAGCAGGTGTGGGTTAGGGAGCACTCAGTGGGGCTGGTGGAGCAGGCAAAGGATAGGAACTGGTGGGGGTCCCTCCCCCCAACTTACTGGTGCAGAATCCAGGTCCAGCTCCCTGCGGCGGTGAGTGGGGACCATCCAAAGCTCTCTGCATCTTTTCTGAATCTATTCAGACCTTTTTATTAGTTTCCCAGTTTGATTTGGATTCAGAGATTTGGCCTCTGAGTCAGGCTGAATCTCCTCCGAATCGGATCAGCACCCAAAAATTTGCACAGCCCTGGGGGGGGGGGGGGGGGAACATTCAAACTAGATGCATGGGACAAATTAGCTTGGATATGAGCGAGTATGTAGGAACACCAGAAAATTGCTTTGGCTGAGCTGACGAGCATCATAGCCCAGCCCCTGGCACGGATCTTTGAAAACTCCTGGCGCTCTGGTGTAGTGCCTAAAGACTGGAAGAAGGCCAATGTGGTGCCCATCTTCAAGAAAGGGAGGAGAGTGGATCCGGCTAACTACAGGCCCATTAGCCTGACTTCTATCCTGGGGAAGATCTTAGAAAAGTTTATTAAGGAGGCCATCCTTGAGGGACTGGCCCAGGCTAACATCCTAAGGGACAGCCAGCATGGGTTTGTTGCGGGTAGGTCTTGTTTGACCAATCTCATTTCCTTCTATGACCAGGTGACCTATCACCTGGACAAGGGAGAAGAGATTGATATCATATATCTTGACTTCAAAAAAGCTTTTGATCTGGTATCCCATGATCACCTCTTGGCCAAACTGGCCAGTTGTGGCCTTGGCTCCACCACGATCTGCTGGCTGGGAAATTGGCTCCGTGGTCCGACCCAGAGGGTTGTGATTGATGGCAGTCACTCATCATGGTGCCCTGTAACCAGTGGGGTCCCTCAAGGCTCTGTCCTGGGACCCATATTGTTCAACATCTTCATTAATGATGTGGACATTGGAGTTAGGAGTGGACTGGCCAAGTTCGCCGATGACACCAAACTTTGGGGCAAAGCATCCATGCCATAAGATAGGCGGGTGATCCAGGCTGACCTGGACAAGCTCAGCAAATGGGCAGATGAGAACCTTATGGTGTTTAACACCGAAAAATGCAAGGTTCTCCACCTTGGGAGGAAAAACCTGCAGCATCCTTATAGGCTCGGCAGTGCTACGTTGGTTAGCACTACAGAAGAAAAAGACTTGGGGGTCATCATTGACCACAAGATGAACATGAGCCTGCAATGCGATGCTGCGGCTAGTAAAGCGACCAAAATGCTGGCGTGCATCCATAGATGCTTCTCGAGCAAATCCCGGGACATCATTCTCCCCTTGTACTCGGTTGTGAAAGAAAACCCTTCCAGCTTCCTTTCTCTTTGGGGGTTATCTTTTTCCCTTCTCTCTCTTGTGTCTAGCAATGTGGTTGCTAGGCAGCCAACTTGCTGCCTACGTGAGGAACCTCAGGTAAGGGGGTGCATCTTGCCTCACAACATGGGGGCAGGGGCTTAAGCCTGTGTCACTCCAGTAGGTAACTGTGATGTTTTTCAAATTGATTGGCCAGCATCAAATGCCACCTGTCCCTGACGGCTTCCAGGTGTTGATGTCAGTTTGGGCTATTTAAGAGAGTCCCTTCAGGAAGAATGGCAAAAGCGGACATTTTAAAAACACACTCATGGAGCTCTTTCTTTCATACTCCAGATGCAGCATTGAGTTACTTACCAGAAACCTAATTAGAAGCTCAGTTTAATGAACTCTAGTCACGTTTCAAAAGGCTGACAAGCCACCTAGTTTTGCTCAAGGCTGGTTTTCTTTCTGTATTCTGCTATTGGTATTCCTCCCCACCCTGTCGCTCTTTGATCAATAAACCTGTCCATTTTAGCAGGCCTCACTGTGTGCTTAAGAAGCAACAGACATACTAAGGTGGGCTCAGGTATTTTACTTTCCTTCCACACAAGAGGCTGCTGCTGAAAGCTTCAGGCCTACTAGAAGCACTCCAAAATCCCAAAGTTTACAGGGCTTGTTTATCCTGGGCAGCACAGGGCCCAGATATAGAGCTGAGTCCAGGTGGTGGCAGCCGGTACCCCAGGCTTATGGGTGCACTCCAGGAAGTGTGTCGGCCAGATGTGAGGTGCCCCAGGGGAGGCCCTTGGAGCTTGGCGTTTGGCAGGGCGCAGTGAGGCAGGCGGCTCAGCACAGGAGTGCCCCACCTATTGGCCCGCCACAGAGGTCAAGGATGTAAACTTTTCAGTACCTCTGAATCTTATCTGAATGGAGACGTAATTAGCCTTATTAGTCTGTAGTCAAACAAGACAGTGTAGATTTGCACCTTGTAGACTTTCTCATAGAGAGATCAAAAGCTTTTGTGGGCTGAAGCTCACTTGATCAGATGCTGTGAGAGGAAGTTCACAAAGCAGCGTATAAGGAGGAGGGAGAAGTTTAAATACAAAAGGCAGACAGGATGTGGGGGTAGGAGAACAGTGTCGGAGGAAGCAACCATCAAGCAATAATCCCATAGGAACAAAGGAGTCACCAAGCTAACTGGGTAAGAATCCATAGTCTATGTTTAAACCATACTTAACACAATTCAGTCTGGAGTATTTCTGTTCTGCAATTTCTCCTTCAAGTTGTTTCTTAAAGGTTTGCTGCTTAAGAACAGCCACCCTTAGGTGAGTAATGGAGTGTCTAGGGAGGTTAAAATGGCCTCTGTCTTTCTCTGCAGCTGATGTCAAATCAGTGTTCATTTATTCTTACGCATCAGAGTGCTTCATTTGTCTAATATAGACAGCAGAGGGGTGCTGTGAGTGGACAAAAGTATATATGGTATTGGTGGAGCTGCAAGTGAATGAATTGTGAGTGTGTGTTTGTGTTGTTCAAGCTAGTGACAGTGGTTTTAAAAAAAGCACAGAAGGCATTCTTACCTTAGTATCCAAAGCTTTTATCACTTAAGTGTCCTTCCACAAAGTTTATCATTAGACCTCAGAGAGCAGGATCACATCTGCTTTGGGCAGGAATGTTACACCATGCAACCTACTGCGGGGTTCTATAATTCCTATAGAGAGTCTGACCTAGCTGCTATCAGACAGCAGGATACCAGGCTAAATATGGATCAGCAGGCTCATCCATTTGGGAATTTTTTTTCTTGCTCTGGCACTAGAGCAGGGGTAGGTAATGTTTTTTGGCCAGAGTGCAGAAAAAACCGCAATGTCTATATCAGACAGTGCCAGAGTGCCAACATGCTGGAGCCTGGAGCAGCTGTTAGCAGCCTCCTGGCTGCAGCCAGCCCACAGAGCCCAGTCTGCTTGCAGCTGGGCTTGCAGCCTCCCAGCAGCCTGGGCTCTGTGGCTGGCAGCAGCTGCTTAGAGCCCCAGGCTTGCGGTGGTGTGCCGAGCAACATGGCCTTGCGTGCCATGCTCAGCACACATGCCAGGGGTTCCTGACCCCTGCACTAGAGCATAGTGGCAAGAATAATTAACTTTCAGCAATATATGCAATGTGATATTCTGATCTTGCTTGCTTATTTAAAGGGAACTAATAGTTCTTCTGTATGTGACAAGCTGCTGTAGACCTTGGCAATGGATTCCTTGATTCTTTACGGCTTCTCAGCCACCCTCTAAGGTCTTGGTGTAGTCTTCCACTAGGTGACACTGACCTTGGTTGTTTTTTTTCCTCCCTTTCTCTCTCTTACAGGTGATTGACATCTCAATGATCCTTGCAGAGGCCATCAGGAGGACTCATAACGGGGAATCTGTCTCCTACCTATTCAGCCATGTTCCTTTATAACGACATGCTGCCTGCTGCTTGTGTGGTTTTTTTTTTTGTGTTGTTTTTTTTTTTTTAAAGCAAAAGTTGTTCAGCTTATTATAAAGTTCAGTAGAAGACTCTGCTTGTTCCAGTGTGGTTCTCCACAGCTCCTCCTCTGCACGCATCAGTCTTACTGTGTCTGATCACAGCTCTGGGAGAGGCACATCTAAAATGCTCTGACTGCCACCAGCAGCCTCCAAAGTGTGGACTTTTCAGTTTAAGTTTCCAGCAGTAGTGAGAGTCAGCATTGCAGATCTGTGGAGAGTAGGACTACCATGGCCAATTGCCACAATTTTCTTGGAGGGGGAGGTTTTGTGTTTGTGTGTATCTGGCATGCATACCTGTTTGGTTTGGGTTTGTTTGTTTGTTTGTTTGTTTGTTTGTTTGTTGGGGGGTTGTATGGGAAGTAGAACACCCAAGAACAGGCTGATCTGCAACTTACAGCAAGATTCCAAGGGACTGCTGAACATGTGCTACTTATTCTATACCTGACAGAAGCCCTTAGAAAAGTGGGATAAGTAAGGTTTATACATTGACCAAGTTTCTGACAAGAGCTGAGGCACTGGATCAGCACCATGGAAGGGTAGGACAATCATCAGCTTCCTCTCCTGGAAGGAGACCACATATTTGTGCCCTTGCAGTAGAGAAGAAACATGATGTCCTTTTAGGGTGTTTGAACAGCAAAATTATGATGAGCTATAGCATACTCTAGCATACCTGTGCTTTCTTTATCTAGCTAATATGGCTAATGATATCAGTGGAGGTATGGCAGCACAGTTCTTCACCTTCCATTTGTAACCAGCATGTACTCTAGAGTACATGTTGTTCCTGCTAGCACCTGACCCAATCTGGGCTGCCATGGCTGCTATTGTTCCCATGTTACTTGAAGCTAGCAAGGGTGCACTAGCATGTGCAACAGTCACAACTCCATTTTGCTGTATAGACGGGCCCCACTTCTCTCCTCTGCTGGTACCCTAGTAAGGCTAGCCTTTCTGACCTTTTATTGGCCTGCTTGTTTCTTGCAGCATGTGCCTGCTGAATAGATTGATATGGGGTGACCTTATTACTTCCTTGTAAACTTTGTTTTCAGGCATCTTAATCTCTGAAGGTTAAGTCTAAGTCATTTTACCACTAAGTTATTGACTGTATTTTGACTGCATGTGTTTTGTTTTGTTTTGTTTTGTTGGGGGGGGGGGTTGTTGTTGTTGGCCTCTTTAATATTTTTCCATGGCTGATACCAGAATCTTCCATCTCTGCAAGGAACCTTGGGAATGATGGTTAATGGGGAGGTTGTGAAATTTCAGAGAGAGCCAAAGGATGGATCCAAGTCAGCTGTTCGTGTGAAGTGCTTGATAGTAATAGGTCAGGAGTGGCTTGTTCCGTCTGTGGCTTTATTTATTGAAGTTTTCCCAGTACCACATCTAACCCCAATCAGAGGTAGCAACAGGCCTCAAGAAAGAAATGAAGCTGTCAAACCCAGAGCTGGTTGTGGCTCCTATCTGTAGAGCTGGTATTACCCACAACTTAAGTGCATAATAGTTATACCAGACAATTCTAAGATAAATGTCTAAATCAGTCTTTTCTGGACTTTTACTGGGTAGCAGGCTAAGCTGTTTTCTGTATGCATTTTGGTTTTATAAACAATCTCAACCTACTTTGGGAAAAGAAGGAGGAGGCTTTTGAAGTTGTTTGACTCTCCAGCCAAGGTGTTATAAGAGATTGAAGGGTGGTAGATAATTGGAGCTACCTGAACAATCCAGGTGTCTGGATTTGGGGTAGTCCTCCTAGGCATTAGGTATTGTGCCTTTTTAATTAAGACTTCCCCCTCTCCCTTCCTAGAACTTTTGTCCTGTGGCTACATAACACTTCTATCCCATCATAGGGTTTGTTTTGTATCCAAAGTCTATGTTTGTCTGGAAAGTGTATGTTTGCTTCTTTGCTTTGCATCCTGCACTGAGCTCCACTGAGGGTCCATTCAGGACTCCTACCTCCTGCTTCGGAGCCCTGCTTCTGCCCTGCCCAATGCATCATGAGCAGAAGCCAAGAGCAAGAACATCAAGGCAGCGGTGTGAGGATTTTCTGCAGCATTTGTGTTAAACTAAGACCTCAATGAAGGAATTAAACTTTTATTTAAAAAAGAATCACAGATGTGCTTGTAATCTGTAAATGTTTTTGAAACATGCAACACCATTGTGTTGCTGTGTGCACTGTTCCTTTTGAGCTTGTTTACTCACCAGTTTGTGAAAAACATGACTTCTCTATAATAATTGAATTCTAAATTGTTCAAAGACTTTTAAGACTTTGCTTCTCTGCTTGAGGAGAGAAGAGAGCCTGCCTGACCCTCATATCAAAGCTGATCCTTTACTTCAGAAGTCTAGGTTTCAATGAAAGATTTTTTTCAAAGGCTTTCCACACTTTAACTGCTCCAGTTCTTCCCACTGACAGCAGGCACACTTCTGTGAAGACCTGTTTCACTGTTCATGGGTACAACTTAACAATTAGTAGCACTGAAGAGAATTGCTTAATAAGCACTTTGTAATTAAATAGTTTAATTTTCAATTAATAGGCAAATACTGGGTTGACATCCTGTTAGGGGTATGAACTGCATTACTATAGTGGATTAAGCAGCCTTCTGCAGGGCTGCATGGTAGCCAGATGTCATTGACTTCATGTTCATTACCTGGGGTTTTCTTGTCGAAATCTAAAATACCTCTTTTCAAGCTGTGCTCTTGCTGGACCTGGCAGACTAGACATGGCCTGAGCACTGTTGAAAGGTATCTAATAAGAGCAGATGTCTTAATACTGACTTGCATGTCTACTCTTAGTAGACTTATCTGTCAGTATCTATATTATATATGTGTGTCTGTCTGTAGTCTGGGAGTTTCAGGGAAGTACCCATGAGTAAAGCACATTGAACCCTTGCATCTGCTAGAAGGGCTTCATGTTAGCTTGAGCTAAAACTTGCCCCCAGTCAGATTCATGTCCACATACTTAGCTTGAATGGGGAAGGAAGGAGCCAGTGCTTGAAGCCATGCATTTCTTAGTTTCACAGGGAGGATGCAGCAGCTTGAGTTAACTTGTCAGCTGTCACCCTACTCACTGAGTTGCAGTGCAGTTGCTGTTATTCAGCTAGGTTATCCTAAATAGAGTAACTAAAGCTAATTCTTGCAATGAATATAGGTTCCCACTCTGGTTCTGGTTCCTGAGTGTGTCTGTTAAGGAACCAGGACAATACAAGTTGTCCAATATCAGTAAATGAGATGCATATTCCTTCTGGCACAAGCAGTTCTCAGAATGGACTACATGTACATGCTTTCCTTGCTGAACAGAGGCCTTCCAAGTTTTCCCAACCACCTACCTGAACAGAATACCTAAATATGTTTTGGAAAGATGGCAGGAAGGGAAGTGGTGACTAGCAATAGTAGCATGTAATGCCAAAAACATGTTCAGAACTGCCTTTTACTCATGCCTACAAGAGAAAGCAAAGATTTCTTCAGGTGACATCTTTTACTAGACAAATTGCATAGCTGGGATAGCATTAGACAAGCTTTTGAATGCAAGACATTCTTCAAAACATGGGTAACATGGTGCTCTTTGCTGTTGGGGGAGAGAGGAACCACATAGTGAAAACTAAATGAAGGGCACAATAAACATGAAATGTGTGAAATACTGTTCTATGTATGAAAGAGAATTTATACTCTCAAATAACAGGGCCCTGCAGTACTTATGTTGTCCTCTTGTGTAAACTGCTTGAGTTTCCTCATTCATTAACCTGTTGCTTGCTTTCTGTGTTTCTTTTTGATAGTGAAAATTTTGGACTCTGGTTCACTCAACAGGATGGCTTTACTAACCTTCAAACAGCCACAGTTAGCAAAATGGAGCAAGAAAAGCAGCCAGAGGCCAGTGAGTTCCAGGGGAAGTGCAACACAAACAAAAGTTTGGCCTACTCTAAAGCCTGCCATTCAGGAGCAGTTGGTTTGGACCATAGGAGGTAGGAACAGAAGGCTATTGTGACAGGAGATCAGGGTATAAAAAGGAAAATGAAGTTGCCAGTTGTCCACTATGTGGAAGGCTTCAAAGTGGTTAGTTGGTTTATGCTACATCTCACAGGCCTGAAATAACTATGTGAAATAACTCTCTCTACCTGCAGAGAGCTGAGGAAAGCTAACACCCTGGTCTGATTGCAAACAAACAAAAAAATCATGCTTGCCATCTCTTCCTGGAAAAGAGAAGAGGATATTCCTGGAAATTGCCATTAGAGGGGTATGTCTGAGCCTCAGCAATCTCATTCCAAATGAAACTCGAATCTCAAATGGCTGACAATGATTTTTTTTTTTTTTCCTTCCTCCCACTTCAAACCAGGGTTTCTTGCATTGGCCTTACTCGTCAGCATTTTGCTTCCATTGCAGTAAATTATTGATAGCAGCAATATTGAACTGTGAAGCTTAGGTTCATAGGTAGTTTGTTGTACCGTAGAAATCAGCTCCATATCAAATGGAAAATTGTTAGGACAAGATGTGTGCAGGCACAAAATCCACATGTCCACTTCTGACAGGGTGATTAAAAGGCTTATTGTCCTGCAAACACCCTACCCCCAGCCAGTAAATAAAACAGTCATACAGTAATCCTATAATTCAATGGATAATTTTAAAGCTTTTTGTTGTGTTAGTGTCTCATTTTGGAGTGGAGGGGCACAACAGCAGGTGCTGCAGGGATATAGCTGCAGCTTCAAGCTCACTTGTTGCATCTCCACAGTACTAAAACAGCTCCCTTTTTCAGACTCTTTTTTCCCTAGTTATATTCATTAGTCATCACAATTGAATGTTGCCCCTGCAGGGATGTTGGCTGCCTGTGTTTTCAGTCCATACCAAGCCCAAAGCTGTTCTTGTTGCATCTGCGTCTGCCTTTGAAATAACTCAGTATAGGGATGCAAAATGCCTAGCCTAAGCCTCCTGCATCCTCCCAGGCTAAATGGGGCTTTGTGAACAGCAGCGAGAGCAGCCAATGAGCTCACAGCAGGGTGGGGAAGCTCTGTGGGAAGACGACCTGATAGCCTGGTCCATTTCTCAGCGACTGCTACTGACAAAAGGTAAAATTGCTCCCTGTCTGCAAGGACAGAAATAAAAGTGCAAGCAGAGATGGTGAGGGGGAAGGTAGTGCTGAAGGCAGGTGGTGCTGCTACTGCAGGAGAAACAAGGTAAAATACTGGTATTTCTATTGCGGGGGGTTTCTCCCTGGTTTCCTCTTTTTAATTTCTTAAAGAAATCATCCTTTCTCCTGCTCTCTTATTTTATACAAACTTCCTCAGGATGCTTCTTTTAAAACCTGAAAAACTGCCTTGATTTCTGATTGGCACTTTCCACTCTATGCTTTAGTACATAAAAATTCTACTAGTGCCTTAGCCTTTGCCTGCCCCTAGAGCAAGCTTCCTCTTTTGGTGGCAGAGATGCATTGCTAAATCGAGCACAGATGAACAAAGCACAGCCCCTGCCCAGCTGAGGGAGTACAGTTGCTTCCTGTAGTTTTTTTTGCTAGTGTAGGCTGGCTGTTTTCCACCCAGACTGGAGATGAGGTCATAAAAGGGGTTGCCAAGATTCTGGTGTCTTTGTTATGGACTAATTTACTTCCTAATAAGAATGAGGGTAGGAACAGATCACATTTACCAATAACACATCTGACTTGGATTACCCCTTGCCCACTCTCCCTTCCCCATGCTGTGACTGTTCCAGTTTACTTAAAAAGGAGATCACTTCTCAGCCTCTTGTGAGCTAAGATGAACCTGTGCCAAAATGGATTTAAGTGTATTGGAGGGTGCACCCTGGTCCAAATGCAGACAGGACTCCCTATGACAGCCTCATAGTTGGCTTCCCACTGGCCAGTTTCCAGTGGGAGGATCTCACCTACACCCTGACTATGGAAATAGGGGACTCCTCCCTAGCTTGTTCCTGTGCCCATTGGCCAGGGACATCTGACCCCAAACCTCCAGGCTTGGGCCTGCATGTAGAATGCTTGCCAATGGATTTGGAAGCATCTTAAGCCCCAGGCTGAAAAATCTGGGGTGGAGGATACTGGCCAGTTGCAGCATCACATATGGTGTTTGAAGACTGATCTTTGTTTAATCAAAAGGACTTGGACCTGATCTGGCTAATTTGATCTGGAATGTGAAAACGCTTCCAAAATACATTTTAAAAAAAGGGGGGAGGAGGTTGTGCACTGAGAAGTGACTGAGAATGGCACTAGGTGGAGCCATACTCCATGTAGCATTTTCTCAATCAAATGTGCCCAGCTTACTACAAATGAAAAAGGTGTTTCCCCCAGCCACACCTTTCTTTGTCCATCCCCCCTCCTTCACCACGCCTGTCTGCCTGAGATCTGAGTCAGTTTACCATGGGTACAAAATCTACTTTCTTTTTCCTTTTTGTATTTCATAAGCAATAACAGTGTTGCAAAGTGAGCTGTGTAAAACAGTTACTTGCCGGCTAAGAAGAAAGGGCTCCCTGAAGTCTGCCCTCAGGTACAGTTTTGCAGTCCCAGAGTCTCCTGCTGGTTTTGCTGCGGGCCTCTAGTCCCATAAAGACCCCCTTCCCCTGCATTTCAGTGAGGCTGGTCATGTGTGAATTTTATCATATGTATTCACAGGAGCAGGGCTAGAGGAATTGTATCATGTGGATACGCATCACATGTACCAGCATATTTGGGTCTCACAAGCAGGCCTGGGTGAATAATTCCGGCAATGAATGGGATATGGGGCTCCCTTCTGCATAGCTACTGACTTATTCTCACTGAACAAAACTATGGAGTAAGAAGGTGCCATTTTGACAGTGATTGTCCAAAGCAAAGATGCTTCTCAAGCCCTACTTAGGGATCCTCTCATTAGGAGTCCCTCCCTCCACCAAAAAAGAGGGACTTGTGGCCCCATTGGCTTAGCATGAAAGCTCTGTTTAAACATGATGGTTAGCCACAAGATACTTGAACAGTCTCCATGCTCAGTGCTATGCTATGACATCCTCCCCACCCCTGGCACTACATGAAGCTTTGAGCACTGTTCACCACAGATAAAGGAAGTGCTTATCAGCAGAGCCTTTTGCTTGCTTTAGTCTGAACTTCGCTGGACACAAAGGAAAGTTCACATCGTTCCAAGCTCTGACCTGAGGTACTTTCCAGTGACTGCAGAGTGGCAGCAGGGGTGAGTTTGGCCCTTGATGCTAACTCCTGTTATTACCCATGTATCATTCTGACCCTGATTTAGAGTCATTGTAGCAGCTACTGCTTATGAGAAGTTTGTCTTATTTTTTAAAACCACTTATAACTGAGCACTCCCTTCCGTCTCATCCTCCCCCACCTCGTCATGCTCAGCTTTGCTCTTGTGCTGGAGGGGGGTGGGCTGCTTTCCCTGCTGTGCCCTCAATCCTACCCCTGGGGGCTTGGGCAGATGAAGAGGTGTGAAGGCATCCATGCACTTCCCCACCAGCAGGGGAGAAGAGATAGGAAACTGGATGACAGCTGAGAGCAATGGAGCTCAGGATGTGGGAAAGTAGATCTGGCTGGGGCATGATGATGGTACCCAAGGCAGTAGCTGATATGAGGGGACCCCCTAGCAAAGCAGGCTTGTCTCCCTGCTGGCCTCATTTGCATTTATATGTGAGGGACTGGTCAAACCCCTTGCGTTGGTAACCTGTTTGTAGTCCTCCCCACCTGCCAACTACATAGAGGGGCAGGCAGCCACTGATGTCACCTGGGACCACACTGGCCTTTCCAGTGGGCTGAAGCCAGCAGTGTGGCACTGATGTTGTTGTCAGCTGCTCCACACTAATTATGTAAAAGGGACCCTGGGGGAGTCTGCCCTCATCCACCCTGCCTGCAGCACCCAGGCAGACCCCTGGCCATATGCACAGAAGTGACCATATGTAGTAACTTCCTCCCTGGGGGAAGCTCCCTCAGGACCTGCCTCTCCCCAGCCAGGTTGCTTACACTGCTGTAGAGGAGGTGTAATCCCACCTAAATCAGAAATGGAGTGTTGGACCCTAGCTTTGTCCCAAGGCACAAACAAGGTAAAGGGAAAACGGGCTGTACATGTAGTGAGGGATATACCTGAGCCTTTAACCGGCTTGCAGGTTAGCACTGCTGGAGCCAACTGGAGAAAAGCTCAGCATCGTAGCCCTGGTCTACATGACAGTGTAGGCAGCAAAGCTGTATTAGCAGCTTGTATTGTCTGCAGAGGTGGGATAGCTATTCTGGCAGAAATATCTGAAGTGCTAGGGTGATAGGTTTAGGACAGAGAATTTTTTGCAAATTGTAGCACCATACATGGTGTTAAGCATGATTGAGTTCTGCTTGCTCAATCAATATGGTTTTTGGAACGATTGAGTTCTGCGCCATCGATATGATTTGGAACCGATTTGGCTAGTTTGACCTGGAACTTACTCTATCCATCCATCTATCCATTCATCTTAGCAAGAAGTGAAATATAGCTTTTTCCAGGCCTTGTGGTTTTTCTGCAGGTTTTGATGAGATTAGGGCAAATGCACTGTTTACCTGCACTGAAATGATGATGGCCTTTCCCTAAGAAGATCCCTGGTTCACTTAGTGACCCAAGGCCAAGCACCTCTGTGGGTTTACCAGCACAACTCCACAGACCCTAATCTGTTGTGCTTAATTCTGCCAAAGCTGAATTTAGCTTTACACTTTAATAATGAAACTGAAAGGTAAGTTTGACCCTTGGAAACCTGCTAAAGAGAGAGGAGGCAAGAAAGGGAGGGCCCATGTCTCCCTGGAAGTGGAGCCTAGAGTCAGGAGATATGAGAGGAGCCAGTTGCACCTATAGACCCCAGCTTGTAGATTCATAGGGCTGGAAGAGAAACCGAAGGATCATCAGGTCCACTGCATGAGCAGGAAAGACACCTGGGGTCAGGTGACCCCAGCCAGGTGACTGTCCAGTCTTCTTTTGAAAACCTCTAAGGTAAGTGATTGCACCACCTCTGGGGGAAACTTGTTCCATAGTTTGGACACCCTAGTTGTGAAGAAGATTTTCCTAATCTTCAGCCTGAAACTATCTTCCCAGAGTTTGTGGCCATTGTTTCTAGTTTTTCCCCAGGGCACCCTAGTGAACAGTTGTTCACCGAGCCCCTGATGTACCCCTCTGATATAGAGGTAAGCCACAATCAGGTCCCCTCTCAGCCTTCTTTTCTTTAGACTGAAGAGTCCGAGATCCTTCAGCATCTCCTCATATGGCTTGCCATGCAAGTCTTCGATCATATGGGTAGCGCTTCTCTGGACCCCCTCAAGCTTTAGCACGTCCTTGTTGAAGTATGGCACCCAAAACTGGACTCAGTACTCTAGATGCGGGAGAATCACTTTGTTTTTACTGGAGATGCATCAATTGATGTATGCCAGAGTTTTATTGGCCCTAGCGGCTACTCTCACATTGCTGGCTCATATTTATGCTGAGATCTGTTCAGATGGTGAAGGTCAGGTTTTCAAGTGCTCTGCACTGCCCTTTGGGGCTGGCTTTTCTGAGATCTCACAACTCAGGAGCTCCCACTTTGACACACAGGCAGATCTTCTAGCTTCACTGTGCAGCAGCCCAAGCTATTTGGAAAACGTAGTTACTTGTTCTGTGTCCAAATAGAAACACTGGCACTGAGCTACCTGAGTCCCCTTTCTGCTGTGCACACTGGTTGTGTCCTGTTCCTCTGGTTTAGAAATATCAGAGGTAACAAGACAACCTTTGGCAGCTCCAGTTAAGTGAAAAATCATCTTTCAACCTATCTCCACCTCTGCTCCCGTAGCCATCCAGACTGACCCTGCTCCCTCCTGACTATCCCAGTGACTGGTCATACATCAGTGCTGATCAAATGCCTGAATCAGTGGGGTCGGTCTAAGGGGAAAGGACTCGTCCCCTTATGCAGTGCTCCCTGAATGCTGCTTGGGAAAGGCTACACACCCAAATCTCATGTCTGAACCCTACACAGAGCCCCCATGATGGCTCTGTTGTCATGGATCCATCCATAGCCATTGGGCAGTTTTCCCCGCATGTTCTCCACAAACTAGTGAACAGTCATATCCGAAGGGAGGAGTTATAGGCCTGATACGAAGCTTACTGAAGTCAAAGGAAAGGCCCCCACTGACTTCCATGAGCTTTGGTTGAGACCCACACTGACTGGATACACTCCAGTGAAAGATGCATCCAGGCTACAATTTCCTGGAGGTCATGGTGAGCCAACTCAGGGGCTTGTCTTTTTCTGGGTGCATTAACAGTCAGTCCTTCCACTGCTCTAACACCAGCACAGGCTGCTTAAACCAATACAAGAGGCTTTCTTCAGAACTCATTGCTGCACTGGATCTCCTTGTCTAGATGGAAAGGATTGTACACAGCCAAGTAGTGTGGGTTCATGGGCAGCAGTAAAATAGGTGTACAAAAAGCAAGGTTTTATCAGGGTACCTGAGTTCTCCATAGAAAGGACCATGAGGCCACCTCTGGGGATGCTTCACTTGGATTGTTTGTGGGTGATGGGCTTAGAGCGCATGGTTCAGCCTTGCTGGGAAAACTCATACAAAACTGGCCTTTTTCTAGCTTTGTCCCTAATATGGAATGCAATCAAATTGTCTCTGGAACTGGTAAATAAATAAATAAAAAATCTGGGTCCCTCCTGTTGGAGAGCAGGGACAAAGTAGGGCACCCAGTGAGAGAGCTGGGGTAAAATAGGTTGGACAGTGGAGAAAAGACCATCAGCCCTCCTCTAGAGCAATGGTGAGATTCTTCCAGCACAGCCTGAGATGTGGATCCTGTCTGAGAAGGGCTGTCCCTTCATGTGAGCTAGTGTTCTAGCTTAGCATAAACTGATCAGCCACAGTGACATCTATGCAGCTGGGAAATGACCTCAGGTCCCTCAGCCTATCACCTCATTACAAATTATTTTAGGTTTTTTTTCTATCTCATCCTAGTGGCTAAAAGAGGAGGTCCCAGAATGGAAGAGACAGCTGGGATTCAGTGTGGAGACTCCAAGAATGGAAAGGAGGTAGAGAAAGAATGCAGCTTCTGGAGTTACCACCATGGGGCCCTCTCCAGCTTCCTGTCCATCCTGGCAACATTCCCCATCCACAAGACTATCTTCCGCCAGCAGATCCATGCTTTCTCCATCCACAAAGCAGTATGCCAGCTGCACCATGAGGGCCTCTGCTGCCTCTACCGGGGCATTTTACCACCACTCATGTCCAAGACACTGCAGGGAACCCTGATGTTTGGCACCTATGACAGCTTCCTCAGTCTCCTCTCCAGCAACACATCCGAGTCCTACATGCTTCCACAGCGGTGGGCAGCAGGCTTCTTCTCTGGCTCAGTGGAGGCTTTGGTCCTGAATCCCTTTGAACGGGTCCAAAACATCCTGCAGGATGGACGGAAAAACAGCAGGTTCCCAAATACCCGCAGCATTCTGCAGGAATTCAACTCCTATGGCCTGAAGGAAAGGCTTGTTATAGGCTACTACCGGGGCCTTGGCCCCGTTCTGCTGCGGAACAGCCTGGGTAGCGCCCTGTACTTCTCCTTCAAGGACCCCCTCCGTGACAGCCTGTCCAACAAAGGCCTGCCAAGCTGGCTGCCTGCCCTGGTGTCTGGCAGTATCAACGGGACCTTGACCAGCCTCATGTTGTACCCTCTGACCGTCCTTGTTGCCAACATGCAGTCACAGGTTGGGGGGCATGAGGTCCTTAGCCTGTGGAAGTCTATGCAGTCTGTCTGGCAGTCACGTGGGAGGAAGCTAACCCTTCTGTACCGGGGTGGGTCCCTGCTTGTCCTGCGGGCATGTCCAACATGGGGCATCACCACTGCCATCCATGACTTCCTGACAGAAAATGCTGGGCGTGACAGGAGAGGCTAGTCATAAGCCTAGCATTTCTCAGACCCTGTACAGGCACTGAGAGCCTGGTGCCTCAACCTGGCTGACATCAGCCTGTTTGCAAAGAAGCCCGGAAAGTTGCAGTCAATAAAACCTTTTAACTTACAAACTTAACTTTCAGCTGATGAGGGAAAGGTCACACTGTCAGTACCACCAAGGAGAAGCTCAAAGAAAACTACTGCTCTAACCAGTCTGAAGGTGGCTTGTTCAGCAGTAGCCCAGCCCATGAGTGTTTTACGGGCTGTAGTCAAATTGAGCAAACCACTCAAGCTGCTTACAGCCCAGCTTCAGCAAATTCTCCCTGAGCTGGCTGTGGTCTAGCAGTCAGAATATAGGACAGAGGCAAGTGACTGCTGGTTTGTCCCCAGTTGTGCTACTGAATCTGTATAACCTCAAACTAAGCATCTGACCTCTCCATGCCTTGGTTTCCCTATTTGTAAAACATGGGGGTAATGGTTTTTCCCAAATAAACTGCTTTGAGACCTGTGGGTGCAGAGTGCAGAAATCTTAATTATTGTAAGACCTGAATCTGGATTGGCCAGATGTCCTAATCCTTCAAGCCATATGCTATAACTGTCACACACCTGAGAGCCACACATATGATAGATCTGGGTGAGGACAGTGCATGCAAGATAAGTTGCTGCCATGGGAGGACAGGATGCAAGTTTGGCAATTGCTGTTGTGGGGATAGATGCACATGGCTCACAACCCTCATTTAAACTGCCTGGGAGCCTTTTGTGGCTGGCAAGCTGTGGTGTGACCACCCTCAGCCATCAGTTAAACCAGGGGTGGGCAAAATATGGTCCGTGGGCCAGATCCAGCCCACAAGGCTATTCTGCCCAGCCCGTAGGGCCCCTAAAAAATTTGGAAAATTTATATTTATCTCCCCTTCCTGTGATTTTTTGACAAAAACCAAGTGCAGCCTAGCGGGCTCCCACAACAGCAGGGCCTGCCTGGTCCCGCTCCCCGAGCCGGAAGCCCCAGGAGGGGCTTGGAACCACATGGCTACCCCGCGCTGGAACCGCAGGTAAAGGGGGAAGGGCAGGGAAGGACCCCAAGCAGGGAAGGAGCTTGGGGAAAAGTGGCCCAGGGAAAAGCTGAGTACAGGGGGGAAAAAGTGGCCCCTCACCCGCCCTGTGGCCGGCGCTCTGCACTGCAGCTACTCGCTGCCCATGTGGGGCTGTCTGTACCTGCTCTAGACAGCCCCGTGCACGGGGCAGGCAAGGGGCCGCTCCCCTCTTTCCCCCCACACCCAGCGCTCAGCACCACCTTATAACCCAGCCCCACTGCCAGCCTGGGCCCCACGCTGGCTCTGGGCTTGCCTGTCAGGGCTGCACATGGCGACAGCAGCTGTGTCCCCCACCCGCTTGCTGCACCAGGCAGTGTTTGCCACTGCCACTCTGGGCTGCCCAGCACACCAGCTCCGGGTGGGCAGCAGCAGCCAACGCTGCCCAGGGGGGCCACAGCTGCTGCCGCCGATGGCCGAGTCCAGAGCTGGCATGGAGCCCAAGCTGGCAGCGGGGCTGGGTTACAAGCTGGTGCTGAGCATGGGGAAAAGCAGTCCCTCCCTCCGTGGCCAACACCCCACACTGTAGCCACTTGCAGCCCGTGTGGGGCTGCCTGCGCCTGCTCCAGACAGCCCTGCGTGGGCTGCGAGTGCCTGCAGCGAGGAGCGCTGGCCATGGGCGAGGGGCCACTTTTCCCCACACTCAGCACCAGCTTCTTCCCTGCCGGCAAGCAGGGTGTCAGGGCTCTGCACTGCCCCCTGCCTGTACCATGGGGCTGGTGGGCACCGGGAGTGAGCAGGTACAGGAGCCAGTGGAAGCACCAGTGTCAGTGCTGGCAGGGCCCAGAGCAGGGTGGCAGGAGTGCAGGGTCCCAGCCAGCAGGGCCTCTATGGAGCCAGGCCAGCTCCCCACTCTCCCTGATGGTGCAGCCTAGCCTGGCTCCACAGACCACTCCCAGCCTGTGCTCCACTTTGGGCCCCACCAGTGCTGGCCTTGGGACATTGGTTCCAACGTGGTGACCAGTGGGCGGGGCACCTGTCAAGGGGCAGGGTTACCCATGTGGCCCTTGAAAGCCTGCCAAAACTGGGTAAGCAGCCCTCCACCCAAAAATGTTGCCCACCCCTGAGTTGTGGCTTGTAGGCCAGCTTACCTCTCTTAAGGTGTCTCCATTACTTGTTAAGCATCCACCTGAGCCAAGTATTAAGAGCCCAAACCTGCCCTGGGATTTTGTGTGCAAGGCCTCCAGTTAGCCTGGTTGCTGAAGGATGGAGAAGAGCTATCCCTTTAGCCAAGAGGATATATGCTAAGGTTGCAGAGCTCAGCAACACAGTTCAGCAGCCAGAGGAGGTGGGGGAAGTAGCCTGCTTTGAGGTAAGCGGTGAGGCAGGTGGAGGTGTCTCAGGCTGACCTTCCTAAGAAGCAGTGGCTTAGACTCCTTTGGTGAAATCTGGCCCCACTGAAGTCAAGGAGAGTTTTAAGGCCTGGACTTCACACCTAGATTTACTCCACTTAACCCTCCTCCTCAAATGGTCCTAGTGGCCACAGCATCCTCTTCCCCAGTTATTTGTTAGAGATTTTCCCTCTGAGCATCTTGCCTTCTAGTGCCCCTTCTGCATAAATTAGGGGTTTGCCATGCTCCTCACTTGCACAATGATAGTGTGTTTTAAGGAACAAAATCTCTCAGGAAGGTGCTGGCAGGAATGCAGTCCTGGAAAACTAAATCCCTCCCTGCTACTAGACAGGATGGCAAAGCATCTGTCACAACACCCAGTACACTCCCACGGATGCAAAAATACTGTTATTTTTGCACAGCAATCTGTATTTCCCAAGCATCCCACACTGAAAAGGAGAACTCACCAAAAAAAGAAATCAGAGTCAAAGCAGATTCTTCAAGTAGAAGCCTCCAGAGCCAGTGTCAGTGTCTCTCTTCACAAACTAAAGGGCTGGGTTTGGTCTATATTCACCAGGTCCCTGTTAAGTGCCTTCAGATCAAGTGAGCAGCAGAGAACAAAAGCAAGCCAGTAAAGCATGGAGTTTATGATAATTCTACTCGGCTCCTCCTTCTTTTAAGTCAAAACTGCAGTGACATCAGGATATATTGATACCAGGTCCCTGGCATGTTCTAGGACAAAGGTGGGCAATTATTTTGGGCGGAGGGCTGCTTACTGAGTTTTGGCAAGCCATTGAGGGCCGCATGTCAGGCAGCCAGGGACAGATAAATATTAATTTTCTAAATTTTTTAGGGGCCCCGCGGGCTGGATAGAATGGCCTGATGGGTCATGTCTGGCCCACAGGCCGCATTTTGCCCACCCCTGTTCTAGGAGGAGATTTCTGTGATTGAGAGCAACCATGGGTAGGATGACCATAGGTCCTGATTTGGCTGGGACAGTCCCATTTTTCATAGGCCATCCTGGCATCCCAGCCAGTTGAGAATTCAGACAAAAGTCCTAGAATTACAGGGGTGCAGGGCACAGTCCAGCAGAGATGCCAGGCAGGTGAGTAGGCAGGCACTGCTGCTGCCACCTGCATGTGCCCAGCCCAGCTCCTGAGCAGCATCTGGAAGCAAGGGACACGTTGGGCTGAGCACTGCTCTTCCTGCCTGGGGCAAGGATAGAGCAGGGCAGGGTGGGGTGGGTGGAAAGTACTGCTGTGAACAGGCAGCTTACATGTGTGTGCACATGTGCATATGCATGTGCGTGCATGTGTGTGTGGCACTCTCCGATTACGGTGCCCAAGGCGGACACACACATAGCCCACCACTAAGGCTGGCATTGTGCAGCAGACAAGTTCACCCACCAAATACTTTTCTCAGTGCGGAGAGAGTGTCCTAACAGTTAGAAAAAACACTGAGATGTTAGACAGCGCTCAAGAAAAGTAGCACTCAAGAGGAGTAGCACTCTACATCAAGGAGGAATATACTTCCTCGTTAATTAGCAAGGGGGCAGAGGGGGGGCACTCTGAGGTGCTCTGGGTTAGAGTAAAAGGCAGTCCAGGGGAGAGAGACTTAACGGTGGGAGTCTACTATAGACCTCCCAACCAGGGAGAAGAGCTCGACCAGGAATTCTTAGGTCAGCTCACAGAGGCAGTGAGGGCTAAGGATGTGGTCATCATGGGGGACCTGAACTTCCCAGACATCTGCTGGGAGGAGCAGTCAGCCAAGTCTGATCGCTCACGTCGGTTCTTAGCCAGAGTGCAGGACCTCCATCTAACCCAGGAGGTGCACAGTCCCACCAGGGGAGACGCCATGTTGGACCTGGTGCTGGCCACGGGTGACGACCTGGTGAGGGGGCTGCGGGTGATGGGCCACCTGGGAGACAGTGATCATCGCTTGCTGGAATTCACCATCCAGCGTAAGGTGGCAAAGGGCTGCAGCAAGGCAACAGCCCTAGACTTTAGGAGGGCTGACTTCAACAAGCTAAGGAGGATCGTTGGGGAAGCGCTGAGGACCCAGAGGGGAAGGGAATCAGATGTCGAAGGTGAGTGGTTGCTCCTTAAGGAGACGATCCTCCATGCCCAAAGGGAGGTAATCCCAACAAGGGTCAAAGGGAGCAGGAGGGCACATAAACCCCCATGGCTCACTAAGAGCATCCGGGAATGTCTCCTTGCTAAAAGGGAGGCATACACCCAATGGAGAGATGGGGTCATCACCAAGAAGGACTATGTTACAGTCGCCCGAGGATGTAGGGGGGCAGTCAGGAGGGCCAAGGCAGAGATGGAGATAGGACTAGCTTCCCGGATTAAGGACAATAAGAAGTCCTTCTTCAAATACATAGGGGGTAAAAAGAGGGTCCCGGGTAATGTGGGGCCCCTGCAGGACACGATGGGCAACTTAGTCATCACGCCAGATGACAAAGCTAACATATTTAACGATTTCTTTGCCTCTGTCTTCCTAAGTAGGGACCAGTTCAGCCACCTCCCTGCTGGGCCCCCCTTGGGCCCCGGGAGAGACACGCCTGGGCCAGGGGTTAGCAAGGAGTTAGTTAGGGTACTTCTGGAGAGGCTGGACGTGTTCAAGTCCGCTGGTCCGGACGATCTTCACCCTAGGGTTCTACAGGAACTGGCCGAGGTCATTGCGGGACCCCTGGCGCGGCTCTGTGAGCACTCGTGGTGCTCTGGTGAGGTGCCGGAGGACTGGAAGAGGGCCAACGTGGTCCCTATCTTCAAAAAGGGAAAAAAGGAGGACCCGGGAAATTACAGGCCAGTTAGTCTTACCTCAATCCCGGGTAAGCTCTTTGAAAAAATTATCCTGGCACACATCCAGGAGGGCCTTGCGGGGGAATGCATGCTCAGGGGCAACCAACATGGGTTCATCAGTGGCAGGTCTTGTCAGACCAACCTGGTGGCCTTTTACGATCAGGTCACCAAATCATTAGACGCAGGGGTTGCTGTGGATGTAGTCTTTCTGGACTTCCGGAAGGCTTTCGACACTGTCTCTCACCCTGTCCTCATCAAAAAGCTGGGAGACTGTGGTGTCGATGCCCACACGGTCAAATGGGTCGCCAACTGGCTGGAGGGCCGCACCCAGAGGGTGGTAGTGGATGGGTTCTTCTCGACCTGGAGGGATGTGGGCAGTGGGGTTCCGCAGGGCTCGGTCCTCGGGCCCGCACTGTTCACCATCTTCATCAGTGACTTGGATGACGGGGTAGAAAGCACCCTGTTCAAGTTTGCTGATGACACTAAGATGTGGGGGGATGTGGGTGCACTAGAAGGGTGCAATAGGCTACAAGCTGACCTTGACAGGTTGCAACGGTGGGCGGATGAGAATAGGATGGGGTTTAACACTGATAAGTGCAAGGTGTTGCACATGGGGAGGAAGAACCGGCACCACACTTACAGGTTGGGGAACTCCCCTCTTGCCAGCACGGAGACGGAAAAGGATCTTGGAGTCGTCATTGACTCCACGATGAACATGGGCCAGCAGTGTGGGGAGGCAGTCAAGAAGGCCAACCGTACCCTGTCATGCATCCACAGATGCATCTCGAGCAGGTCCAGGGAGGTGATCCTCCCCCTCTATGCGGCACTGGTCAGGCCGCAGCTGGAGTACTGCGTCCAGTTCTGGGCGCCACACTTCAAGAGGGACGTGGACGATATGGAAAGAGTTCAGAGGAGGGCCACTCGTATGATCAGGGGTCAGCAGGGCAGGCCTTATGAGGAGAGGCTACGGGACCTGAACCTGTTTAGCCTCCACAAGAGAAGGTTAAGGGGGGACCTTGTGGCCTGCTACAAACTGGTCAGGGGGGATCAGCAGGTATTGGGGGAGTCCCTGTTCCCCCGTGCGCTGCCAGGAGTGACCAGGAATAACGGTCACAAGCTGGCGGAGGGTAAGTTTAGATTAGATATTAGGAGGCGCTACTTCACAGTCAGGGCGGCTAGGGCCTGGAACCGGCTTCCAGGGGAAGTGGTGCAGGCTCCTAGCCTGGGGATTTTTAAAAGGAAGTTAGATGAGCACCTTGCCGGGGTCATCTGACCCCGGTGCTCTTTCCTGCCAAGGCAGGGGGTCGGACTAGATGATCTACCTAGGTCCCTTCCGACTCTAGCTACTATGAAACTATGAAACTATGAAAAGCTGTAGGTACTCAGTAACTCTCATAATTATGCCTGTGATCATTTTTTAGACTGATTTTTAGACCACTCTTCACTCCCAAGCCATTGCTCCTGTTTGGCAGCATAATCTTCCAAGAGCTGTTCTAGCCCTGTAAGTGTTGCAGTGAAACATGAGCTCAGTAAAGCCAGTGATGTTTTCATCTGCCCACAGTTGGCAAAATTAAGGAGGCAAGTTTCATTCTCAGCAGCCTGTGGGGTGACTGCACCTGGAATATATACTGCAATTCTGGGCCCCAGAGTATAAACAATACCTCAATATAATACTAGGTAAAGAAGGGCAATAATTACAGTACACAGATTGAAGGCTGAGAGAGGAGGAACACTGAGAGTCTAGAAAACAAAATTATCCAGAGACCATAGGCGACTGGTGTCACCTTAGTCAGGAGGGGCACGTGCCCCCTCAGCAACCAATCAGCATTGACCTGGGGGGGTCCCTGTGCAGCCAATCTTGCCAAACGGGGGGGGGGGGGGATCCCCCTGTGGCCGATCATGCTGACCGGGGGGGGGGGTCCCCCTGCAGCAAAACTCACCAACTGTGAAGCAGCCGCAGCACTACATCTGGTATTCCCACTCCCCAACCAGTGCTGACAGGGAGGGGCACTGGCTCTCCTGCCTGCCCATCGCCTAAGCAGGGAGCATGACCAGTCAGGGGTGCACCAGTGCTCTCAGGGTGCATGGATGTGAAGCCAGCAGCAGCATGGAGTCCCAGGGCCTAGAGAGGTCACCCCAATTCACCAAGGGACAGCCTTGGCTAGAGACATAGTACTGTCTATAAATACCTTCCTGGTAACTAAATGATGAGTGGATTATTATGTATGTTTTCAGAGCTGGATGAGTGCTGTAAGTTGGAAATAAAGAAGAAAATGGTGAGGCCTGCTGTTCAGGCTGGTTAGATTACAGGGGCCTCAGAACTATGGAGTGATAAAAAGCAGCTACATCCACTCCTAGCTCAGGAGCTGTCTCCAAAATATTACTGCCATCCTATTGTGTGCTGAAAGGCAGCAGCATTTCCAGTTGATCAAAAACAGTCAAATGTCTGCCCCAGCATAGCAGCCTATCAGAGTATTGTAGTTAACCTGTGCTAGTTTATCTCCAAAGGCATGCACAGAAATGAGATGCCTAATACTGCCTCTGTTTGATTTTATCCAGGCATCCATTTATGGGAGGGTTTACTTGGGAGTGGTCTTCAGTGTGGGTCCAAAGCAAGGCTTGAACTCTGGAAGAGGTGGAAGAACTTTAGGTCAGCATGCTACCACTGCAGCCTTGGACTTGCTAGTTAGTTACAGCCCCTCTAAAAAGAAGGATTTCTTTTGCAGTTCCCCTTCCAGACAGGAACCGCATTCTTTATGCCACGGGATGACTTCAGCCTGTTTTCTTTGTCTTGTTGCACAAGGGATTCAGCCACTAGATGGTACTCTGAGAACGAATATAAGAAAAGTCTTTGTTATCTTTCTGGGAGACATACCCCTTACTTAGCTCCTTTTGGCTTTCACTCTCCTCGCTTCTGCCTTGCAAAACCCCAGCAACATCCCCCTCTCCATTGCCAGGCCTGTCTGCATCCTTCTGCCAAAACACAGCCCCTTTCTTCCAGCTAGGAAACAGGCTGGTGAGGCCACGTGCCTCCGAGGGTTAGCAGCCAGGAGACAGAGATGGTTGCAGTTGTGCTGTGACCCTGGGACGGCCTCACAGGGGAAGACCACTCAAAATAGATTTGTCCAGCCACAGTGATGCCCCAGCACAGCTCCTCACATGTGAGGGCTTCAAGCTGCAGGCAGGCTGGTGCAGTTTGACAGGAGCCATGTCTGAGCTGAGGCTATAGCAGTGCTGTTGTACAGCATAGTGCTGCCAGGGCAAAGGCCATTCCAAAGCCCTAGTCCAGTGGCTCTCAACTGCTGCAGACTTGAGGCCCCCTGGGAAAATGACAACTTTGAGCTTCCACTGGTCTTTTGACTACAGACAGACAACAGAGCAATTCTGTTGCAAAGAGCTCAGGCAGCCCACAGCAGGGCTGGCTGATTTTGACACTCTGCGTTCCTGTTGCACACCTCTGGGTTCATCTGGTGAATCGTGTTGGCATGTTCAGCAGTGCCGGTGTGGCGCCCTGCTCCGCAGCAACTTGACAGGACCTCAGGGCTTCCAGGTGCTGCGGGGCCAGCTTGAGACACACTGCCCTGGGCCCTTCCATGAGCTCCTTCCCCGGGGCTGGATTTTTCTCCTTTGTCTACAGGACATGGAGGGGAGGAGGCCCCTGGATCCTTTGTGAGCATCCGTGTCTGTTAGTGCATGTCCGTGTCCATCTGTCTGTCCATTAGTCCGTGGCTTTGTGTCTCTGGGCACCCGGGGGCGTCTACGCTGACTGGGCCACTTTGGTCTGCCTGGCTGTGTGTCTGTCCCGGTCTGGGTCCGTGCCTGTCTGCCTGTGCTCCAGCCGTGTGATTGTCTGGCTTGCTGCGTGTCTGCCCATGTGTCTGTGTGTGCGTCTAAACGCCCGTGTCTATCTTTTCACCTGCGTCCGCCTGTCTGTCTGTGACGCGCTGGCACGGGAGGCGCTGCTGTGCAGCCCGCGCCTGACAGCACCCCCGCGCCGACATAGACAGACGGAGCGACAGGCAGCCAGCCAGCCGCTCCGCCCGCGCTACTGCCCCACCCCTGCCAAGGGGCGGAGGATGGGGCTCCCGTCCGCAGGGCGGGCGACGCGAGGCGCGCTGGGCGTGGTAGTTTTCGGGCCGGCTCCTGCCGCTGGGGGCGGCGCGGGGGTGAACTACGTGTCCCGGGATGCATCGGGGCCGGCTGAGGGGACGGCAGCCAATGGGCGCGCGCGGAACGGGCGACCGCGCTATATAAGCCACCGCCCCACAAGACGCTGCTCAGATCTACCTGCGTTGGGTATCGTTGCTGCTTGTTGTCGTGCAGCTCCGCTCGCAGGTGGGGAAGGGGCTGGGCGTGGTCCACACTGCAGTGCGGTCCAGCCCGGGGGCTACACGGGTCTGGGGCAGCCCCGCCCGCTTTTTGGGGGAGGGGGAGCAGCGCCTTCGTCCACGACGGCTCCTCCCTGCCCGACCCGCTGTGCCGCCTCTGTAGCCGGGCGCGGGGAGCCGCCCCTGGGTGCCGGAGCGCGGCCGGGGGCTGCGACCAGCTCAGCAGCGGGAGGTCCTGGATCCGCCCGCCCCGGGGCCGGACTGCATGTGCCCTCCTGCCTGACCCCAGCCCGTGCTCGCCCGCTCCTGGGTCCCGCCTGCCCACTGGCTGCCCTTGGCCCTCCGCGGCCCGGGACGGTGGTGCCGCGCCCTGCCCCGTCCAACGACGTGGCTGTCGGCGGGTCCCCGGGCATCGCTGGGGCAGCACGTCCTGCCATGCCGGAGCTTCCTGCCAGCTCCTAACGCCTCTCCCTCTCCTCCCCAGCAAAGATGTGTGACAAGCCCGACCTCTCTGAAGTAGAGAAATTTGACAAGAAGAAGCTGAAAAAGACCAACACGGAGGAGAAAAATACACTTCCCTCCAAGGAGAGTAAGTATAGACCTCACCTGGCAGCATCCCGTTGCCCAGAGCACCTTCTATCTCGTCCGCAGGGCTAGAAGATCACACCAGTTTCTGCTCCTCTTGCTAGCTTATTACCAGAGCCTCAGCTTGAGACCTGAGCCCAGTGTAGTCCATACTATGCAATTGGGAAATGCCTGTGTTCCTTGCAAAAGGAGCTGAATTGAAGCAGAGCTGTCTGCCTTTATTCATGCCCTCTGCCTACCTAGGCTCTCTCAACAGGCAGTAGAAAGTCCAGGTCAAAGGAAAACCTTTTCTATCCTGAATAGTCAATCCTGATTTCCCAGTGGAGTTTTACTTAACCCTAAAATTTCCAATCTCCACACTGTTGGAGTCTTAGTGGGAACAGATGCATTTTGTGCTCTGATCTCATCACTGAGGAATCTGGCAGGCGGGCCTCTTGGTTTTAGTTCTTACTCCAGTAAAAAATAGTGTGTTTTCTGACTGCTGATAGGTTCTTGCTTCCAGCTCTTACTGGAGCCTGGGCTCAGATCCTTTCTTGCTGGGGCTTGGGTCTAAGATCATCCACACTCATATCACTTAGGAGTACAGTGCAGCTTCATAAATCCAGCATCCTTGGGACCTAGCACCAGCCAGAAATACGAAAATTCCAGATTTTTAAAATGAGGAAAATGCATAGTCTTAGGACAAGAGTTTTTGTTGGAGATGGAGGAGGGGGTAGCAGCACACAGAGCAGTGTGGTGGATGGTGGTGGCAACTGTTATGTGGAAGTGTCCTGTTCCCCTCCCCCCATGGGGTGGTGGGGGAAAGTAGCAGCAGTAGCACAGGGTGGTCCCACTTCTGCAGCCAGCCACCACTTGCACCCTGACCCCCACATGCAGAGGGGGAAGCTTGCTGCTGCCACTGTCGTCACCCCATGTTGCTGCTTTGCATACAGCTGCTGCTCTGGGACCAGCCACTATTCCCCAATGTAGTATATTTTTAAAGTGCTGGATCTTTGATTTTTTTTTTCCAATTTTGAAAACTGGATTTATGAGGTTATACTATGTTCTCATCATTGGTATGTGAGCCTTCTTCAGGCTCCCTGTTTACGTTTGCTGGGAAGTTACTATACCATATCACGTGGTGCTTTTACAGCAAGATGGCAACTTCACAGTTTACGAAGAGTGATATTCTAAAAGGTTAACATGTCTAAAACAGTAGAGGATGATCTCTTTGGCAGGTGTGCCATATCAGCCCTATGCTCCAAGTGCCACTCTAATCCCTTTTCCCTGCCTGATCTGCTCTGCAGACTGGCAGGATAGTGGCTAATAAGGTAAGAAATGGAAAACAATGTGCCACATAGGTTGCCCAGTGTCTTGGTTCAAATCTGTACCTGTGTTGGTGTGACTTCTCTCATCTTTGTGATTTTAAGCACTTCTCTACTTTGGGTGTCAGTGTGAAGGATTATGCTGTCATATTTTTCTAAACTTGGGATGCATTGATCTTTTAACATGCACTCCTTAATGGGAACTCCCTGAAATTCAAATTTTTCATCAATCTTAAAGTCATCAATTTTTTTCCCCCCTTTCCCACCTCCCAAAGTTGTGCTCCCCCCCGCCTTTTTTTAAGAACATGTTGTACCAGGGACTGTTTGGGGAGAATTTATAGACATTTGAAATAGACCAACTTCTCTAAGCTGTTTAAACAAATTTTAATGAGCAGAGAAAAGTGAAATGCATTCAAAAAATGGACTGATGGGGACCTAGCACTGACCCATGGTCAGCTTGCAGCAGCAAGCACAATGCTATCTTTACAACTATTTTTGGTTCTATTATCTCAACCCAGAGTAACAGAGCCATTTCTCTCTCTCTCTCTCTCTCTCTCTCTCTCTCTCCTTCTTTTCCTTGCAGCCATCGAGCAGGAGAAGGAATGTGTGAAGTCGTCATAGAGGGAGATGCTCTTGCAGAAAGAGCCAACACTTATTTTGCTTTGAATTAAATCATCTGTTTATTTTTTATTACATCATGTATGTGTAAAGAACAATGCTGTAACATCTTGCCCTGCCTTCCTGCTATTCCAGCTGTTGGCAGGTGCAGAAATGAAGTGTGGTCCCCTCCAGAGCCCATCAGTAGCCTTGCCTAACTCTGCCTCTTGCTGCTCAGCCACCTCCCATTTACAGCACTGATCTTGCTCTAATGCAATGGGGGAGGAGGAGATGCTGAAAGCCAATAAAGGGCTATAGAAGTTCCTGAGTACAGAGGCCCATTATACAATATGGTGGGGAGGGGGAAGCCTTTTGGTTTGGCCAGTGGCCTTGGTCTGTTTAGCATTCTCACTTGCAGAATAGCATTTCTGCAGCCTCACTCACAATTAATTTTTCTGTCTTCCTTAAGATAAAGTGAAAAGTTTATAATAAAAATAAAAAAATATAATGACTTACTAAGGATTCATGGTTTCTTTCCTGGTCCTTCAGCTTATGCCAGGTCCTGGCATCAGGTAGGAAGGCTGTCTTTGTTTCATCATGCTATTGGCATCCCTCTTGATCTTGCAGTAGGCTACAATAGTGATCTCTAAAGCACTTTTATTAGAACAATTTTATTAGATCCATTTTTCTGGGTAGAGCTGGATTCATTTGTTTGTTTCTTATGAGCTGGTCTGGACTTTAAGCTGACAGTCAAAGATTAGTTGCCTGATGTATTTTGTTTTTTGGCAGGCTTTCACAGGGGTCAAGGAATAAAACATCATTCTGTGAGGGTTATATTGGGCAGGTGAGTGTTTGACCAAAGCAGCTACAGACAGCATGACTAATGCAGCTGGACCTAGTCTGAAACTCCCTTCCTCTTAGTGTAGCAGAGCACACTAGGTTTAACCATCCCTTTAGAAGTGTTTCTACTCTTTCACTAGACCAAATATGGTTAAAGCAGCATAATACATTGTATAACTGCAGCTACTCTTGGCCTTGACCACAAAACTGAAGGGTTTTTTTGGTACATTATCCAAACTTGGGAGGGAGGCATGGAAGTGAGGTTGAGGTAGGACTACCCTTCTGTGATCTGCAGTAGCTGATCTTGCTGGCTTCAGAAATCCATACTGTGGGTTAGATGTTCACCTGAAATGTCACTTCAGAAGTGATGCGCAAACATGGGATGCTAATGCTGTCTTGGATGCAGGCAGCTGGCATTTTGACCTGCCAAGCTGATTTCTAGAGGCCTTTCCAAGTTTTATTAAAGCTGAATTGGCTACACAGGCCTTATGCTCCTATCTGGCCACAGGGTTCTAAAGACCTTTCCAGAAGCTTGACACTGGGAGCAGGTAGAGGCTACTGGTTCAGGGGATTCCACATAAAAAGGGCTGTTATGTTTTGATACTGTCTTGCCTACCTTTCTTCTGCAGTTTGCAGAGAATGAGCAGAAATGAAGTCTGCTCTCTGTCCTGTATGCATTTACCTTCTCACCCAGGATAATGAATGCTGCCATTTGTAGTGGTGCTAGTGGAGATAAAAGCACTTGGGGAAACTGCAATGAAACACTGTCCTTGTATCTGGTGATGGGGCAACCTGTTGAATTTGAAACTTCTTCACTGAACTATAGGCAGGGAGAGGGGAGACAAGACTGCAGAGAACACTTTCTGCAACAAAAAATCATCTGAACTTCTCAATGGCTTGAAAATCAAGTGAGTAAGGGACCGAAGAGCAATGTACTGCAGGCCTCTCTCAAAACAAGTCCTTGTAGACCTAAGCTGTGGGTAGTTTCTATCCAGATTTCCCCATCTGCTTGAGTTCTGCTCCTCCTCAGTTCTTGCCCTGGAGAGAAAAGAGGTGTCCGTTGTTGAGACTTGCAGCAGCTGCTTGGAGTTACTGACTAGGCTTGCTTTTAAGAGTCCCTGGACAGTGGGGAAGCTGAGTTGCTAGCAGGACTGCTATTACTCATCAGATGCTACTTTGGTTGTCTGACTCTTCCAAAGAGAACTTCCTAGACCAGCTGTGCAGTAATAGCTGGGTCTCTTCTGATCTTAAAATACTTGCTTCTAATTTTGAACAGCACAAGAAGGAAGAGGAAAGACCTTTTATTTTTTTTTTTATTTTTATTCGCCCACTATCAAGTGCAAAGCTTGGAGCAGGTTGTACAAGACGTTATTGTTGAAATGGAGGGAGCTGGTCTCTGCTAGCATTCCCAGAGATGTCCCACTGGTTGCATCCATCTGTGAGATGGCAAGTAAAATGCCAGTTTGGGCAAGGGGTAGTATGAAGGGATCTCTACTGAAGGCTCTCCATTACTCTTAACAACTGAGGACGCTGCTCACAAAAGATTCTAACTAAGGTCCTAAGGGAACCTAGTCCAAGATACTGTGTCAATCTTGGACAATCTGTGCAATTCCTCTGACACCTTGCTGACCAGTTGCTGGCTGTGTTGAGGCCAATAACTTCCAGATAGAAAGGATGCTGTATCTGCTTCTGAATTCACCTTTGAACAGCTGGATAAATAGGATGGAAAGCAAGTAGTTGGAAGGGGTTGATAAGCATTTCTGAGCTATAGATAGTCCATCTTTTCTTCAAGAACTATTTTTCCCCCCCCTCCCCCCCCCGATGTGTCATGATTCCAAGAGTTTTTGATTTCTTATGATTGTAGAGAAAGGTAATCTTTGAAAATGGGGCTTGGTTTGAAACTCCTAGTGCTGTGAGCTCTTTAGTGCCATAGGATACACAGCCTGCCAGGCAGCAGTGTCCTTGAATACGGTAAGATATTCTACATGGCTTTACTTCCTAAACTGTGGCCAAGCTGATTAGCACAGGTTGGGCTAATTGATGCTCTTACTGTCACATCCCATCACTTAATGCAATGTGGCTACACTGCTACTGGCTATGAGCAGGGTTCCTGGTTTTCTCTGCTTGAAAACCACAAATTTTCTGATTTAAAAAAAAAATCCACATTTTTTCACAATTAAAATGAAAAACTACTATTCATATAAGTATCACTTGAACACAACATTTTATTGATATATTTGTGGTTTAGAAGCTTACTAATGCCTCAATCATTCTAATAAAATAAGTTCAAAATACCTATATATTTTTGGCACTTTTTTGTGTGTGTTTTATCATGGAAAATCAGAGTTCCCCCTGCCCCTTGTCCTAACCAAGATGTGGCTTTAGTTGCAGCTTCCTTTTTCCCCCACCCCGCCCTTGTTTTGTGGCACTGAGCAGACCTGCCCTTCCCCATGCTGTTGTCCCTCACTCCAAACCCACAGCCCCCTGGCCCTTGCCCTCACTCCCAACCTGCTGTTTCCCCACAGCCTTGCAGCGCTCCCTCTCACACCAGGTCCCACCAGCTGACCCATGGAGGTGGCTCCTTCCTGGAGCTGACATAGCTGCAAGCCTCATGCCCTACAGTGGGGGCAGAAAGTGAAGGGGTGGGGGGTAGAACATGCCCCCCTATCCCCCGTGCATCACCTGTGTCCCCCCCAACCCCACCCCATTGACTTACCTAAAGGGAGCAGCAAAAGCTACACTCCAGCACCTTGCCTGGCTGCCATATGAATGTGTATACTCACACACACACATGCTCATAGCACCCTCTGCATCCTGATCCCCCCAACTTCTTTTAAAGATAGGCTTTTCCGTATCTTTCCACGGCAAACAGAAAACCTGGCTCCCTGCTTATGAGGTAGCCCACAGAGAAACACAACACATTTAAGGGCACCACTCAGTGGAACAGTAAGTTTAGTGTGTGTTTGTGCCCTCCCTTCCATGTTTCCTGAGATCTGGAAAAATTAGGTTGCTTCTATTCATTTCACACACCATGGTCCTCTGCCTTATATGAGTGCGGGTATATAGCCCATGCATGTGTGCTTCAAGGGCCAACTACAAAAATCAGGCACCAGAGCTTCTACACAAGAGTAAGACCAGAGCAATCTGTGGAGTTTCCCTGAACAAAAACAGCTCCTATGAACTCCAGCATGGAATAGGTTGTGAGTCAAGTCCTGGGATGAGACCAGTAGCAAATGGCAACACTTCAAAGGCTCCTGTGAGGATACACAGACTCACAAGAACTCTAAGTAAGGGAGTAGTTCAGTGGAATACGGTTGAACAAAGAGATAAGAAAGTATAGCAAAATAAACCCTAGTAGAGCCCACATGCGGGAGGTGGGGAGTTCTAGCATTTCTTTAGGTCAGTACAGTGTAGCTGATGCTTATCTCAGCAACTTGACTTAGAAGGCAAGGGAGTCTTATAAATCCAAGCTTTAATAAAATCCATAAATCTGCTCCTGTTCTTTCTCCCCTGAGACTTGTTTATGTTTACATCTGGAGTTAAATGTTCTCAGTTCACAGCATTAGTAAGTGTTAAAGATTGTCATGCAGGGAATGAGCTGAACCTGCCTCTCCATGGTCAGTAGTCATGACTGGGGGGGTGGGGAGAGAAGTGGTACTTATATGACTCATTTGCTTTTGCATTTGCAGTAACAGTGATGTGCTTAGATCACTGATTATCAAGAAGGGTGCTGTGACATCCTTTGAAAGGTACTGCAGGAAGGACAAGGAGAGGTGTGACGAGATAAGCAGATAAGGCCAGGGTCAGGCTTGTCCTTGCCTGGCCATCCCTGCACCAGCCCCTCTGAAGGATGTAAGCCAGGGGTGTCCAACCTTTTTGAACATGGGGCTGGATCATGAACTTTTTATCACCCAGTGGGCCGGCAAGCCATATTCAAAGACGTCACAGGAAGTGGTATCATATCAGGAAGTGATGTCACGTGACCTTTGACACCAATGAAGTTGCAGGGGTTGACATGGTGCTGGTTGACATGGCATGCATGCCTGGGTTGACATGGTGCTGCAGGAGCCATTTGGCTACAACTGGTTGACCTGGTGCTGGAGAAGCTGCAGGGCCAGGCCAGGGTTAACCTGGGGCCCGCCTGGCCTGCTGGTGCCATGCCTGGGTTGACATGGTGCTGCAGGACCCGCCTGGGCAGAATTGGGTCGGCACCAGCCAGGAAAAGCAGCACGCAGCTGAAGCCAGCTTCCCACGTGCTGCTGGGGACGGGAGGAGGCCGGCCAGGTCTGCACCAGCCAGCACAAGTGGTGGCAGAACCATGCGCCACTCCGGACTGACCGGTGCACGCTCATCCGAGCGGCACACGGCTCCCCCGTGGCTTCTGCTGGCCAGTGCAGACCCGGCTGGGCTCCTTCCGTCCCCAGCAGCACATAGGAAGCAGCCCCCTCAGGGCCTCGCGCGATGAGCCCAACCCTGCGGGGATAAGCAGCTCCCCTCCCCTTGCTGCCAGCTGGGGCCCGCAGGCCAGCCCTGCCCACCTTGCCCTGCCACCACCGTGGAGCGCAGAGCAGGCGCCTCGGGCCAGATAAAATAGCTTGGCCCAGATGTTGGACAAGCCTGATGTAAGCACTATAATAAATAAGTTTTTTAAATCTCATCATTGTCTACCACACAAGAAACCTGGGTTCAATTCCCAAACATCTGGATTCAGTCTGGTCTTTGGATTCTCTCTCAGTGGTCTCAAAGGGAGGATGGAGGGTCTGGGCAGCCTCCACTCCTCCAAAAATTTCTGCCCAGGCACATGCATCAAAGGTCTGGGTGGCCCTTGTGCATGCACCATGATCCAGGAGGATCAACAGGTGCCACATTTTGGTGATGAAAGGCCTCTCTACAGCTTTGGTTGTTGTGAACTAGGGTTTGTCACAGAGCCACATTACTGTGTCCTGCCAGGAAGACAGGTGGTCCTTAGGCCTTTACAGTCCCAGCTTTAAAATAGTTTGGGTTTCCATTATTGCAGGCTGCTGCCTTTGCATTGGTTCACCTCATTTTTACCAAGCAGCTTTTCTCCTGCATTTTTGGGTTCTTTATGTGGACAATGTAGGCAGAGTAAAAACAAAAACTGCACTGATCACTGCAAGTAGGACAGCAGTGGAGATTCACAGGACCAAATTCAGCTCCACTAAGGGTCAAATCTTGTTCCTGTTTGGTAAATTAAACTTTCTACAAGTGGAGGCTTTGCAGAAAGCACAACAGCCCAGAAATTAAAGTGACTGCTTCAGGTGGGTAGAAGCAGGGGAACCAGCTCAGCGTTTTCACACCAGTCTGAGACCCACAGGCTCCCTTTCACTTATCATGACCCTCCAGAGAACACCAAGGACCTAGCTCAGATTAGAGATCATAGGGTGCAAATCCAGCACCTATTGAGCTGTAACCCAAGTGTGAGCCTGCATCTCCAGAAGTGAAAAGTGAGCATATCCATCTCCTTGTATCACTGTTCAGGATTTCATTGTAAGAACTGGCTGGTACATACTCAGACGGTCAGCTCTCTGAGTGGACAGGTAATGCAGGTCACCCTTCTGCCTTGGAGGGCCACAGCTGGAGACCAATGTTCTGCAGTCCTGAAGCCTGGGGATGCAGCTTGCACGCTCAAGGGCAGATTCCCATCTACTGCAGAACAGTGTAGCTCCTTCATAATCAATGGAGCAAGTCATGTGTATTGATGCCACTCCAGGAGACATGGTCCCAGTGTACTTTGCCTTATGTTTGTGGAGTCAGTGAAGAGTGCTGTCCCCGTCCTGCAGCTAAGGGAATGGGCAGATTGCTTAAGGAACTCTCCTGAGCTTACAGGTCTGCTGAGCACCAGTTCAATGACCTCCCTGACCACTAGATTCACTTATAACCACAGAGCAGTTCTCTTCCATGTAACAGTTCTGGTCTAATGCAGGAGGGAAGCACACCCAAGCAGCATCTGCTTGACAGCTGTGCAAATGATCTGCTTGACAGCTGTGCCAACCTGCTCTGCTGACCAGAGTGCTCAAGGTGTCACAGGTTGTTTAAAGAACATGAGAAAGGGGAAGTGGGTGAAGGAAATGTGAGACCTTGCAACCGCTGTGCTGAATAAAACTTCCCCTCACCCTTCATTGTACAAGCATCGGAGATGTGCTTTACCTTCCCGGTGAGGCCAGATTTCTGGTCAGCTCAGAGCTGAGCTACAGCTGATGAGAAGGGAAGAATGATTAACTGAGAAACCCACTAGCTGGGTCCATAGGTCTGTTTTCCAGGTTGGCCCCTGTTACTGGAAAGGTTCCCTGAAATAGCAGCCTACACCCTCGTGAAGGGGCAGGGCAATGTGCCAACAGTTAGTGCCTGTCTCCAAAGTGAAAACCCTAAACACAGTTTCCTGTCTTGGTGAGAGTTATGGTAAATGAGCCAGAAGAGGACTTCAAGAACCAAAGTATCCCACCTTGTATCAGGGTAGGTGTTACCCTGGGATGAGGAGGATGTGATTTTCCAGACTACTTTTATAACCAAGTTGGGACATGTAGTTACAACATGGTTAGAAGATGCAGTGTAGACAGGACCTAACTCTCCACCTGTAACTGGGTTAAAACCTTGCACTTTTCAGGTTTTTGGCCTCATTACTGGGACTCAGCAAGGACTCCTCTGCACCACTTCTATAAGTTGTGCAGGGTTAGGGGACAGGCATGTTATCAGAAAGTCCCGTGACTCAGTTATAATCATAGTGTAGATGGGGCCTGACCATGGGCAACTGGTGCCATCTTAGGGGGTTCATGTGCCCCCCAGCAACAAGTCAGGGACCAGGAGGGGTCCCCCTGCAGCCAGTCTCACTGATGTGGGGGGAAATCCCCCATGGCCAATCACAAAGCAGCTGCGACTCTCCCAGTGTTCCCACTCTGCGGCCGGCGTTCACAGGGGTGCACCCAGACTGATCTGAGACCCTCATATTTTTGACCAGTACCTGACGATAGGCTGACTTCTTACTTGCAGCAAAATGGCCCTTCCTTCCCTCACTCTCTTCAGGCCTATCTTTCCAAGGCTGCTCACATGCATGCATGGGAGACATTCCAGGCCAGGCACTGTGACTCTCCGTGCAGCTCCCAGCAGGCCGAGTGAATACAGACATGTCTAAACCCATCTCCCATGGCATGACCTGGGTGTGTCTCACACAAGGAGCCTGGCAGCACAGAGAGAACAATGAGCCTCCCAGTCAGGCTCAGCACCCTATGTTATGTTCCAGTCAAGCTCTGTGCCACAGGCAGGAAATGGTGAGACCCATGTCAGAGATGTGTGGGAGGAATAAGAACCTCGATAGCCCAGACAGCCTCTCTCCCGACTTTAGATGCAAGGATTGTGGTCTCTGCTGACTGCCCCATCTCAGGCCCCTGGCTCTGGGACAGAGCAATGAGCCCTGCAGACAAATCCTGCCTATGGCACCGCCCCCAGCCAGCCCTGTGACAACAGTGTAGTGATATGCAGACATGCCTGAGCTTGCTTTAGACCAGGTACTGCCTGCAGGTAGTGGGAGGCTGCAGCAGCATGGAGCTCAGCTTGAGTTCACTTCCCAAGGACTTACCCAGCTTCTCAGGGGGGGTTGCAGCTCACATCTTGCTCCCAGCTGCTGTGACTGCCCTCCTGTTGGTACTGGCACTATGTGGTTTAATGCTGACTTGCATCTGCCTACACTGTGCTGCAGCCACAGCACTGACAATAGTGCAGGCACCCTCTGAGACAGAGGGAGAAGCCTACTGCCCACCCGGCCATCCCAGCCTGTGGCACTGTCTATGGCAAGGGGATTTGAACCTCCTGGCACAGGTCTGGTCACACAGAGCTGTTCTGTGGTTGGTGGTGGGAATAGAAGGGCCTAGGGATTCTGCTTCCACCTGCTCCATGCGTCTCTGAAAAGCTGCCAGTTAGGGTGAATGTGATGCACTGCTGTAGTCCAGGGTCAGAGGGCTGAGCACAGCAGCCACACAGGGCTGAAGAAATGGCTTGCTTCTGGTCCTGGAGCAGCTCTGTGTAGGGCAGGGAGCAAGACTATTGAAAGGAGGTAGATACAGGAGAGGCAGGTGGGCACCATGGAAGCAGGTGCTGCTGCTACTGCCCCCGAAAGCAGATTGTATTGGCAGCTCCTCTGGGAAGCAAGCCAGGCCAGGTGGATCTCCTTTTTTTTGTTATTTTTTTTTTAAATAAATTGTTCATTTTCCAAGCCAAATCAAGTCCAAATCCATGAATCAGTCCAGAACCATACATGGCCCTACAACCAGCAAACATCCTCCACCTCCACCAGGGACTTCATATGTTTCCAACTTCTTTTGGCGGGCATCCTACATGCAAAGAAAAACAAAAACTGGAAAGGTCACTGAATAGCACCTTGGAGATGCGCTGGCAGTATCCTGGCCATGAATTGCATTAGAAGAGCAGTGCCATGATGCCAAGTTTGACATTAAAAAAAGAGCAACAGACTGGAAAAGGAACAGACTGACTTCTATACTCATACTGGCACATAGAGTAGTAAGAGTATTCCTCCTTCCACCAAGATAGTGTCTAGAGTCTCAGGACAGTGACCAAGAGACCTGGCTACCAAATACTGGTAGTGGATCTCCCATGACAATACTCAAGGCACCTGGGTTCAATCTTTGGATCAATATTCATATGGTGCCCA